>NC_045546.1:44258287-44633287 GCF_009769535.1 Thamnophis elegans
ATACATACTTTCTCTAACACACACACACAAACACACAGAGAGAGAAACACACAAACATAGACACACACACACACACACACACACACACAAACTCTTTGGCTTGATGGCTGGCCATTTCTATTCATAAAGAAGTTTGTATAGCAATTGACATATGTGACAAGGACTGGGGAAAACCTGGTTCAAGGTCAGCCAGTGGGGGGAAAAACACTGATTTTTAGCTTATTCTTTCTAAATGAAATCATAGTATTTTGGATGGTTAATAAAATAGTTTCTTATACAATTTGAAAGAGAGAGCTGGGCTTTAGGAAATAGCAACTCTCGTCTTCCTATCTAGGAAGAAGAGTTAATATAAAGCCTTATGCACAACTACAGGAATGAAAATTGGCAAAGATATTTAAGTGAAAACCTGAATCAGAAGAATATATCATTTAATGAATGTGTTAAGGATCGACTTGTATGCATGTAAATATTATAAATTATGTGTCTTTAATTCTGAATACTTATTTTCTTGCCCACAAAGGTAGTTTATTCTTAAAGTTAGGCGAGCCAACATGTAATAATATGGTACTATTGCTTTTATCTTAAATAAATGAGAACTATTTAGAGAAAGCTCGTAAAAATTAATAAACATGTTTGGCTAAATCACAATTAATGTAAACTATATATAGGAGATTCAGGACTGAGTACTGCTATTATTCATGGAAATATTAAATGCTAAAATATTTTAAAATCTCAATTCATATGTAACAATTTTTTGCCTTAAATTTATTGAATAAAGCAAATTAAGTGCCCAAGTTGTTCATTTCCATGACCATTTGGTCTTTTCTGATAATTAACTGAAAGCTAGCGCATTATGTTAATCTAACATGCAAATGTACAATTTACATCATAGTTTATATACCGGTAATTAATTGGATTTTGGTATATTATGGAACAGTTTTGCTAGACAACCATATGTTACAAATAACCTTTTTTGCACAAGAAGCACAGCTAAGTATTGGATGCCTTTTAATTAAGTAACTATATACCAGATATTTTTTTATCTTTGTCTCATCCATTGCTTTGAGATTCTAAAATAATCTTAATAATCTGTGGAATAATTAAAAGTAGGTTATCTTCCCCTTAATGCTGAAATAGGACAACAGTTATTAAGTACTAAATAATAAGAAATTTACTGGAATAGTCAAAAAGCTCCTGCCTGCATAGGAAGATTGTTCTAATCTATTTTATTAATTTGAAATGAGGTTTGTTCTGCAAGTGAACAGAATAGCCATCGAAGAACATTTACAGATTTTAATAACTATAAAAACAAGAGTTTGATTTAAAATATATACTCAACTGGTCTGTAATTCTCTAAGCATCAGGCTTCATTGATTGTTCTTTTTTCTTATAACAATAACATTCATATCTTGGAATATAACAAGTTTCATATCCAATAGATGATAAAATCTATTTGTGTATGTGAAAAACCTATAATCTATTGCTTTATTTTTGTTTATTTATTTTTCAAAGCTAATTCATGGTATCTATAGCAATCAACTGACTTGCTAATGAACATGTTGTTTTAAATTGAATCGAACAGTTAAACATCAGATTCTTGCAATTCTACCAAAGTGCTTCACATCAAACAAAGCAGAAACCTGGAACAATTCTGAGTGAGTCTGGAATTATTTTATGAGGCAGATAGAGAAAAGTTGAACCAATTTCCTCCTCTCTCCTGTCCTTTTCAACATGGCACATTTATTGGCCCACCATTTCTCAATCACTTCATCACTTTCCATGCTTCTCTTTAGCCAATGATGATGCCAATTTCAAAATGGCATATCCCTTCTGCGCCTGTGTCTGTATTTTTGTTCCATTCCTTGCTATTATCTCCTTATATGTCAATGATGACTCAATATAACATATTCTATCTTCCCTGACCAGTTCACTGCCTTACCACTTATCCACCCTACTAGTTGACCCACCCCATCTCACATCTTCCCTACTATTTTCATTTTCCTGAATTGTTAAGTGTCAAATGTTGTCCAGGGATCAAAGCAACTTCTGGCCCCATCAACCTGTTTTGAATCATATCACGCATGTCTAAATCCCTATTTTGTTCCATGTACAGATGAAAATAGCTGAGCCACAAACCATTCAAAATCAGTTGACCAGTGCCAATGTTGTGCATAAAAATACATCCCTGAATATTAGTATTTGAATTAACAGCTTTTACCGATTCTGAAGTGTTAAGAATTTGAATAAATATGGGAATCTGGTTTTGTGTGTTTGCTTTTAAAGGTTTATCTATGTGGTTGCTAAGAGTCGACACCAACTTCATGGCACATAATCAATCTGCTTTTGGAAAGATTTAAAAAACACAAGGAGAGACAGGTCCTGTCTTTGGTCTGTGACAAATAATGATGCTGTGTCTTTTCCCCCTGCCCCCCTCCCAAATTCTTTACATTTGATATAATGAACAAAGGCTCATTTTAAATACTTCTTTACTTCCCATAGCAGTCTGTACAGCAAATAAAATAAAATGTTAGAACAAACATCTGGCTTCATTTGCAGACATAATGTACTAGTTAGCCAGTAGTAATGCTTCATCCTTTCCCAAAGCTTGCAGTGAATTTTCTTCTAGTTTTGTGGGTTGTGGCCTGCCAGTGGAAAAAATGTTCTTCAAATAAGGTTCACAGTGTTGTTTCAAAGACAAAATGCTGCTTTTAATTAGGAACAATGTATCATATGAAGCACTTTGATTTATAGATTAACTCAAAACAGCAGTAGATGATAATGATGATGATGATGACGACGACAAAGACATAAGGATAAGGAAAATGTATGTAATATATAATATTGCTGATTTTCTGCTGAAAGGAAAGGAGCCATTTCTTATTATACAAGTATTGCTTTCAGTCCTTCACAGCCTTGTTCTTTCTAAAAGTATTGGGTCCCCAGGCCATGCTTTGTAAGAATATTGGTAACTGTGGGTTAATTATCAAGTTGGTCCTAGTTTGAGGTACAGTTTAAAATAGATAATTTTATAAATCAATAATGCAAAAAGTAATGTTGCTGATATTATTTTTATGAGCAAAAATACTAATTCAATAAAATGTAAAGCTTAAATTGCAAATTTTAGTTTACACTACATTTTAATGTAGTAGCGTTATATTAATGCTATTAATAACAATGTTCAAGAGTTCAGTGTTTTATAAATATTCTTTCTCATTTGCTTAAATTGACTCATCGGAATTGTTAAACTTAGATTTAATCACAATATTGTTTTATTTATGGAACATTTCTATGGAATATTAAAAATTTCAAAATAGATACAGTTTTTTTAAGAAAGTATATTTAATTTTTAAACTTTTTGCATAACATATTGATTAATGAACCAAATTTATTCTTAATTTAACAGAGAATCTGTAAACTTTTATTCAGTTTCTCATTTTTTTATATATTATATTCCTCTAGCACCTTTTGCAGTTTGGTTCATATACTTGAACCTTTATAGTTTAGAAAACATAGTTTAACAATCTCAACTGGTTTGGCTCATATGTAGTACATAAGCTATAATACATGCTATGTAAACTATGTTTGTGTGGCTTAATTAAATCAGTAAAGTATTACCCCCTAGAGTCTGGTGACACATCTGTTAAGGCTAATTGTTTGGAATTCCATAATTTTATGTCATCTGTTAAAAATTTAAAGATAGCTTTTTTAAAAAATATCACCCAAGAAACTTCAGAACAGATATGCACTACAGCTTTGTAATAAACATGAGATTTAGTCATCATCTTTTGAGCTCAGCTGCATCAGAGGCTAATTTCTTCTTTATATTTTAAGCTCATTTCCTAATAGCATCCATAGAGGAAGCTATAAACAAAGTGAAATGAACAATAGCTGGATTTACAATATGTTGATAAGAGATGCCATTTATCAAATGGCAACACAATATTTTTAATGTATTTATTTAAGTTACATACTAAGTTTTGGTGTGTTCTGTAAAGTAGCCATAATACCTCCCCTGCCAAATTTGACTAATAAAGTGGTGTCTTGACACCATCTGTCTATGCAATGCAACCACTCCCATGACCTCTGTTCATTTTTTAGCAAAATGCTCCCCCCAGCTATCCCCCAATTGTTGTTGCTCCTCTGTTCACAATGTTTTATACAGATGGTAACTGCGCGTACAGAAAGGGGGAAAATTCAGATAATTAAATGTGCTCTGCAGATTTGCTGTATAATGTGATATGTTGACAATGTTGAATTGGCAGTAAGAAAACCCTGAGGAAATCTGGACAGAAAATGAAATGGTGGTAGCTCATTTTACAGTTAATACCCTTTAACTATTCTGTTCTTCTAGAAAATTGTGATGTGAGAATGTAAATTCTTTCAGTGGGGGTATGCATTGAGGTCATATCTTGCTTAGTTTTATGAATACTTATTTAAACAGAGCAATATTTCTGTATTACTTTGTCTTCAGTACAGTTCAGAAGTAACTGAGAACATCTGAATGATGGTTATTGCTAGAATTCTTACTCTTGAGATTATATGCCACTAAAAGTTCGTAGTTTTATTTATGTGGGTTGTCACTAAATTCTGTTCATTTTATTATGTGCTAGGTGCTAAAATAAATTCTGGTGAACTAAAAAGCAGGATAGAGTTAAAAGGAAAATGTATTGTTTCTTGAGTAAGAACATATATCAGAAACAAATATCAAGCAAATATTAGAAACATACTATAACTACAGTTCATTGATTGTTTTAACAGGCATATTAAAGCAATTGTACCTATGTACATAGCATTTCATAGATATAATACAGGTAGATCTCAACTTATGACAATAATTGAACCCAAAATTTATGTTGCTAAGTGAGAAATTTGTTAAATACGTTTTGTCCCATTTTATGACTTTTCTTATCATATCTTATCATATTTGTTAAGTGAACCAGGACACTGCAACTGTCATAAATATGAACTAGTTTTCAAGCATCTGAATGTAAATCATGTGATTATGAGGATGCTGCAATGGACATAAGTGTCAAAAATGGTCATAAGTCACTTTATGTTGTAATTTTGAATGGTCACTAAATGAACTGTTCATATGTATGTATGAAATGTACATACTTAGCTATGACAGCCAGCTGGGTGGCCTTGGGTGACTGCATCTCAGCCCAACTCATCTAACAGGGTTCCTGCTGTGGCAAAAATAGGGGCAGGAAGGTGTATGTTGGATAGGTTCATTTTCTTGAGTTTGGAGTTTGGAGTTTATTCAATTTGTAGGCCGCCCTATTCCCCAAAGGGACTCAGGGCGGCTGAACAAAAGCCAAGGGAGGGGAAATTACAAAAAGTGAGACAAAAACAATCGGACAATACGAACAATTTAAAAGCACAACAGACACAGCAAATTCGAGTGGGGGGGGGGACTCAACCCCAGGCTTGCTGGGACAGCCAGGTCTTCACGTCCGTCCGGAAGACCCAAAGGGTGGAGAGGGTCCAATCTCCACGGGGAGCTCGTTCCAAAAGTTATTTGTAAAAAGGTAAGATATAAATAAATAAAATAAATAAATATCAGAAATTCAAATATATGAATTTTCCCACTCCCCCAAAAGGCATTTACATATTTAGATCAGTTTGTTGTATGCATGCAGTGTAGCATATGTCCCAACATACCTGAAAATGTTAATCATGGTCCTCCATCTGTGAGAATTTGGTACCTTTTTGTGTGTGAAACATCATAATAGATGAGCTATGCTGATACTACTGTTACAGTATTAGATGTTACAAATAAATAGAACAATTCAAAATAGATAGTGGGTTAAACAAATTTTATTAAGAAACCATATTCAAGATTTTAAAACAAATTCAATTATCTCTAGGTTGAAGACAGTCTTTAATCATAGCACAGGTGTTACACTTGCTGACATAGCTTTCTGTTCCTACTCATGACATCAACAGCTTCCCACATATATCCCTATTATCATTAATAGCCAAGAAATGGGTTTTATAGTTTTATGGAAGTACATCCCATAGAATTCAGCGGATATGCCTGCCTCCCTTCCTCCCTCCCTTCCTCCCTCCCTCCCTCCCTGATATTAGGAGGAATTCTTTTTCAGTCACACTGATTTACATATTCCCTTTCAGTCAGGGGTCCAGGCAGAACAGTCAATTGAAATGATCTTGCCTCTTGTATGGAATGTATCTTCATGATCTTGAAGCATCAGATACTCCTGCCACAGCTATTGCCTCTTTTATTCTTTTGAGAAATTCCTATTTTTCTGTTTTGGATTGTGAATTCTCACTGGTGATATTCCACTCACATTAGTTTCAAGGCTCTTTTGGGCCTCATATCTGGCTCTTCTCCCAGTTTAAGTATTGATTGGAATTGCCATCTGTTTGCTGTTTATGAGAATTTTTATTTTTATTTTTCAACCTAAATTGATGGATTGGATTAATAAAAATAAATAAATATATATTTACATCTAAACACGAATGCTTGCATACCATATTAGGTTTAATATGGACAAAATGAAAATCTTGATGGATCCCAACTGCTTTTCTCCTAACACTTTTTCTAGTATTGTTCAGTAGCTTTTTTTCTCACATGTCTGGGACTTAAGGGAGGTTTACAACTTCAGGATGGGGAGATCTGATTTGCCCTTAAAAATGACAATATGAACTGTTACCCAGTGTATGATGAAACATCTAACAAATTAATCTTTAGAAAATATAATAGAAGTTGGAGCAAAATTATTATAGGAAAAAATAATATAATAGTAAGAATATAACAGGTAGTCTTCGCTTATCACCATGAGTTCCTTGCCAAATGACATGAATTAAAACATCATGTGACTATACCCAACTTACAATGTCAGTTTCAGCTATAGTCATTAAGTGAATCACCCATGGTTGTTAACTATGACATAATGTAACTGTGACTTTGACTCCTTTCTGGCTTCCTCATTGACATTGCTTATCGCTAGTCACAATAGTGCAACATATAAATAAATATGTGCTGGTTTGCAATCATAATAATGTGATTGTAGGGATGCAGCAATGACTGCATATTCAAGGACTGGTTGTAAAGTTACTTTTTCAATGTTGTTGTAACTTCAGTTGGAAAGTAAGGATTTACTTGTATAGCCCTAATTTTATTAGTAATCCTGCTATAAACCATGTCTTTGGTTACATGAAGAATTGTTTATGAGAAGATAGCCCTTTTTCCCCAAACAGATGTATTATTTAAGCCCATGATGGCGAAGCTATGGCACGCATGCCACAAGTGGCATGCAGAGCCATCTCTGAGGGCACACAAGCCGTCGCCCCAACTCAAATCCGCCATGCATGCACGCTTACCTCCCACCAGCAAGTTGGACTTTGGGTTTCTACTGCGCATGCAGGGGCAGGGGACATGTGGGAGACATGCACATGCAGGGGGTGGGGCGCATATGTCTGTTCCTTACTTGAAAGGCTTTGTGTCAGGTCTGTCTTGTGTTGCAGTGTCTTTCTTAGTTGCCATTTTCAGTCTAGTACAGTGATGGCGAACATTTCTGTTCTCATGTGCCAAAATTGTGTGCAGGTGTGTGATAGTGCATGTGCCACACACCCACAATACAATGAGCTGTGCCCATATGTGCGTGTGACCACGCCATGCATGTGCACACGACCCTCTTCCCTGGGGGGAATTTTTACCCTCCCCAGGCTCTGGAGGCTTTCCTCAAGCCTCTAGGAGGGCAAAAACGGCCTCCCTGGCACTCCAGAGAGGCAGAAAATCAGCTGGCTGGCATGTGCATGTTTCACTGGAGCTGACATAGGGCAAGGGCTCTTGTGCCCACAGAGATGGCTCCACGTGCCACCTGTTTTACACATGCCATAGGTTCGCCATCACGGGTCTAGTGACTCTATCACAGGTTTGTTTTTTGACTCACAAAATATTCATTTTAACCAAAAACAAAGTAAATGTGTATATTCATAAATGTAGCGATCTTCCCCAGGGGGAGTGTCTTGAGAACCATGTTGAACAAGCACAGCAAAAATGGCTATAAAATTGTGTGTGGTTCATTTAATGGATACATTCCTTACTAACATAAGTTTTGGTCTCTATTGTGGTTATTATTTGAGGACTACCTCAGGGAAGACCACCAGGAGCACAATGTTCTACTAGTTAAGCATTTTAACTCTACAGTTGACATGACTGCCAAGTTATGAAGTAGTGCAGATATCATACCATGGCTGCTATTCCACTGATTTTCTGCTTGTAGGCTGCTATATTATTTTAGTTGGTACTGGGGAAGAGAATGTTGGACTAGGTAGTCTTTTAGTGTATTCCCAAATATCCTTTTCTATTTTAAAAGAAATGAAATAATGAAGTATTAAGTTAAAAGTAAATGTAATAAAATAAATTAAATATTGTTTCAGTTATGGGAACGTAATAGGTAAACAAAAGATTATCTCTGCTTGTGCCGTTTACCTTCCAAGTTTCTCAGTGACAATGAAAGTTTAAAAGTATTTTTGCTAGACTGTTCATTTAGATTACAGAGTCCATTAGGGAATAATCATGTTGATTTACCTGCAAAAGGGTCACACCTTTTATTCTTTAGTACCTCATTAACCTGGAGTTTTCTAATGCTTCTTGAATGTTGGGAATGTTAACTTTAAAGTTTTGCTATGACTGAGGTTGGCCACATTCCTTTAGGGATTTGTTACTAATCCTTTAAAAGGCTGCTTGAAATATTTTGTTTTCTAAAAGTATAAATGTGTCTGCAAAATTGCTCCTAAAATTTTGCTTTTCTGCTTTCTGTCACAGGAGCTAATAACTCACATAACCCAGAGCTCTGTAAACCACTAGATGGGTGTAGCTATTATGCAGTAGAAAACCACGCACAAAACCCCACCTTCACTGCATGTTTTAATAGAAGTCAAGCAGAAAAATTCAGCAGTGTCTACATGACAGGTTTTTCAAGAAGCTTCTGGAAAGGAATTAATAAATTGTACTTTTATCATTTCCTCCATGGAAAAATCCTTTAATTCGTACCAGACTTTGTTTCTTTTATGTTATATTCATCACTTCAGATGCTTACTGAGTATTTATAGTACTTACAGACATGCAGTATTTCTGTCAACATAGACCTGAATATATCTATTCAGGATCAAGTCTCAAATCTTCTTTTCAGGTTGACATGCATACAACTGTGTGACTATACAAAATACAACATTGAAATTATTTTGTTATACTAGATTTACCTTTCATTTAATGATTATGTATAGTTAAAAAGCACTGAAAAAAGTGACTTATGACCTTTTTCACACTTACGACTGTTGCTTCATTGCCATGGTCATGTGATCAGAATTTAGATGCTTGGCAGTTAGTATATATTTATGACAGCTGCACTGTGCCAGGGTCATGTGTCACCATTTGTAACCTTCCCAGCCAGCTTCCAACAACCAGATTTGCTTAATGACTGCATGATTCACTTAACAACTACAGTGATTCGCTTAACAACTCTGGCAAAAAGGGTATAAAATAAGGCACAACTCATTTAACAACTGCAACTTTTCTGTAGAAAATGAGAAATTATAGAACAAAATGAAGAAAAAAAGCAAAGCTCTAGAATAGGGGTGTCAAACGTGATTTCATTGAGGGCCGCATCAGGGTTGTGTTTGACCTCTGGGGGCTAGATGGGCATGGCTGGAGTGGGTGTGGCCAGCTTGACATCACTCATGTCAGGGTCACCTGGAGTGGCCCGGGCTGGGCTGGGAAGATCCTCCTGCAGCCCTCTGCCAGTGAAAATGGATCTACATCTATTTCCAAGGCAGCATCACAGGCTAGATCTAAGCACCCCAAGAGTCAAATCCAGCCTGTGGGCCTTGAGTTTGAGTATTCTTCCTCAACCATAAAGCCAATATTAATTGATGCGGACCAATTGTGTCATTAATATTTTTGTTGACAGAAGACCAAGTTACCAAGTTTTACTGGAACACGATAGTTATCATTTATAAAAATAGTAAAGAAACTCAGGTATAGTATAATTAGTAAAGTATGGTGGGAACACACACAGTCTATTTGACTGCAACAATAAATTCAGGGACTTGTACGTAGATTCTAATGCTACATTGACCTTGGAGATCAGAGTAGTGAGTTAGTGGGCATTTTGAGTTTAACTGCTGTAGTATCTTAGAGAAATTGGGTATCATCATTTTGTTTGTCCATGGTGAGCAACATTATCTTAAATTATTTCAATTAGCTTCAGGGTTCAGTTTCCAAATCAGAGTAGCTATTCAGGCTCAATGCAGTTTCCTTATAGTAGCAGCAGCTTTGGAAGATAGTTGTAATATGGCACATTAAAAGGCTTGAATATTTGCTAGTATGCATTAGCAAAATATTTATCTGCTTGCTACTAAGCCAGAAGCATGTAGCTGTATAGGTTGACAAAGTAACCTTTTTGCTTTCTTTTTTCCTTTGATTTGCATATTCATATCTGATGAGGCTAATCAGATGAATAAAGAAACTGATCCATAATTACAGTGTTCATTAACTTATAAATAGGTGAACTGTTAAGATTTTGTTTCATTTGCAGAAAGGCTGATACAAATATGGATAAAATTAAGCTAGGATAAAAATTAAGATTTTTTTTAAAATGAGCATAAAATATGTAACTAGGGACATTAATATTAAGACATTTTAGTGTTTTGTCTGCCAAATATATCTACAATTTTAGAAGTAATACAATGCTAGAGACCAGGATAGGCATCTGATATCATCTGGACATTTTAGACTTCACTTTTCATGATTTTCTGTTTGCTGTGCCATCTAAATTCATGAATTATGCTAAATCATAATACAGTTGTGGTTTGATTTAGTATATTTATAATCTATTTTGCCTTGCAAAGCACAATTCATCTGTTAAGTGTGGTATTGAAATACACCAAAAATGTTTCTTGAAAAGATCATCTATTGGTGTAATGTGTGAACACCATCACAATCGTATTGATGACACGGTTATTTCAATCTGTGTGTAGAGCATCTTATTGCCTACCGCTATAATTTATTGCTTGTCTAAAATTAAGCTTACATCTTGTATTTAATTGCATTGTTTTAAGCTATACAGATTGAAACCAGACTCCCAAATTGACCAGCTTTCTCTTAAAACTGCTTCATCAACACAGTATGACTAAGATTGTAACATTTCTCTCCTAAATTGTATTAGTAAAGTATAACAAACCATCAAAAGAGAGAGAATATAGTAAGAAACTATACACATTGCAATGATTAAAATAAAATAAACATAAAGGAAAATAATAAACAGGAAAGGAAGAAAAATCCTTAAGTTTATTAAGCCTATATAGAAATATTTTGTTTCATGCTCTCTATTTGAGAAAATAGAAATGTATGAATTCACAAATTGATAAGGATCACTTAAGTAAATTTATTTTGTCATCTACATAAAATATTTCATAACAGAGCTAAGACTGCAACATGACCCACATTACAACTGACCATAGGATTGACAATACATCACCCATAACATATTGAAGGTATTGCCTTGATCTGAACTTTATTGATATTTTATTGAGGCCTCAAACCCTCCAACGCAGTGGGGTTGCAGTGAATGGGTTAGCTGTGAACCATCTTATGACCTGCTATGTCCCTCAGATTCGGAATATTGAGTTGAATCTCTGTGTATTAAAACGTTACCAATTCTTGTTAGGTATACTTATTAACTATTTAAGGTCACTAGGGATAATTATACAGTACATCTTTGTGGTTTATTTTTTTTAATCCAAACTTGAACATTTTAATTCTAGTAAAAATTAAAAATGTAATTTGCATTTTTAGGTTCACGTCTTCGTCAAGATGATTTCCCACCTCGAATTATTGAACATCCTTCGGATTTAATTGTTTCTAAAGGAGAACCAGCAACACTGAACTGCAAGGCTGAAGGCAGACCAGTTCCAACAATTGAATGGTACAAAGGAGGAGAAAGGGTTGAAACTGATAAAGATGATCCTCGTTCTCATCGGATGTTGCTACCGACTGGATCTTTATTTTTCTTACGTATAGTTCATGGCCGAAAAAGTAGGCCTGATGAAGGAGTTTATGTCTGTGTAGCCAGGAATTACCTTGGTGAAGCTGTGAGTCACAATGCATCATTGGAAGTAGCAAGTAAGTCTTTTTTTTTCCTTTTTTGTTTGGCAACTATTTAAATAGAAAACAGTAGAATTATTGTTTTGATGTAAAGATAGAATGAGAAATAGTTATATGCACTGACTAAAATCATTTCCTTTGCATAAAAAGAGATGATATATCTAATCAAGTGAATGGATAATAATCAGTAAAATCAATGGGTCCTGATTTGCAAGTGTAATTTATGAAACTACTATATATGCACTTAAAAAAAAGGTTTTGAACAATACTATCTTTGCCATTATAAAAAAAACCCAATGTTGTTTTATCTGGATATAATAATGAAACAATTCTGAAATATTTTTTAATAAGTCTAGAATGTTGCCAAACTAATACAGACTGGGCAAAGATTATGAATGAACAATGTAGAAGCAGTGTAAAAGCAATTATTACTGCATGTGTAGATGAACTAGAGAACTTAGAATAAACCTTAAGCATGCAATTATTGAATAAATATGCCATTATTTAAATATATTATCAATGCAGTAAAATTGCATTGATAGTATATTTAAATAATGGCATATTTATTCAATAATTACATGTTTATTCTAAACTCTCTAATTCATCTACACATGCAGTAGCATTATGAAAATGATGTTGTGTTAGATGTGCATTATTATTTGGCAAACATTATCAGTGTGAGTACTACATTCCTTAAAGAATATGTGCACTAAAGTACTGGTATATCCACAGTATGTGCATAGGATTAGTGATATCCACAGTAAGAGCACAGGGTAAGCGATATCTAGATTAGGTTCCACAGTCTCCTTGCATTTTTCTCTGTTAATTGGAATAATTAAGTGTACATCATGATTTGTGCAGATAGGAATATAGCAATAGCATAGATTTATATACCACTCCATGGTGCTTTACAGCACTCTTTGAGCAGTTTATAAATTAAACATATTGCTCCCAAAAATCTGGGTCCTCATTTTACCAGACTCGGAAGAGCAGAAAACTAAATCAATCTTGAACCTGTGAGGATCTAAATCCTGACTCTGGGCAGAATTAGCCTGCACTACTGCATTCTAACCACTGTGCTACCATAGCTAATATATATTTCTTTTTATATTTATACCTGCAGTTTTTAAATAATATACCATGAATTCTGCATATTGTTATAAACCTTAGAGCTTGGTTGTAAAGATTAAAGTTTTATAAAATCTCTTACTCTTAAATGAGTACAACTTCATATATTTTCATCTATCATTTGAGTTCTAAACAGTGGTTTTGATTTGTGTGGCAGCTGTATAACTCTCTATATAACTGTTTTATTTTATTTTTTTCTAAGTACATGCGTGTCACAGTAATCCATACATTCTTTATATATAAGTACTGTACTAGTTCTGTGCTATTGTAGAATGTTTGCTGGAGATCATTTATTTATTTATTCGTTGCTACAAATAAGCCGTCCCAACAATTTGGGGCAACACACAATAACTTTAAACAAAAATCATGGCTACATTGAAGTTTGAAACTACTAATTTGTTTAAAGAATTTTTAATTAATATCTTTATATATGTAACATATCCTCAACTGGAAGAAAAAGAATAGAAAGAAGTACAAAATGCAAGAAAGAAGAGAGAAAAGAAGAAAAAGGAATATAATAAGAGAAATGGAAAAAAATTATAAAAGTGATATTCAACTTTAATACAAGTATAAAATTTAATGATATTTCACACATTTTCAAACTTTTTCAGAATTGCATTTTTTTTCTTTACATGAGTAAGCAGGAAAGACAGGAATATAAATCATTTTCCCTGCAATAAATAGAAGGCAATAGCTTGGGCCACCCAAGCAGGAACTGCTTAGTGGGCTTAGTTCTGCTGTAGTTGGCACAGCTCTACTAAGGCCATGGTTGTGTCCTGGAAAGTAAAGTAATGAAACCCTAGGTAAAATTATACTTGAAGTGAATCAAACAGTTCATAGAATGAGATAATAGGAAAAATTTCAACTGGACATGGTAAGAGATCAT
Source organism: Thamnophis elegans (assembly GCF_009769535.1). Lineage (NCBI taxonomy): Eukaryota > Metazoa > Chordata > Lepidosauria > Squamata > Natricidae > Thamnophis > Thamnophis elegans. The sequence continues at coordinate 44,272,435 of NC_045546.1, forward strand.
TTGGGGCTTCAACAATACCAACAATAATTTACTCTTATTTCATCTGCAGAATACCATCCAGCAGATCTTTTCTGAGTCAGGTTCTACTAAGGAAGATTGGGCAGAAAGATAATTTGATGCATCTTTGCATGGAATTTGCTAAGCGTTTGGAAAACAAAATTGCTCAGATCCTCTCAGAGTTAGATCCCAGCTAGACAAATATGAAAGAGTTGACTGAAGCACAGCTTTCCAAGTTATCTGAGATATGTTAGTCCTAGGTAATGTTATAGATCAGTGGTCCCCAACCTTTTTATCACCGCGGACCAGTCAGACGAGCCTCCCTCGGCCTTCCGGACCGGCGGGTGGGAAGGCGGCCATCCTGGGCGCGCGTTCCGCAGGGCGGGGTGGGGCTTCCTTCACGCCAAGGCCGACAGCCCGCGAGGCCGCCCCGCCTCCTCCTCCTCGGCCGCCGGGGGAAGGGAGGGGGAACCGACCCCGCGATCCGCTCGCTCAGGCAGCCCTTTTTCCTCGCTGCAGTTCGGCGGGGGAAAAAGATGACCCTGTGTCCTACTTCGGGCGGGCGGGCGGCTGGCGCGGCGGAGGCCGGCTGCTTCCGAGGGGGTGGGCCTCCGCGCCGCGCTCCATGAAGGGAAGAGGGGGAGAAGGCGGGCTGCGGCCGAAGGGCCCCCGAGAGCCCCGCCGGCCTGACACAAAAAGCGCTGCGGCGGAGCGGCGGGGGGGGAGGGGCGGGAGGCAGGTGACACTCCAGGAGGGGGGGCAGAGCTGCGCCGCGAGTCTTACGTAAAGCCCCCCCTCCCCGCCTCGGCGGAGGAAAACATCTCCCACCTGGGTGGGGCTGCGCGCGAAGCGCCTCTCGGAACGGCAAAGCTCCCCAAGTTCCCCCGAAACGGCCGCGCTGCGCCCCTCCCCCCCGCAACCTTAGTTTCTCCTTGGGAGGAAAATGCAGCGCCGCTGCCCCCTCCTGCCCCCCCGTCATTCCACGGGGCAGGCGGGCCAGGTGAGTCCGCGGACAAAGTTTCGTCTCCCAGGCAGCCTCCGCCAGCAGCATCCCAAGTTCGGGCCGAGGCCGCCGCCGCCGCCCCCTCCCTCCCGGGGCGAGCAGAGAAAGAGGGCGGGGGGGATCGGGCCTCCCCTCGCCCCCCCAGCCCCGCACATCTCGACGGCGGGGGGGGGCAGAGAAAGGGCGCGTTCATGAGGACTACAAAGTTGCAAATATGGCCCCCGGCCGCTGCAGCGATCATGGCCCCCGGCCGCTGCGCGGCCCGGTGCCAGGTACTCCACGGCCCGGCACCGGTCCGCGGACCGGGGGTTGGGGACCACTGTTATAGATTATCTATAGTTTATTATCTATAAATATAATTGTGTTTGTAGATTAGCTATGAGGAGACAATGACGTTCTTGGTACTGTTTGAGCTCTCAGTGACTTCTGATGCCATTGGCAATGTATTATTCTGAACTCCCTAACAGAATTAGAAGAGGAGCATAATGTGCTGCATGGTAATGGACTGGTTTTAGGTGGTGGAAAGATGTGAGTAGGGTTGCAGTTCTAGTCTTCTTAGTTGTGTGTCCTACAGAATGTAATGCACTCCTTTTTAACTCAGACATGAAGATACCGTGTTTCCCCAAAAATACGACCTGTCCCGAAACTAACGCCTCGCCACATTTTTTGCGTGGGCAAAAATATAAGCCCACCCCTGAAACTAAACCCCCTGGACAACCCCACCTCTGGCCAGGCAGCACACCGCTCACCGACCTAGCGGTATCCCGAAGGCAGCCGGCCCACCATAGAGAGCACTCCTAGAGCGGCCAATGCTGGAAGACTTGCCCCCAGTTTTGGAGTTTGGAAGTTATGCTTGGAGTGTGGCAGCGGCGGGGGCCAGTGGTGGTGCCCTGGGAGAGCTGCACAAGGGCTTTGTGAAGCTGGGGTGGAACAGGCGCTCGTGCAACCCCCCCTCTCCAGCCGGGCAGAGCTCGATGCACTGACCTAGGGGGTATCCCGAATGTGCCAAGCCGCGGGAGCTGGGGGGCGGGCAGAGCGCCACGTGGCTTGGCACCTTAGTGATACCCCCTTGTTATGACCCCCCTCTTCATATACCAAAGCAAGCCGAGACAAAGATACTTAAAGGATTTATTAACACACAGACTAGACCTTGGCAGCAATCCAGTCTGCCAAGATAGCCACGATAGCTTCTCCAGCTCTAGTAAATATGTTGATTCCTGCAACGAGCTTGTGAAAAGCCTTTCCTTTTATAGTCTTGAGAGGAGCCTAATTACCACCAGCTGAGTTCAATTATCTCCTGTAACTGCGTAACTGTTCTTTACGCCCATTAGCCCTCCGTAGCTGGGCATCCAGGACCAACTCCTGGTCTCCTCCCCACTGCTCCAAGGCTTGATTTCGGGAGCACGCTCTCTTTGGCTCTCATGGCTGCTCCAGGCCTCAGGCGCCTTCTGGTGGCCAACCAGGCTCTCTGCACCTGCTCGGAGTCGGAACCCTGTACAGGATCCTCCACATCTTCCAGAGCCGACTCATAAGGCCTCTCGCTGTCAGAGTCTGGTGGCAGCTCCAATGGCTCCTGCTGGGCCACAACACCCCTAGGTCAGTGAATGGCGCTCTGCCCGGCTGGAGAGGGGATTTGCTGGGCAGCTGCTCGTGAGCATGGTTATCTCATGGCTGCTTTGCCCCTGAGGCTGTGCCCGGCTCATCGGGAGCCCGCTCACAAGGGAGCAGCCACCCGGCAACCCCAAAACAATAAGCCCTTCCTGATAATAAGCCCAAGGCCATATTTCGTGGGGCAAAAGAAGATAAGACCCTGTTGTATTTTCAGGGAAACACGGTGTTGGCTGAAATCATCAACATACAGTCAGATATTATCAATACAATTATATACAACTTTACATCTCAATCTATACATCTCAACCATTGATGTGATAAAATGTTCTCCAAGTGCCTGGAGGCAGTTCAAATCTGGATTAAGTTAAGGCTGAATCCCAGAAAGATGGAGTGGCTTTCAGTTTGTAAGCAATTGAGTTCCAGAAAGATTCCGTCATCAATTCTGGTTTGGTTTTGGTTTTACTATGCTGAACTAATTAGTATCTTGAGGATCATCCAAAATCAAATACCCTGATTTCAGAGTATGGAGCAGTTTTTACAAGAAGGCCCTTTTTATAGTTATATCTAGTTGCCAGATGTGGTAACTTCTGGGATTGAAAGTTTTATTCATAGTTATTCATGCCTTGTCACTCTTAAATGGATTATTGTAATGCATCCATGTAAGATAAACTGAAAAATATTCAAAGGTTCAAATCCAGAATTTAGCAGTTTGAGTAGTCATAAGTGCTTATTGTGTCGTTGTAACAGTAGTGGTTTGGAACTTCCACTGGTTATCAGTTAGTGTAATTCAAGGTACATGTAATTACTTTCAAAGTCTTGAATTATTTAAGACTTGCATATCTATGAAATCACCGTCTTCGATTAACATCAGCCCTTCTAATACTATAAAGTGAAATAGCGGGACCTGTTTTCATGTCCCCACATTAGGAACATATCATTTGCAAGGGCCACAAATCATTATTTCTGTTTCTGTTGTATAGTATCATCCCGTATAGTTGAATGGTTCCGTCTCTGTTGACATTTAGAATATGTATACAAGTTTGGCTTTTCAATCTCTAGGAAGCAGATGTTTGCTCCTCTATTAATGGAAATGGTTTTCTGTAGAAGAGAATAGCAACCATTCCTGGAGTCTCATGTTAAGATTTAATGGTTTTGTTAGTTGCATTATGTTGTGTTTTATTCTGAGTAAATAGAGGAATTTGCATGTAGTACAAAAATGTTGAGAATATTGCAACCTGCAAGTCATGCAATGCAAACAAACAAACAAACAAATAAATTTATTTCAGAGCACTACGATTCAATTCCATACTTGCTCAAAATGTTTCAAAATTTAGACCTATATTTTTTTATCATAGTTTATCTAAATAAATGTACAATAAACAAAGAGGTTTTTACATGGATACATTTCAGCAGGCCACTGAAAATGTAAAATTCTACTCTTTGTGGTATAAAGCCACACTAATTCTTGTTACTTTTATATCAGAAGTAGACAACTTCTGTCCTGTTGGATCATTGTTTCAGAGATATTTTATGTCCTGGATTTCTTAGTACCCCTGTAGGAGCCAGGCAGTTTTTGGATAGATGTTGGCTTTCCCATACAATTTCTTTGTGGAAAGCTAGTAGTGAGCATCAGAAATATTCCTACTTCCTCCCCCTACTATTGCTAATATTTTAGAAAGAGAATCAACATTTTTACTTCCATGGTAAAACATTCTCAAAGAGTCCCCTCTTGACTGGGAGTCAGAAGTAACCAAGACCCAAAACTTTAGTCATATTGAAATTTGAAAGTCAAAAAAGAATGGGGAAGGAAACTTGCTTTCTTCTTTTAATGGAGATGAGATGATCACAGGAAGGTGTAACTTGTTTCTATGTAAGGTCTGTTCTTACATTTTTGTAATCTTTGATTAGAACTCTTAAGTCTATTCATAAACCTTTTTTGTAGTACATTTGGTTTAAGATACTGTTTATATTTTGTCAGTTTTTTATGGGACAAAATTGTATCTTTCCATAATTGATGTGCACCTAAACCAAATTGTCCTTGTTTTTTTTTTGTTGTTGTTGTTTAACAACCCTGTAATCCTTTGCATCAGGGTGGAGTCAGGGTAATTGAATGGAGCTGAGAGTTTACTGCCCAGATGCTCTTCCTGAAACCTATGTGGAGCTCACAGTAGATATTTTCTCTTTGCGCCCAGAGAGAGAAATATTTGCCACTACTTAGATGAACTCATAGCCTCAGGATTGTGAGGCAAGAGCTCCACCTCTAAGCCACCACACAGCTTAAGTCCTTGTTCTTATTTTTAATAATGTTAATATTTAAATTATAAACTGTGCCTTTGAAACTCTCAAAGAGATTGTTTGGTCACATGTTACAAAATTAAATGAGTCAGAAGGTGACACAATAGATGACTGTTCTGACCCCCCTCGTCCCACACCAACACACACTCCGAGCCAAAGATAAGTTATGGCATTTAATTAACAGACAGACAGGTCTTTGGCAGCAAACCAGCACAGACAAGCTTGGGCAGCAATCCAGCCTGCCAAGCTCACCATAAGGTTCTCTGGTATTAGTTCCTGCGTTGACTTCTGCAAGAGGGGCGTGTGCACAAGCAGTCTTTTTATAGTCTGGAGAGGAGCCTAATGACCACCAGCTGAGTGCAATTACCTCCTGTAACTGCGCAACTGTTCCTGAGACCTATTAGCTCTTCGGGGCCGGACATCCAGGAACAACTCACTGTTGGCGTCCGGCTCACTCTCCCTTGTCTCCTCCCCACTGGTCCAAGGCTCAGGTGCCTCCTTGTGGTCAACCAGCCTCTCTGCGCCCTGCTCGGAGTCAGAACCTTGTCCAGGGTCCTCCAGAGACGACTCATAGGGCCCCTCGCTGTCGGAGTCTGGTGGCAGCTCCAACGGCTCCTGCTGGGCCACAACAGATGACTATGAAGGTGATTTAGTGATGATTTACTATTTACTAAATCTGCACTTAATTTGTAGATACACAGGGTATAAGTTCTGTAACCATCCTACCTGCTAATATTAAGAAGAATGTGTATCCCTAAAGAATAAGAAGTTGGGAAAAGAATACTAAACTGCTGCATTACAGTAGAAAGGTAGATCATAGTTCATACAGTTGTAGAAGACTCTGTGAGCAGAGCATGACACTTCCTCCTTTCTTACACCAGTGCATGCCACAGTCTAGCAGCCTTCTCCAGTTATCACTGAAGAACATTGAAGAATATTTTGTGTTTTTTTTCTCTGATCTGAGCAATTGTTTTCTGAACATAATTGTTTTATTTTACTTCTTACAGTCTAACTTGCATTAAATGACTATTTTTCTTTTGATTTGTTGTGGCTTCAGGTAAGTACAGAATACAAGTCATACTTTTCTATCATTTCATACATAATAGTAAAAGATGCATATTTCAGATATATTGTAAATGGTGTTATGCTAACAATAAGAGTAATGAGTATCTGCCATTAATAAAACATTTTAATCCTGGCCATATTACATCGTTATTCAACTGTAGTTTCCTAATTTCTTTACAAAGAATAGTTTTTAATGACAGTGTTTTTATTCATAATATCATTTTATATTTTCTATGAATAAGAAAAAAAATTACATATAGTATGTTGCTAGTCATTTTTGTAATAGTCTCCATAAGAACACTTTTTCACATGGCAAATAGCTACTGTAAAATCGAGTAATAATAGCATTAGCTATTTGAAATGTAATACGATGTATTTCTGGTAATTTCTGCTGTGTTTCAGTAACTACCGGTATTGTGAATGATAAAATATCTTGTCTGTAGGTAAGCAGGAGGAAGTAGTAAACATAAAACCTATGACAATACTGAAACATAGAGAAGAGATATAATAGAAGCTGGAATATTTTATCTCCTAAATAAACACTTTGCCCTTTTTTTCTGAGCAAACATGGCTTAACTAAACACTATTTAAGTTACCTATTGGAGTCACAGCTGGACACAGCTCTAAGTTGATTGAAGTTGATAGAGCATGTAAGTAGAAAAGGCACTGCAGCTCTCAAAGGTTTACACAAGCCGACCCAATGATTATATGGAAGTGGTAACTAATGCAAAAGAGATGTCTTAGGTTTTCTACTAAAATCTTTTCTTGGCTTTCTGAACCCACCTTCTGATGACTTGAAATATTTTTCAATTAATTCCATGTTTTAGTTTTGTAGGATTATTATCAGGTTCATATTACATCTGCAGGGACATGTTTTCTGGAAGTGAAAGGTCCTATGCAATGTGGTAAAGGGCATGTTCTTGTCAAAGCAGTTGGGTAATGTTGTCTACAAATCTTACATTTCATAAAGGAAGTGCAGTATTTATTACTCACTTATTTTCTTACTAGTCCATAAATGTTATATTTTGGTGTATATTTTTTACAAATGACAGCTTACTTTCTTCAAAAATATCACTACTAAATGAGACCTATACAATATATTGAGATAACATAAGCATGTAAAAAAAAAGAAATGTTGAATTTTAGTACTTGGAATAAGGAATAACAAAAGAATGTAGAAGCTTTCTATTGATACTCCGTGAAAATAGCTTAAGTTGTTTTATATATTTAGTTGAAAAAGTCTTCCAAGCTATTTTTAAGCTTATAATTTAAAAGGGTGAATAGATTGGAAAGGAAAAATCTTAAGAAATGGAACTGATATCTGAACTTTGTTTCAAAGTTCTGAAAAAGAAAGTTTCAAGAATGGAGAAATAAATGTATGGCACAGTTCGTCATTTCAGCAGCTGAGAATTATATGGAACTGTCTCACTCAACTCTGCCTTTTCTTCTATCTTTTGACATTTCAGAAAGTTTCTTTCTTTTACTTAATATTAGAAAAGCCCAACATGGTGTGTAGTTCTCAAAAAGTAATATTTTTGAGGAAAGTAAACTGTAATTTGTAAAAAAAATATGTACATTGAAATATAAAGCTTGTAACTAATGCTTGCCAGGGTCTGTAGAAAGGTAGCAGACAAATAACTAATGACAAATCTCAGCATTAAGCAAGATGAATAGTAATGTCCTGGTCTGATCAGGTTGGTTAACCATAATGTAAAATTATTTTATTAAGAATTATCCAACCAAAATTATGAGCCTAAGAAGGATATATGCCACTGCAGAGATAAAAACAAACCACCTGCAAACTAGCAGAGTTATAATCCCAAAACAAGGATAGGTATTAGAATTGTGTTGCTGAAAAACAATGTTCTATGAAAAACAAGATCTGTGGATTTAAGCAAAGCTGTTGAAATATACCAGGCAACTGAAGATATTATTACTTGAATAGAAAAAAAAAATGAATGAAGATATATTTCTACATACCATTACTGAAAATAAACAGAATATGAAAAGGAGAATGAGTAAGAAGAATATAACTAGCAGTGGGCTTTTAAATTTTTTTCCCTTTGAGTCAGTCTTGATTCCTAGCAACCGCCTGGATAATTTTTGTTGCTGTTGGCAACATTTTTGGAAATGGTTTGCCACTGCCTTTTTCCTAGGCCTAGAAAGTTACTGGCTCAAAGTCAGATACAGAAGGTGACTTCATGCCTAAACCAGGATGATCATTCATAGTCTCCCACTTTGCAGTGCTTTTAACCACAACAATAAGCTATCTTCTGAATATTGTTCAAAATACATACTTTTGTCAGTGTATCAATATCCAGGAGTTATAGTTTTATTACTTGTATTTTTATGTATTTGTTTTTATGGTTTAATTGACATATTATAAAATGATGGGAGTTTAGCTGGAGCATGCATGGTAGGCTATAATAATAGTAATTAAGGAAATTTAAAACCATATTACTTAAAGTTGTTTTGCAAAATATATTTATTAACAGATTTCTACGTATAATTTTTTGCTTCTATAAAATCATGTACGCCTTTATTATTGTATTAAACTTTTCCTTATATTTCATTCAAGAGTGATGAAGGAGTGGAAGACTCAGATATTTTTTGTACTTTTCTAATATTTAAAACAAATTTTAACATGCATTTGAAATAGTAGATATTATCATAGTTTATTACTGCCAGGAACACACTTTCAATGTTAAGATGGTGCTGAACCAAGGAATTTATGACCTGTGCCCAAAATTATGGCCATTGCAGCATCCCTGCAGTCATGTAATAAAATTACATGAATTAGTACTTGGTAGTCTATTGACACTTTCAACTGCAGGGACACTGCAATTCCCCACATGTGCCCATTTCTCCCCCACTTAGCCATCCACCAGCATACACAAAGCTGCCATGGTCCAGAAAGCCTCACAAAATACCCAGCCTACCTGTGAGTGAACATTCCATTTATCTTAGCTGTTTTTCTCCAGCTGCTGGCAGGTGCACCCAATATACAGTTGATATAAAAATTCTACACATCCCTATTAAAATGCCAGATTTTGGAGATGTAAAAAAATGACTCCAAGATAAATCAGAATTTTTTCCAATTTTAATATAGCCTATAAACTATACAATTCAATTAAAAAACAAACTGGAATCTTTTAGGGGGAATAATATTAATAAAAACGTACAATAATGTGATTTCATATGTGTGCACGCATATGTGGCTATGTTCAGAATTAACCAATGACAAACAAATTGATGGTAAATAGTAGTCAGTACACACTTGTTATCAATTAAAGTGACTCTGATTAAGCCCATATAAAGTTCAGCTGCTTTAGTAGGATATTTTGTGACATTTACTCAGTTGCCTGTTACAACAAAATCATAATCTTCAAAGAACTTACAAAACATCAAAGGGATCTTTTTGTTGGAAGGTATCCGTCAGGAGAAGTGTGCAAAAAACAAACTCCAGGCCATTGGATATACTATGGAATATAATGAAGACAGGGAAAGTGTACAAAATAATGTCCAAGACATTGAATGTATCATGGGTCACAATGAAAACAGTGATTAACAAGTGGATAAAGTATGGCACAACAGGACATTACCAAGAACTGGAGGACCCTCCAAAACTGATGAAAAAAAACAAGAAGAAGAAAACTGGTTGGGAGGCTATGAAAAGAGCAACAACAGTAAAGGAGCTGCAGGAATTTCTGTCAAATACTGGTTGTGTATTACAAATGACAACAATCTCTTATATTCAGCATATATTTGGACAATGAGCTAGAGTAGCAATATGGAAGCCTTTTCTTACAAAGAAAAAATATCCAAGCCCAATTTACATTTTGAAAAAGCTGCATCACATCTGACAAAAGCATGTAGGAAAATATGTTATGGTCTGATAAGACCAAGGTTGAACTTTTGCCCATAAATTCAAAAATATGTTTGGTACAAAAACAACAATGCATCACCAACAGTACCCAGAGTAAAGCATTGTGGTGGCAGCATTATGCTTTGGGGCTCCTTTTCTTCAGCTGGAATTGAGCCTTTAGACACGGTGGAAGGAAATGTGAACAGTTCTAAATATCAGTCCATTTTGGCATTTTGTTAAAATGCTAACAACGAAGAGAAATGTTACTGTTCAACATGACAACGACCCAACGGATGCCTTCAAATCAATAAAAGAAATAGCTTCATCAGAAAAAGATCAAAATTGTGAAGTGGCACAGCCAAAGTCCAGTCCTGAATCCAATTGACCTGAAGAGGCTGTCCCCAGGAGATGCCCTTGGAATATGACAGATTTGGAGTACTTTTCCAAGGACAAATAGACAGATTTACAAGGCAAGATATAGGTTCCTAACCCTAAAGATTGAATGCTGTCATAAAATCAAAATGTCCTTCAAACAAAGTTTTAGCTTAAGGATATGCACACTTATGGAATCATTTTTATTGTATGTTTATTGTTAATTTTCCCCTCTAAAAGATGTCAGTTTTATTTTCAATTGAATTATACAGCTTATATACTGGTGGAAAAAATATAGGTAATCCCTGGGTTACAAAAGTTCCCTTAGCGAACGTTCAAAGTTACGCGATAAGCACCACCTAGAGTTTACAAACAATTCCCGAAACTATAAACTTGTAGTACCAGGCAGTTGTTCGTCCTTACGAATAACCAAAGAGGCTCTGCAACATTCGTTCTGCACATTGCCAGCCAAAATGGAGCTGAACCCCTCCAATGCTTCATTCGTGCCTCCAGAGACCTCGCCTGGAACATTGCCAGGGAAATGGAGGCTCATTTTTTATCATTCTCTGTTTCTTTTTTAAACCTCCTTTCCCCTTCCCCCCCATACACATAACATACAATAAACAATGACATTCATAAAGCCCTTTATTTTTGTAGAAGAAATACACTAATACTGCGATGCCTAATGTAGTATATTATCACATATATAGTAAACTATATGCTTTCATAAAAATGGATTCAAAAAAGTAAGCCTTAAATGAGCTTGATCACTCTTTTATAACTTTTGCTAAGCTCTTGTTTATTTGTTTGCTTTCAAAAGACTCATGAAACTTTACTTTGGCCATGTCAATTGCTTACAGCTGATAGAACTGAACATTCAAAAAAATGTAATTTAAAAGCATTCTCCTATTATACTGGATGCTTCCTATGGCATCTGTTAAACAGTGCATGGTCAGCATATGGCTGTTCCTTTCTATTTAAGCCATTTTCTCCTGAGAAAGGAAATTCCCTTCAGACCAGACAGACATCTGCTGGCTCTCCTACCAGCAAAGCCACAGAAGAGTTATCTTTCCTGTGATTAAAAGAAATAACGTCTGGAGGTTTTAGTTTTTGTTCAATTAATCAAAAATTAAACCCATGTGGGACTTCAAGAAACTGAGCTTCTTTGTGTGTTTCATCTACTGGTAGGAAGTCCTAGAACGAATTTATAGCTTCTACTCATATAGTTGTGCACTATAAAAGTATAATAAATATTCATACATAATTTTGTTATGTAAAAAGCATAAGCATGAAATATAAACAGTGACTAAAATAGCATGCTGTATAATATGCTAGCAAATGGAAACTATGATTGGAATAAGACATCCTTTAGAGTACAACTGTTTTGTTTCAGAGATAGATACATTATCCTCTCTTTGTGTATGTACGCCATGCTTCCTCTTTTAAAACACTTCCAGATGCTAAAGAATATTGCAACATCCCCTATTCATTTCTTTCCCCCCAAAGTTACTTATTCATATAATGAATGTATGAAAATAATATTTTGGAATGATAAGGAAAGCATTTTATTATATGTGTAGTTTTTGTATACCTATCAAATGTTTTGATAATACTAGTTGAGTTGTAGTTAAATACATTAGCATTTAAGCATTTAACTTCTTTCCTGTTCTTTTATCAACATTTTTTTCTGTACCTTTACTGAAGTGATGAACTGATCATTTTAATGAAAACAATATGGTGACAATTTATCTGGTTCTCTGATTCGCAGGCTATCCTTTTATTTTGTCACAAATGTGCAATTCATGTCAAATATTTTATTAATGTGAAGACAGCTTTATTAGCAATTAAGTTTTGAGATAACATCTGACACATTCTTCATCTGCTTAACTGTAAAGAAAAGCAGTTTTCTTTCAATCTAAAATATCTTTATCAGGGCAATCTGGATATTGAAGTGGATAAAAATAAAAAATTATTTTCTCTTTCAGAGGCTGTATCGTTATTTGCTTCCTCATACAAAATAAAAATAAATTCTGTAATTCAAAAATCTTATTACCTGCATATGAACAATGTGTTGCTACCCGATGCTGACAGAGAAATTCTGGAAGTTGAAGTCTACACATCTTCATATGGTCAAGGTTGAGAAACACTGGTCTAGTGTGTTTTTAGGATGCATGGGCCCTATTAGTCTGATCACGAAGGACATAACTTAGTTTATTATCTTTTCAGTTTCCAAACCATTTTGGTTAAAAGCAGTGCTGGTGTTTTTAATTACTTCTTTAAATATAAAGGTAATCCTTACTTAACAACCATCACCTAAAGATCACATAATGAGCTTATAAAAAGGTACCTATGAAACCATTTCCAGAGTTCTGGTTACTTCACACATTACATGACCATATTTTGGATGGTTAGCAACCAGCTCACCTTTGGAATTGCAGCATTTTGTGATCACATGACCATAATTTATAACCTTTTTTGCTGGTTTCTGGCTTTCCTGGCAAAAAAACCCCCAGATTTAGATATATATGGATCACCTTAACAATTGGCATGTTCACTTAATGACTGCTACAAAAAGAGTTGTAAAATCAGAGCTGGTCATGTAGGTTCCTCAAGTTATGGTCACCATGAGAGATGGACTCCATTAAACTTGTACATTGAAGACTGCCTATCCATTAAACTTGTACATTGAGGACTGCCTATGCACATACTTACTAATTTAATGTATTAATAACAGTTATTTAATTTGTTGCCACTGTATTTGACGCATTGAATATCTCCTTCATCTAGTATACTATTCTGTTTGTGGATACCATGATACTTACTGGAATTTGCAAGTAGGACACAAGTAAAACAAATCCTTCTTCATGTTTTTTAGAAACTCGTATTGTTCAACATAAAATGTAGCTATAATTATTCAGGTTGATTAATATTTACCTAGAATAATTTTTTTAATCCCCTTTTAAAGTTTTCAGGGTTAGAAGTTATCATTATAGCAATAGTATTTAGACTTATATACAACTTCACAGTGCTTTACAGTCCTCTCTAAGCAGTTTACAGAGTCAGCATATTGTCTCCAGCAATTCGGGACCTCATTTTACCGACTTTGGAAGGCTGAGTCAACCTTGAGCCAGTGAACTACTTGAACTACCCAACTGCTAGCAGTCGGCAGAAATAGCCTGCAGTACTACATTATAACCACTGCACCACCATAGCTTTTTAATACTTTAATCCAGATGTGATGCCAGTATTCATACATAATAATTACATAGATTATTTTCTACAGTAGCATATATAATTTTGTAAAAAAATATTCTGAAATTTCTGAAATAATATCTGAAGGAACAGGAAATTAGGATTAATTCAATAAATTCAAAATAACTGATGAATTTTAGAGTGGAATTAAAATTATAATCTGAAATTTAAGAGGGTATTTTAATAAATTATTTATTAAAAATAAACTCAGTAAATAATAGATACTTGACTTAGTAATAGTATGTTGGAAAGGATTTTGAAATATTTTATTAAATTTAATTACCAGTTTAACTATTATAATATATTAATTATACAGCATGTGGGAAAAAGCTTTTGTCACTGTTAATTGAATTTAATTACAAATTGAATTTATAGCATATCACCTATACAAAGTTAGATAATTTTAGGAGGCATAAATAAGAATAGTTTGCAAAACACTGTTATCTACTATATTTGCTACAGTTTGGTAGTAGAACCAATTACGAAGGAAACAATGAGTTCCCCTTCACTGGTTATGTTTAAGGAGAGATTTTTCAACCATTCATTTATTTTGAACTCATGCACTAAGCCAGGGATTTTATTTGATGGTCTAAATTACTACTTACAATTCTCTGATATAGCATTTTCTGCCTTCCTGCCAGTGCAATTAACATCAGACAAAAGGGGAGGGGGAGTCCAAACAAACCAGTTTATTTTTACGAGATTTTCAAACATTATACTAAAATTAATGATATGCCCTCAGCTTCTTCTTTCTAATACATCTAATTGCAAGGATATGTATCCTAATAAGGCCTCAATTCATCAGGATTCTGTTTGTTTCAGTATCAGTCTTCTATCAACAGCTGTTTACAACTGCCTAATAGTAAAAGAATAGTTCTGGATTAGAAAAATATTGCAAAATCAATAGTTCTTAAAATTAACAAAAATCTTTTTAAAAGGAGGATGAGAAACAGCAGAAGCAAAACAACAGGTACTACAAATCAGGATCATATATGTTATTTATTCAATTGTTTGAGGTATATCTTCAATATTGAGGCATTTCTTTGTAAAAAAAAAAGATACTACATCACAAAAACAACTCATAATCTTTATGGAATAATTTCCATTACTGAGTCATAACTAAGTAGACTTAATATTATGTAGTATTTTGAATCAAATTTATTGCCAGAAATGTGAGCAGGGCATTTCCCTAATATTAATGAACATGTTTGATGATATTTTAAAAAATAAAAAAAATGCTCAGTTTTGCCCTAACCCCCCCCCCCCGAACACTTTACAAGCTCCTAAGAGTTATTCATGCCCTTTAAAAAAAAGTTAGTTTTTGTGAAAAACGGGCCTTTTGGGGAGATTTGCAGAATGCAAAAACTTTTTTTTTTAATTTGCCTCTTCAAAACCTTGGTGCGTCTTATACTCTGAAAAATGCAGTATTAAGCTGATCCTGTATGTCTTAATCATCCAATTTTTACATTATTTTGATTTACATCTTTACCTTTATTTTAAAAATGCCCATAAAAGCTTTCCAAATTATATCTTATTTACCCCCCAAAATCTTGTTTTTCTAACAACTGAAATACTAATCTGTAAAAGTCACCCAATTAGATAAATTTCAAAATGACGTTCTGTAATTCAGTATTTTTACTGTTTAAGACATTATTCAAAATTTGCCTAGTTATAGACAACATTGTCTATAATTTAAATTTCATCTGCAGTTGATTGTGCCAACTGCAAACAGAGTCAAAGTGTGTGTGTATCTGTATGCATGGGTATGTATATGCATTTGATAAATGAAAAACAAGATAAATGGAAAATAGGAGGGCTTGATATTGCCAATATTTTAGGCCCAGAGTTAGCTTTTTTTTAATGGAAAAAAAATGAAAGCAATTTTAGGAGGAAAAAAGCTGACTTGGATTCCATTATAATTAATGAGCAGAAAAAGAAGATTGAAATTAAGAGAGATGACAGTATATTTTATTTAAACATATTTAAGCTTTATTGAAGCTTAATAAGAATTTTAATGTGTAAAACCGTAGGTATGAGTGGTGTCATGTGGGAATTTGTAAAAGTTTTATGAGTCATGAATTTGTAAGTTACAACCAGATTGAATTGAATTGAATTGCTTTATTTGTATGCCGCCCTTTTCCCTGGGGGGACTCAGGACGGCTCACAATTCAGGGGGAGGGGGGACAAACAAGTTACAAACATAGAGACAATACATCATTAAAAGCGCAACAGTCATAAGATTCCTTCTTATCTATAGTATATGCTGCATTTTTTAAAGAAATAAAATCATTGGCTTTCTAAGAGCTGTGTTAGATGATGAGCAAAGTTATTATAAATTTGGAATAAACATGTTCATATTAACATTCCATAATATTATTTTTGAATGGATTGTTTTTTATGCCATTACAAATTTGGTAACAATCCTTATTTCACTGAAATAAATAACTCTGTTAATTGAGTGTCTTTGAATTTATTAGTTTGAGTTTACTAGTATGTTTATGTTTATTTAATATTTATGAAACAATATATTGTCTCCCAAATTAAATAAATAAGGAATATATTTTCTATACTTAGACAAAGTGTAAAACAATGTATTGTTGAAATGCAAATGAATGTTGGCCTACATATGTTTCAATTTGGAAAATTTCTTTAAAACCGTTTGTTCTTTGTTCACAATCATATAGAAATGTTTTGTTCAATTGTGAAATCACAGCAATTAGTTAAAAATGAGATCCCATGAATAATCTTACACACAAATTTGACACATTTCATAGGGAAAAACACCAGGATTTAAGATTATTAAATTGCTTTGTGTAAATGGAACCATTGGGTCCCTTTTTAAATGTTTGGTAGATATATATTAACAGTATTTTAGGACATTCTGAATTGTCATATTAAGAATGTCAGCAAACCAATGCATTTTTAAAAACTTTGGATTAAAGTGGTTGTTAATTATCAACTGAAGTAGACTTTATTGTGCATTTTATATATTCTTTTTTATAATATTATAAAATAGTGAAATTGCTGGGATTTGGGTAGTATATATATTTAGAAAATTATATTATTATTTATTATACTTCTTAGGCTATAATTTAGTGAACTAGGCCAGAATCTGATTCTGTTATTATGATACTGGAAATAAGAGTAGAATAGCTGTTTTAGCTAGATGCTGAAGAATAATATTTCAGATGTAAAACTGGCTATTGAGACGTTATTTCAGCCTCAGTATAAAATAGAAATCAAATTGGTCAAAGCATTAAAAAAATGAAAATTCAATAAATCACTAACTGGATATTAAAGAAAGCCCAGACATACAAGAGAGACCAAAATGGCTAGAGGCTTTGATCAGGAAACAATAGAAGAAGCATCAAAGATCAATCAAAGGTCAGTTAAATGGTCAGTTTTGTTAGGGTGTCAATCAAGAATACATGCCATAAGATGCAAGATCTTGATTTACTTAAGATATAGAGGGTTTATTGTGATGCCTGCAGTTAATGTCACATTCTATAACTGGTGTTTCCATGGGAATTTTTATTAAGAATTCTTAATTACACTCTTAATTCTTAATTAATAGAACTCTGGAAGTTCTATTGAGTCAAGTAAATTTTGAAGAAAAATATGCAGTGAGATAGTTATATTGTTTCTTTAATCTATGCATGTTAATAAATATGGGTAGTTCTCGACTTACAACTACAATTGAGCCCAAAATTTCTGCTGCTAAATCAGACAGTTGTTAAGTGAATTATGCCCCATTTTATGTCCCTTTTTGCCACAATTATTAAGTGAATTGCTATAATTGTTAAGTTAGTAGCACAGTTGTTAAGTGAATTTGGGCTTCCCGATTGATATTGCTTGTCAGGTCACAAAAAGTGATCACATGACCTTGGGACACTGCAACCATCATACATATGAATCAGTTGCCAAATGTCTGAATTTAATCACATGATCATGGGGATGCTACAACAGTTGTAACTTGAAAAACTGTCCTAACTCACTTTTTTGTTGTAACTTTGAAAAGTCACTAGGCAAATTGTTCTAAATTGTGAACTACCTGAATGCATTACCCCCAGCATTTGAAATGAATTAGCCAAAATAGATCAGAAGTTATATATCAGTACTTAAAAAGATAGGACACTATCTGTGACTTATGTGGATCAGTCATTGGGAAACAGGCTTAGTATTGTTTCCTGAATACATAATTCACTTTATACTAATTTATGTAACAGTCACAGTAACCCTTTGGGATAAAATGATAATTGTTCACCTTGTATCTGTTGGCTTTGATAAAGATATCCAGTTAAAATTGTCTGCAGAGGAATGAATGTTGTCATTTATTGGTGATATGCCACCTTCAACCCCAAGGAATATAAAATGTAGCTGGAGAAAAAAGACCAAGCTTTTCTCTGTAGGTTATGCTATGATGATTATGACATAGTCCTAGTAATATAGTCAAGAAATTATTTCTCCAATATAGGAAAATATAGAAAAAATATAGTATTTCACAGCAATTTCTCTGTGTTTTTAAAGATGTGTGGAATCTTTCTGACCAAAGGGTTCTGGAAGCTGAAATCCACATAACTTAAAGTTGAAAAGCAGTGCTGTAAAGCAACCAATAAATTGACTGTATGCCTTAATGCAACTTTTTTTCCAAAAGAGCTTTTCCCATGCAGTCCTATTTATACAATAAAGACCTAACTATTGAAAATCAAACTATACCTCTGTAATTCAGTCAAGCAGCATCAGTTACTCAATAGATAATTTCTTGTTATGTTGACTAGACAGATTGCCAGTTTATCCTTAACTATGCAAAGCAGCAGTTGCTTTTCAGGTATAACATTAGAAAAGGGCTCAGTTGAACATATGTTGGAACCTGGAAGCTTTTTGAGGAGTTAATAATTAACTAGTGTTTGTGATGGTTTCATTTGGAATTTTGTATCTGTGAAATTATTGCCCTCACTTATTTATCCTATGTGTTTCAGGATTAGCATGTATATGTTAAATGATACATTTTAAAGTTTTGGAGTGTAAGTATCTAAACTAACTTCATTTTTGTTTTCCTAGAACTGAATTGAAAAAGCTAATTCTGTGTAGAAGGACTAACAACTATCCCAGTGTACAGAATAAGATGCTTTATTCTGACTGATGGCAATTATCATAATAATCTTTACTAGGAAACCCTGGATGAAAGGGGTTCTAGTGGGATTTTAAATTACCACCTATGTGATTTGTAACATTTTGAAACTAACTTTAGAAACTTCTCGAAGAATATATGATGGTAATTGAAGTATTTAGACTTTGAGGCAATGTAGTTCTATTAGATACTGATTTAAAATTTTGCGGGTTCTTGAATTTATGAACAAATCTGTATTGACAGCCAGAGGTATTGATTTAACATAGACAATAACCTTATGGATGTTCAAGGTTAATGCAGAACTTTGCACTAATTGATCTTCACAGTCAAATAAAAAACAAGTACTCTAATTCAATAGGTAGGTTGCCAGAATGAATTAACTTTAATGAATTTGAAGTAGCCACAGTTGCAACAGCATTATATAATATTAAACTCATTTAAGATTCCTAGAACAAAATTATTATTATGGTTGATTGCAAACCTAACTTGTTAGGAAGCACACAAAACATATCTGGTCTATCGTGAAGTGAGTGGTTTATTGGGATCTGACTATTAGTATAACTGCTTCAAATGATTGCCAGATGAATTGCCTTCAAGTTCCTAAAGGTTCTTGGGATTGTTAAATTTTTTGGAGTCTGACTTGCGAGGCAGCAAAAAATAGATAGATAAATATATAGATAGACAGACAGATTCAATCATAGATAGAATCATTCAGTGGATATTTTGTCTGTAACTGGAGTTTTCCTGTGTGATGTAAAGTCTGTTGCTTGTCCCATTCTGCTTTCTAATGGATCAATTCCTGATCATTCTCTTTTCAATTTTTATTTCATTCTAAAATCTGATTGTAATAGGGATTCAGTAATGTTTTTCCATCTTTGTTTTATCTCATTTTCTTCAGTTAAAGCTTTTTCATGATTACTTTTTAGAATGCAAGTTAACTATAAATGCTGTAATTTCTCTTAAAATCACATTTTATTTTTCCCAGTTATTTTCTTGAATTTATTACATTCTTGAATAAAATACTTTCCTTGTTCCATCTTGTTTGTCATTGAAGACATGCATTCCTTTTCATAATCTTAGTTTTTTACTGCAGTTTGTTCTGAAAGTTACGTGAATCCTTTCATGCCTGAAATACTGCAAAAAAAAAATTCATTTCAGTTTTTACAATATTTCTTTTCTGTGTCATTATTGCTTTAGCAATTCAACTATTCCTATAATTCATTCTGTTTCTCTAGCTTCTCATTCCAATCACCATTTAACAACGTTTTTGTAAAAAATGCAAAAATGCAGTTTTTCTAATGTTGCATTTGCACTTCTTTGCCATACAATTTCTTATTAATATTTACTATTTCTAGTACATATTATCTTTATTGCATTATAGTTGGGATTTTAAAACAATCTCATCAGCTTTCCATTCCTTCATAAGGCCTCATGTCCTGAATTATATATAACACAATAATCTGGTTTTAAAATGTTCTTTTCCACCTAGTTTTATTTTTTTCCTAAACCATCTCATTTAGTATGCTTCCTTATGCTTTCATGACTTTAGGTAGGTTGTGGGAGGGGGCTTGCGGGGGTTTATGCTTCTTTCAATATTCAATATTCAGTTGTTTTTGTAAAACAAGAAACTTCTTTTATAGCATTCGCATCAACTGTCACCAAAGTAGTTTCTCATTTTGTTGGTGTCATGTGATCCCTGCTAGATTTACTTATAAAAGTTGAACATTCTTTCCCAGTAGCAAGAGAAATGCCTTCTGGCCTGGAAAGTTGCAATACATGGGACTAGAGTTACATAGCTACTTCAGCCATGCTCATGTGCAATAACACAAAGGATGTCATTCTCTTTCTCTGGATTTGATTTTGGAGTTTTATGTCCTAGTGAATTGGCTCCCTTCAGACCCGCAGAGACAGTCCCTGCCTCACTCCTATGAGGATTACCCTTAGTTTTACCTCTTCTCTTTTGACGTTATCATCAAGGGTAATCCTACAGAGGATCATGATCCTTCCAACATTGCTCTCAGGCATTTGTAATTATTAAATTCCTTCATCAAACAGAGGCAATCTCCTGGAAAGGGTATTTTACTTTATTGATAAAACTTATCTAGATCTCTTATTGGATAACAAATGTTTCTGATACCTAATTCCAGTTTTATTTCCAAAATGCAATTTTCCTATAGTTTTACTTAAGGTTTGAATATTGCATTTTTTATGCTAAGTAATATTTATTTGTATATCACTTGTCTTTCAGGACTTCTTAAAAGAAATATTTCTTTTTTTATTAACAACCTTATTGAATGAGAGTGAAAAATAAATTTATTCCATGAAAAATTAATGAAGGGTCCAAAACGTTTTTTCCAGTTTTTGAATACAAAATTCAGCATTTAGGGTCAAAGTGACATTTTTAGTGGCTTTTAAAATAAAACAGTTACAAATAAAAACTGACAAAAAGTATCATTTCATCTTAACCCAATTTTACTTACGATATTCATTTGAAGCTAAAGTCCAAAAATTTAGCATACTAAAGAACAAATACACAGTAGTTTTATACATGAAATTATGCTTTTAAAAATATGGGTTTTTTTGTCATCATCAAGTTGGAACCTTTGGGTTGAAAGGATTAATTTTCTGACATCACTGCTACCCAACGTAGTCCCATGTTAAGAATGAAAGCTGGTTGGGTGACTTTTGGCCAATCACCCTTTCCCAGGCCAACCCATCTCACAGTGTTGTTGTAAGGAAAGTAGGATGAGGAAGGGATGTTATACATATTTGCTGCTTGAGTTAAGATAGAAAAAATAATAATACATACACACCTTTAGCTTAATGTTCAAAAGGGACATTTGAACCTTGAGTAGAAAACAGATAGGAAATATTTCACAATATCAGGTTTTGTTATGCTATACTGGAATATATTAGTTTTACAATACCTCAGTATTGCTGTTTATCCATCTGTATTTCATTATAAATACTTTATTTTTCTATTTGTCATGTGATTTATTTCATTTTTTTCTTATTTATTTTCCAAAATACATCATATAAAGAACAAATAGATCATTTGGCATGAGCTACTAACTTCCTGTCTGTCTGTTCTTTTTATATCAATTGCAGTTAATAAAACAATTATACATACACACACATAAACTGTAAAACCTATATTAGGATTAGGATTTATTTCATTTATATGCCGCCCGAAGGGGACTCAGGGCGGCTCACAATTCGGTCAGGGAAGGGGGTACAGCCAGGGGATAAAAAGACGAAACATAACAAGACACAATTTAAAAACACACAACAACCATACCATTCGAGGAGGGGGGCAAAAGCTCTTTAGCCCCAGGCCTGTCGGAACAGCCAGGTTTTAAGGGCTTTGCGGAAGGCCTGGAGGGTGGTGAGGGTTCGAATCTCCACGGGGAGCTCGTTCCAGAGGGTCGGAGCAGCCACAGAGAAGGCTCTCCTCCGTGTAGTTGCCAGTCAGCATTGGCCGGTGGATGGAATTCGGAGGAGGCTTAATCTGTGGGTTCTGATCGGTCTATTGGAGGCAATTGGCAGCAGGCCAATAAGTAAGAGGTTTGTGGAAAATACTAAGAAATTCATAAACATGAACAAATCAAAGTATGCCATGGAATGCATGAGAAAACAATTATATTTCTATATCTGTGCTAAGGCAAATGGATATAAATGGTATGAGAGTACAAAGTAAATTCATGCTAAGTGCTTAATTCATGCAAATAATATTAAACGGAGGGTATTTTATTCTGCAGGGAAAAAAACTGGTCATCTTCTTCTTCTTTGTTCAAGGATAGCCATCTTAAAATCTTCTAACTCCAGGGCTATTTTTTTCAAGGGGCCTGAATCTTAGATAAAAGTGGATAAAACTAGAAAATGTTCTTCTATACCCTTGCTATTCTAAGGATGCACAGTCTACACTGGGGGGAAAATAAACTTCTACTTGCTCTCCACCCCATCTTCTTGTATTATAACTGTTTGTAATGAAATCAGTGGTGGGTTTCTACCGGTTTGGATTAGTTCGTCTGAACTGGTAGTGGTTTGGCGGCCTGGGTCACTGGAACCAGCAGCAACCCAGGCCTGCCACGCCAAACCGAACATCTTGTTTTTCAGTTCTGCGCATGCGCAGAGCAATTTTAATTGCACTGCTCATAAGCAAACCGGCAATAGTGCCAGACAGAACCCACGATAGAATGAAATGTTTTAATTCTTGATTCAGAATAAGTGAAATTTCTAGGAATATATTTATTATGAAACATAATTATTTTAGGCCCCAAAATTTTGAGTTTAATAAAATTAATAAATGATAGTCATGAATTTTGTTCGCCTTTTGATTATGAAAAAGCTAATTAGTTATAATGATTGATAAAGGAAAGTCTCTGATCCTTATTTTGCAACCATTGTTTGATTGTAGGTTTCAATTTTATATTTTGTAGTTAAATTTTCTTGAACCAGAACATTAGTGTCAGTTGGCCTGTATCTTGACAAATATAGTCTTAAGTGTATGTTGGTTCAACTTCATTTCTAGATGCTTTAAGACATTAAACAGCCTTGTATATAGTTCATTAACGATATATAGGTCATATATCTTCAAAGATTCCTGCAGAGTTTTAGCCCTGCAAAGTAGATAACAGTGAATAAAAGGAATTTAAAGCATCAGGTAGGATTAAAGATATAAACTTTAACTGAAAGATTTAAAAGAATAATGTCTTCAGTTATAGTCAGTGTTTTATATACATAGAATTTTAAATGATTGTAAAATTATACTATTAATCAAATTAGAAATGCTTGACTATTATTAAACTTTATCAAGTTTTGATATAAATCTTAACAATTAACTTTTAAAAAGAAAATGTAGGCTGCCTGCATCTCAAATTATGTGATAATTAGGAAAGAGATTTAAATGAATAATCCTCTTCTCAATTGTGTTGGAAATGGCATCCAGGAATGGGTTGACCTTGTCTGCCTGAAATTGACACTGGCATAGAAAAAAAAGAGTTTAGAATCTTTAATATTCTTTTTATTTTCACTGACAATAACTTGATTTTTGGAAGAAGTTTTTTTTCCTTGACAGATTAACTACAGGTACTCCTCAATTTATGACCACAATTGAACCCAAAATTTCTATTGCTAAATGAGACATTTGTTAAGTGAGTTTTGTTCCATTTTATCTTTTCTTGCCATGTTTGTTAAGTGAATCACTGCAATTATTAAGTTAGTAAGAAGGTTGTTAAGTGAATCCAGCTTCCCCATTGACTTTGCTTGTCAGAAGGTCACAAAAGATGATCACATTACCACAGGACACTGAAACCATTATAAATATGAGCCAGTTGCCCAGCATCTGAATTTTGATCATATGACCATGGGGATGCTAAAATGGTCGTTAAGTGTGAAAAATTGTCATAAATCACTTTTCTCAGTGCCATTGTAACTTTGAACTGTCAGTAAACGAACTATTGTAAGTTGAGGAGTACCTGTATTTTATTTTACAAAGACTTCAATATAATCAATCAAACTGTTTTAAGATAATTGTTTTCCTTCTGTAACAATATATTTTCCCATAATTAAACTCTTTAAAGATATTTATATTTCTGTTGACAGTCACTTTTTTTTACATCAGTGCTGTTTCTTCTCACTTTTAGCATCTTTACATTATTCATAATTGTTGTGGTTCCTTTCAAAAAGTATCTTAAAAAATTCTAAAAGTAAAACCAGATCAGAAGGAAGGTTGTATCTTAATTTTAAGCATCAGTCAACAGGCTATTTTAATAGTTCATAAAAATATATATAGGTGTAAGACATCTTGAATACAAAATGACATGAAAAGCTGTTGCCATGCTTCAGGTAAAGACACTAATTTCTTGTATCTCACATTCCTGTTCAAACATAAACACCCTGTCTACCTTTATCAGTAAACCAGGTTGGCAATTATTCACCTCTAGATCAAATAGCAGAGAGAACTTCAAAGCAAGGATGAATTCTAAAGGTCTTCTGCAACTATTATAATAGCAGTTTCCTCATTCCACAGGCTCTTTAGATAGGAATGAAATGGAAGCAATGCATTAGCTTTTTTCTTTCTTAAACTTAAATAGAAGCTAAATGTTGTGGATTTCACTTTCTTTAGAAACAAATATATGAAGCTCTGATCCGTACTGAAACTACTTCAAATTGAAAAAGATTAAATCATTTCCCACCAGGTGTTTCATTACTTGATCTTTTTTTCACGCCAACTGAGGTTTTATTTTGTTATTACATGGTATAGGATTCTTATTTTGTTAACCTTAAGTCACTAAATAAATATTTTAAATAGAAGATGAAGAAACTCAACACTATGTGTAAAAATTGTATCTTGAGCAACAGTCTTAACTGAAAACTTCCTTATATTGTAGTAGTTCGAAAAGCAATAATATAATATAATAGCAATAACAGTAGACTTATATACCGCTTCATAGGCCTTTCAGGCCTCTCTAAGCGGTTTACAGAGTCAGCATATTGCCCCCAACAACAATCCGGGTCCTCATTTTACCCACCTCGGAAGGATGGAAGGCTGAGTCAACCCTGAGCCGGTGAGATTTGAACCGCTGAACTGCTGATCTAGCAGTCAGCCTGCAGTGCTGCATTTAACCACTGCGCCACCTTGGCTCTTAAGGTAAGGTAAGAAAAGGTAAGATTCAAACAAATCTTGAGTGATGATGGCTCTTCAATAGAATCCAAAGATTCTAACAAAACTATTAACTTCCAGATAATGGTTATTTAATCAAATCTAGTTCTTCAGCCCCAAAAGTACACATATAAATCCTACTCTCCCTTTTTTTTGTTGCACTCTATGCATTTAGAAATAGATACCTGGTGAAGTCCTGTGTAAACTCCTAATATCCAGTGGGAGACTTGCAAAGGATTAGGTATTGGAATGGCAGAAACAACAACCCTGCAAAATGTGGTTTTAACCCAGGAACATAGGGAAGAAAATGGTAAGTGAGCACCTGTCTACCCTAGACAAGTTCAAATCACCAGGACCGGATGGATTACACCCCAGGGTTCTGAAGGAACTGGCAGATGAGATCTCAGAACCACTGAACTATATCTTTCAGAGATCCTGGAACACCGGGGAACTACCAGAGGACATCTTCAAAAAAGGGAAAAAAAAAAAACAGACCCACGAAACTATAGACCTATCAGCCTGACCTCAATACCAGGAAAGATTCTGGAAAAGATAATCAAGCAATGAATTAGCGAACACCTAGAAGCAAACAAAGTAATAGCCAAAAGCCAACATGGGTTTGTCAAAAACAGATCATGCCAGACTAATCTTATTGCATTCTTTGATAATGTGACAAAATTAGTGAACCAAAGGAATGTCATCGATACAGTTTACTTGGACTTCATTAAGGCATTTGATAAGGTAGACCATAACCTACTATTAGATAAAGTAGAAGAATGTGGGTTAGACAGCATCACCACCAGATGGATTTGTAACTGGCTGACCAACTGCACTCTACGTGTAGTCCTCAATGGAACTGCATCTTCATGGAGGGAAGTATGCAGTAGAGTACCCCAAGGCTCTGTTTTGGGCCCAGTACTCTTCAACATCCTTATTAATGATTTGGATGAGGGAATAAATGGGGAACTCATCAAATTTGCAGATGACATGAAGCTGGCAGGAATAGCCAACACTCCAGAAGATAGGCTAAATATACAGAAGGATCTTGACAAACTTGAACATTGGGCACTATCTAATAAAATGAAATTCAGTGGTGAAAAGAGTAAGGTTCTACTTTTAGTCAAGACAAACAAAATGCACAGGTACAGTATAGGTGGTACCTCGTTCAACAGTAGTAACTGTGAAAGGGATCTTGGAGTCCTAGTGGACAACCATTTAAATATGAGCCAGCAGTGTGCAGCAGCTGCCAAAAAAGCCAACACATAGGATGCATAAACAGAGGGATAGAATCAAGATCACGTGAAGTGTTAATACCACTTTATAATGCTTTGGTAAGGCCACATTTGGAATACTGCATTCAGTTTTGGTCACCACAATGTAGAAAAGATGGGGAGACTCTAGAAAGAGTGCAGAGAAGAGCAACAAAGATGATTAGGGGATTAGACTAAAACATATGAAGAACAGTTGCAGGAACTGGGTATATCTAGTTTAATAGAAAGAAGGACTAGGGAAGATATGATAGCAGTGTTCCAATATCTCAGGGGTTGCCACAAAGAAGAGGGAGTCAAACTATTTTCCAAGGCACCTGAGGGTAGAACAAGAAGCAATGGGTGGAAACTAATCAAGGAGAGAAGCAACTTAGAACTGAGGAGAAATTTCTGACAGTTAGAACAATTAATCAGTGGAACAGCTTGCCTCCAGAAGTTGTGAATGCCCCAACACTGGAAGCCTTTAAGAAGATGTTGGATAGCCATTTGTCTGAAACGGTATAGGGTTTCCTGCCTAGGCATGGGGTGGACTAGAAGGCCCCTTCCAACTCTGCTATTGTATTATTGTATTATTATTATTGTATATGTTACAAGTGGTTGACTGCCTCCCCTCTGATTCTTCCAATCCAAGTCATAGGACCAAATTGCTGTGGCCAAAACCTGGTTTACCTAAAACAACCAAGTCACTTTAAAGATACAACATGCATTTATTAGGCATGCAAACGATATATAGTTCACTGTTTTCCCAGCAAAACCTGTTGGGCAGGCCTGGGAAAAGAAGTACTTATATAGGTATTTCTCAACTTATAACAGCTTATTTAGTGATAGTTCAAAGTTATGAACATGAAAATTCATAACTTAACAAAGTTATGGCATGAAAAAATGTGACATAACTGTTTTTCATAGATACGACCTTTGCAGCTTCCCCATGATCATGTAATCAAAATTCAAATGCTTGCCAACTGGTTCATATTTATGACCATTGCTGTGTCCCAGGGTCATGTGATTACCTTTTGCAACCTTTTGACAAGCAAAGTCAAAGGGGAAGTTAGATTCACTTTAGTATCCATGTTACTATCTTATCAACTGCAGTGATTCACTTAACAACTGTGGCAAGAAAGGTTGCAAAATGGGGCAAAACATACTTAAATGTCTCACATTTTAACTTAACAACAGAAATTTTGGGCTCAGTTGTGGTTATAAGTTGATATCTGTATATCTTTGAACGACTACTTTTCAATGAGAAGCAAAGGAAAAGGCGGACACAATGTAAATTATAGCATGATGTTGGGAAGTTTTTGATAAACACATCTGAATGACTTTCTTATTATTTATCCCTTTCTACTAGATTGGCATGTCAGCTGTCCTCTCCTTGATATATATTCAGTAAATATAAACTATTTGGTTTATAGGGCAACAAGTTCCTGACTGATTCTTCTCCCAGTTTCCATTCACGCCAATTTCGTTTGCTGTGAATGTTTTATTACAAATAACTGATTGGGCAATGAAACATTTAGAGCAAACAACCAAGTTTACACAACACCAAGGATTAAAAGTATATGCTCAAAACAAAATTCACAATGTTGAATCCTATTTAGAATTGCACTCTGCAAAAATGAAAGGCCCTGGGTAATGTTGTGTGATATGCTAGTGGTACTAATCTACTACTCTTATCATGTATTACCAAGATACCTTATGGGACTCAGTATTTAGAAAATGACGATCATACTAGGAGCATTGCTTTTCTCCGTTTCTGTCTTTAGCATTATCAGTCCACTCTGCTGTTGTTGTTACTTACTTACTATCACAAATAATAATATAATAAAATAATATATTCACTAAGGCCATGTCAGTCACTTTTCAAATGAATTTTTTTTACATTAAAACTTGATTAACTTTATTCAACATGTTTTAATACTTTTTCTCTGTCTGCTGCCATTTGTGAATGAGAATTGCCTGTAGTCAATAAAGGTATAAATTTCAAATCCCAGGTTAACATAAGCCTGGCTGGCACCCAGAGACTTCTAAAACTTGTTATGACATATTTTAATAAAAGAACTGAATATATGGCAGAGAGTGTAATTTTAATTAGATGGAAGTGAAGCTAAATTCAAATTTAATGTTGGTTCTAAACCCATCTCCTACTTTTTGCTCAATGCAGCCCTGACATTTTTCTGAAATGTGAAGGATCACACACCTTGCCACCTTAAGTCAGACCCAGAAGCTTCCTTTACTTGGGAATAAAGAAGCAGAACATGACCAACTGTTCCTAGAAAACAGCACTAGGAATGCTTAATTTTCTGTTTTAATGGCAAACCTGTATTTTGAGCAGGCAAGGTACAGATGAAATTGAATATATGTCTTTAACAAATAGCTAATATATTCATATCTGTTACTCTTTCATGGTTAGCAACCTTTCACAAAGTAGAGATAAAAGAGATGTGAAGGCAAAAGATAAGAGAAAGAGAGAGAAGAAATTTAACGAAGCCTGGTTTAAAATAAGCCATATCTTTCTATTTTTGCAAGCCATCTTTGATTCCTTTACATCCATATATCTATTTATACTTTTCCTGGATTAACCAAACCAAAACATAAATTGTTAATATTTTAAACTTTCAAAGTATAGGAGTTTTTAAACTCAAATATGGAAGGAAA
The DNA here is from genome assembly GCF_009769535.1 of Thamnophis elegans. Taxonomy (NCBI): domain Eukaryota; kingdom Metazoa; phylum Chordata; class Lepidosauria; order Squamata; family Natricidae; genus Thamnophis; species Thamnophis elegans. Next base: position 44,301,613 of record NC_045546.1, read on the forward strand.
GACAACTTTAATGTGACATAATCAAGATTGGTATTACAGGGATGTCAAATATTTGCAGATAAACAGAAGAGTGTTTGCATTATGAATATGAATAGATATCTGCAGATCTAGAATTTCCTTTAGTATGCTGGTCAATAATTAAGATAAATTAAGTGGAATTAAGTAGTGCCCTTCAGATATTTTAGAATCTTACTCTTATCATTCTCAGCTAGCTTGTTACTGTTCTATTACATGTACAACAATTTAAAGGACACGAGGCTGCTTAATTATCCTGTAATATATATTTGCCATTAACTTTAGTAAATTGCAGTGCAAATCGAAACTTCTGTTTTAAATAATGCTCAGTTAATATCAGCTTACTTGTGAATAGCTTTGAAACAGAATTATGAACTAATTTTATGCATAAATATAATTTAGACTTAGAGTTTAGAGTTTTTTTTTAATGTCATTAACTTAGGTTCTATTTATTAGTTACATTGAATTATAGAGATTAATGTTAATCTTTGAATTGTATTTTATTATTTAGTGAAATGTACTATGCCTAGTTCTAAAATAGACTGCATGAAAAATAGAAAATAAAAAAAAATAGAAACTTTGGTACTCAACTCCTTTGAAACACATCGAATTTGGTACGCAACGCATTTCGACACGAAAATTTTATGTTGGTAGTCATCGTTTGTTTTGGTTCTCAGTGCACAAGCTATAACTTGTCGAGTCATCTGCCTTGTTTATTTATTATTTCTTATAGGGAAAAATGTTTGGTACTCATTGCACCACCCAGAACCAATTAACGATGAGTACCAATGTACTACTGTATTACAAATGTTGCTATTGTTCACCATGGAAAATTTTGTCTGGAGGAGCATCTGTAAATACATCATTTTGTGTTATAGAGATATGAACAATGAAATTAATAGTGCTTTTGTGCCCGCCCAGAAAGGTGTTCAGTTTGTGAGTTTATCTTGGATTTGTGGCTCACTTTTGAGAAACAGTTCTAACGGTGGACTTTTGCATAAAATTGCTTTGACTGTCAGTTGTATATTTTCCTATAGTCAGAGATATTATTCATAGTCATTTATGATTTGGTTACATCCCAATTCAATTCTACATGGGACTGCCATTGAATACCACTAAGAAGCTGGGGCAGAATGCATACCTTGATATGCCTGTATTCTGCCACTACTCTGTAAGCCAGTGATGGTGAACCTTTTTCTTACGGTGTGGCAAAATTGTGCGCGCTATCGCCAACATGCCCACTCAATCTCCTGCATCCACCTGTGTGTGTGTGACCCCTCCCAGGCTCCGGATGCTTTCCTGAAGCCTGAGGAGGGCAAAAACGGCCTCCTGTGGAAGTCTTCCGGAAGCCAGAAATGGATGGTTTCTAACTTCCAGTTGGCCACATGTCTGGGGGAAAAGCCATGTTTTCAAGGTTTTATGACATGTTAACAGTGTCAGGACTAAACAAATCTTGGGGGGTACACTGTTTTAAAGGGGAAAGACTGTAACACAGAGAGTCTGCTTCTTGGATCAAACCAAATTGTACTGCTTAAAAGAAACCAGGAAGGCGAAAAACGACCCCGACAGGCCAACCGGAAGTTCAGAACTGATCCATTTCCGACTTCTGCAGAGCCTCCGGGGGGGCTGGGGAGGCTTTTTTCAACCTCCCAGGCTTCAGGGAAGTCTTTGGATGCTGGGGTGACCCCGAAAAACAGCCCCAATGGGCTAACTGGAAGTTCATTCCCAGACTTCCGGTTGGGCCATTTTTCGCCCTCCCCAGCCTCCAGAGACTTTCCTGAAGCCTGGGGGGGGGGCAAAAATGGCCTCCCCTGGCCCTCTGGAAGAGCAAAAAATCAGCTGGCTGGCGCGCACATATTCACCAGGCTGACGGCTGTCGTGCCAACAAATATGGCTCCGCGTGCCATCTGTTGCATGTGTGCCGTAGTTCACTATCACGGCTGTAAGCTATACAACTCCCAGGTCACTTTCAAGTTCAATTGAAGGTGCTTGCTACCACTTACAATTTTTTTGTGGCATGGGGTCAGATTATCTGTGGTATCATTCTTGCTCATTTTTTTTTTCTTTTTGCCAGTTTCACTACATCCAGCAGCCTGGGCATGTTCTGGTTCCCTTTAAGCAGTATGATTTGGTGGGATCCAAGAAACAGACTCTCTGTGTTACAGTCTTTCCCTTTGGAAAGTATCTTCCAAGATTTGTTTAGTCCTGACACTATTAACATGTCATAAAACTTTGAAAACATGGCTTCCCCCACACAGACATGTGGCCTTTAGGTTGGTGATCCATCTCACAAAAAAATGGATGGTGTATAACAAAGATATAAAATTGTAAGCATATAAAAATCATTATAAATATAAGATCAAATTGTAGACATATAAAATCATTATAAATATAAGAACAAATATAAATAAATATATAGCTGTGAGTTGAAGTCTGGAATCCTTGGTGCTCTATAAGCTGCTTGTTTGCTTCCAAATGTTTCATTACCTAATCAGGTAACATCAGTACTAGTGAGCATGGAGTTTGCTCCCTGTTTATGTACAGTAGCTATTGATGTACAGTAACTACTTGCTAGCACTGGTGATGTTACTCAACTGGGTGATAGGTGGGGGCTATGGCAGAGAAGCTCCATCTCCTGGACTACAGCAACTGTAGTTCTCATAACGTGCCCCTTCTGTCAGATTTGATGGGCTGGGCAGATGTAATTGAAGAAAGGTGGTCAGTCAAATAACTTTGTCCCATGCCATGAGGATCTTTAAAAGGTCAAAGCCACCACCTTGAATTGGATCTGGAAGGAGATTGGCAAATAATGCAGCTCATACTATTGGCCTATTCCCCTCATATATACACATGTACAGCAAGCATTCTACAGGTTAGCATCCCTCTCCTCCATGTTGTAAATCTCTCAGTGTTTCCAAATTCAGCTTATATGTATATTAACTTCTTCATTCAAAGGTTTTTTAGAAGACTTTGTGCCTCCAATTTATACAGCAACTTATTCTCGTAAAGTTCCTTAGAAGACTAGACAGGCATTCTATGCATGCATTGGTCTTAATATTTGTTACATTGTGGGATGAATTACAAAGGTCATATTGTTAATAAAAAGATATCTTAACTTCCTTTTTTGCTTGATGTTGAAAAATCTGTTTTTAGTTGTTTCAGGGTTACTTTTGTTTTGTTTTTGCTGGAGCTTTAATCCTCTATTTCCCTCTATATATTATGTTAGTTTAAATGAAATCTACTTGGTTATTTTTTGAAGATTGGCCTTTTTTCTCTCCCCATTCCGACTCCAAGTGATTCTTATCTATTCCCATAGGTCCTCAGGTTGACTTTTTCCATAGGTTGTATGCTAAATCTGTTCTTTCCATTGGTCATGGGTGCTGCCTATATATTCTTGACATCAGTTCCCCCTCCACTTTTTTGAATTGGATAAAATTAAAAAGATACAAAAGGTAGAATTTAAAAAAATCTGAAATCTGAAAAAAAATGTGAAGGGGAATTTGGTGACACATTCTTCCCTTCTGTTCTTTTTATGATGTCTCATCTTGGTGGCACATTTGCTTTCTTTAATTTTCTTAGGTTAACTTCTGTATTTGACACTAATAATTCATTATCTGTTTGACAGGCTGCACCTGGAAGTCCAGTTGTCTATCTTCTGTTTCCCATTATACAGGCAGCTCAGTCCCTATGTTGGCCACCTGGTGAGGCTCTGATGATTCAGTTGCTTAAAGCAATTCTGATAAATGAATAGCACTTTGTTAAATGAATGGTTGGATGAGTGGATGATAGACAACAGGTAGACAAACAGATATGTCGACTTATTTGCTGTAGTTATTGAATCTATACAATTTGTAGCTTCCTATAATTCAGCTTTGTCCATTTTCCCATCTACCCAATACTAATATTATATTCATTCTTGTTGTTGTATGCAATGTAATAATTATCAGTGTTTTATATACTTACATATACAGTTGGTGCATGTATTTGTATAATATTGAATAGTTATTCGTTATGTACTATTGCATTGTTCTGATGTATTGAGTTATAGCAGATTATATACTAGCAATGCCATTTTAATACTTGTTACTTTAGCCATATCAGGGGTGAGTTGCTGCTCGCATTGCTGCTGGTTCGCATCATGGGCGCTTTGCATCAGTGGTGGGTTTCAACATTTTTTACTACCGGTTCTGTGGGTGTGGCTTATTTTGTGGGTGTGACTTGGCAGTCGTGACTGGGTGGGAGTGGTTTGGCGGTCATGTGACTGGCGGTCATGTGACATGGCCAATTTAGCCATCCATTTTGCCAATTTAGCAGTCCATTAAGCAATATACAGTAGCCCCCTTGGCAACTTTAAGACTTGTGGACTTCAACTCCCAGAATTCTCCAGCCAGCAGAGCAGAATTCTGGAGTTGAAGTCCACAAGTCTTAAAGTTGCCAAGTTTGAAGACTTCTCTGCTCCATACACTTGGGGATCCCCAAACGGTGAGGATTTCTTTCTTTTTTTCTTGAAGTCCCTGCCCCCGCTTTTGTTCTCAGGGGGCTGCAGGGAGGCTTGCTAGCCTCCCATGCTCTATTTTGGGCCTTGTAGGCCTTCCTGAAGCCTGCTGGGAACCAAATGGGTGCGCCCCCCCCCACTCTATTTTGGACATAGAAGGCCTCCATGCAGCTTGCTGGGAGCCAAAATGGGTGTACCCCCTTGCCCCCCTATGTTCTATTTTGGGCCTACCAGGCATCCCTAAAGCCTGCTTGGAACCAAAATGGGGCTGGTGGAGATCCTGGAAGGAGTGGTCGAAGGGAAGATCGTGAGCCCAGTGGGATGGTGGGACAGTGCAGCAAGCTCTGTGTGGGTGGGGGGATAGAGAGACTTACTTGTAGGCAGGAGGAGGAGGCAGCAGCTCAGTTGGGGTGCCGAGCAGGCACCATGTGACAGCTTAGGCAGGGAAGCCACCCAGAAGTGAGGAGTAACTGGGTGGGGCAGGTGGGTGGGGCATTTGCACTTAAAACAGTTTGTGCATGTGTACAACAGTAAAAAAGGGAAAATTACATTTTTCCATGAAGATTGTTCTGCCCATATGTAGAACAGAAAACCAAGATGGCGCCTCCACTGAGGATAGTACCGGTATAGTCACATGTCTGCTGGAGTTACTACATATTTGCCCAAACCGGACTGAATAGTTTCAAGTTCAAGTTTCAAGTTTAATTTTATTTATAGGCCGCCCAATCCCGGAGGAACCCACCTCTGCTTTGCATGTGCTTTGCGCTCTAGTGTGCGCAGTTGACTGCAATTGCTCTGCACATGCGCAGAACACGAACAAATGACTAAAAAACAAGCCAGCAATGGCAACAGGGACCAGGGAACTGGTTTGGGAGTGTGGCCAGCCTGCCATACCTACTTTTTTTTGTAAATGTAATTGGATATTGTGAATTTTGTAATCCTGACCCATCAGTATTTATTTGACTCTGAACAACAAACAAAGCAAAGCTCTTATGGAATTAATTGACTGTAATTTGAAGCAAGAGTTCTGCATTGGCAAATACTGTGTCAAATAAACATCATTGTTCTATGTGTAAACAATTGTAATATTCATTGGCCAGTATCTGAAGTTGAAACCCACAGCTGTGTTTCTCTACAGCCATTACGGTTTATAAGTACATTGTGGCTAAGTGTGAATTTCATAGCATTTCATTACAAACTTCATGTTTTGCATCTTCATTTTATATTTTGTAACTGTGAATCATGGTATGCTACCATTACCCATTACAGTAATATAGTCTGCAAAATGAAATTTGAAATTGAATATGAATTTCTCACCTGAAATAAGAAAAGCTTAACTTCTGATTTCCAAAACCTGTTCTCTGTTCTTATACATCACTTTTACTATTTAGTCTAGTACAGGTAGGCCTCGACTTACAACAGTTTCTTTAATGACTATTCAAAGATACAACAGCACTGAAAAAATGATCTATGATTATTTATCATATTTAAGACCATTGCAGCATCCCCTTGATCATGGGATCAAAATTTGGATGTTTGGCAACTGGTTCATATGATTACAGTGTCCAATGGTCATGTGATCACCTTCTATGATCTTTTGTCAAGCAAATTCAATAGAAAGCCAGATTCACCTACCATGTTCCTCATAATACAGCCATGCTACATTTTTCTGGTGGGCAAAAATATAACCAACCCCCCTCCGCATATAAGCCCCCTGGACAACCCCCCACCTCCGGCCAGGCAGAGCGCCGCTCACCAACCTAGCAGTATCCCAAAGGTGCCAAGCCGTGGGAACCTGGGGGGAGGCCCACAACCATAGAGCATGCACCCAGAGCGGTGGCCGAGGTCCCCTGGCTCCATAATGAGAGCTGGGCCATGCATCGTGATACTGGGAGGCGGGTGAGTGAGAGGGGAACAGCCGCTCGCACAATCCCCCTTTCCAGCCATGCAGAGCACCATTCACTGGCATTTGGAAGGCACCAAGCTGCTTTTGCCAAAAGCACCAAAAACTGGTTCAATGACTGTGGAATTACTGTACTTGATTGGCCTCTCCATTTTTCCTCCATACTCTGGGTCCTTGGTTTCCAAATGAGATGCAAAAGTTGCTCTCATCAGAAAAGAGGACTTTGGACCACTGAGCAACAGGACTTTGGACCACTGTGCTTCATTAAGACTAGGGTCAATGCAGCCATCTACCAGGAGATTTTGGAGCTCTTCATGCTTCCTTCTGCAGATGAGATTTATAGGGATGCTGACTTCATTTTCCAGCTGCCCACACTGCCAAAAGCACTAAAACCTGGTTCAATGACTGTTGGATTACTGTGCTTGATTGGCCAGCAAACTCGCCTGACCTGAACCCCATAGAGAATCAATAGAGCATTGCCAAGAGAAAGATGAGAGACATGAGACCAAACAATGCAGAAGAGCTGAAGACCGCTATTGAAGCATTTTGGTCTTCCATAACACCTCAGCAGTTCCACAGACTGATAGCTTCCATGCCACGCTGCATTGAGGCAGTAATTAGCAATAGCAATAGCAGTTAGACTTATATACCGCTTCATAGGGCTTTCAGCCCTCTCTAAGCGGTTTACAGAGTCAGCATATCGCCCCCACAATCTGGGTCCTCATTTTTACCCACCTCGGAAGGATGGAAGGGCTGAGTCAACCCTGAGCCGGTGAGATTTGAACCGCTGAACTGCTGAACTAGCAGTCAGCTGAAGTGGCCTGCAGTACTGCACTCTACCCACTGCGCCACCTCGGCTCTTAATTGCTGCAAAAGGGGCCCAAACCAAGTACTGAGTACATATGCATGCTTATACTTTTCAGAGGTCTGATATTGTTCTATGTACAATCCTTGTTTTATTGATTGCATGTAATATTCTAATTTTCTGAGATGGTGGATTTGGGGTTTTCATGAGCTGTACGCCATAATCATCACAATTATGATAAATCACGGCTTGAACTATCTTGCTTTGCATGTAATGAGTCTATCTCATATATTAGTTTCACCTTTTAAGTTGCATTACTGAAATAAATGAACTTTTGTACAATATTTTAATTTTTCGAGTTTCACCTGTACAGTGTTAAATTATCCCACAGTGAGTTATCCTGTGGCAAATTGGCCTTGATAAGTTGTCCCGTGACAAGATGACTTTGATGAATTGGCTGTGGCAAGTTGCCCCATTCCGCCCTAAAGTCGGACAGGACTGGAAAGAGGAAATTTTTATCTTTACCATTTAAAATGATTGACTAATACCTTATTTCTTAGGGGAAAATAGGTATTTATAATTGATCTCACATTGTCTTGTTAAAAATAAAATGTTATATCTCTAGCAATTTATAAATAAATATGATAATATCAACAGATATGTATAAAAAGTGGACTTTTTAAGAATACAAACTGTAAACTGTATAAAGAGACATAGATTCTCTTCAATGAACTAATTTCGATAGGACAGAGGCAAACTGGCTTCAGGCCCGGCTACAGCACAGAAACTGCCTCCATCCCTGGCTCTCCAGAGATCATCGGTTCAGACCTGGTTACAGCACAGAAACCGCTTTGGTCGCATTGACCGATGATCTCTGGAGAGCCAGGGATGGAGGCCACGCCTCCATCCTGGTACTCCTTGACCTCTCTGCGGCTTTCGATACCATCGACCATGGTATCCTTCTGCGACGACTGCGGGAGGTGGGGGTGGGAGGCACTGTTTTACGGTGGTTCTCCTCTTACCTCTCGGACAGGTCGCAGTCGGTGTTAGTTGGAGGGCAGAGATCGACCCCTAGGCCCCTAACATATGGGGTGCCGCAGGGTTCGGTCCTGTCCCCCCTACTTTTTAATATCTACATGAAACCGCTGGGCGAGATCATTCGACGGCATTGGATAAAATACCACCAGTATGCGGACGATACACAGTTGTATCTGTCCGCCCCGTGCCAACTCAATGAAGCGATGGACGTGATGAGCCAGGGCCTTGAGGCTGTTAAAGACTGGATGGGGGTTAACAAGCTTGTACTCAATCCAGATAAGACCGAGTGGCTGTTGTGCTTCCCTCCCACTAATTGGCCAAGTGTTCCATCTCTCAGGCTGGGGGGTCAAATATTACGCCCCTCAGATAGGGTCCGCAACTTGGGAGTCCTCCTGGACCCACAGCTGACTTTTGACCACCATTTGTCGGCTGTGACCAGGGGGGCATTTGCCCAGGTTCGCCTGGTGCACCAGTTGCGTCCTTACCTGAACCGGGAGGCTCTCACAACAGTCACTCGTGCCCTTGTGACCTCTAGGCTGGAGTACTGCAATGTGCTCTACATGGGGCTGCCCTTGAAGAGTATTCGGCGACTTCAGCTGGTCCAGAATGCAGCTGCGCGAGCGATCGTGGGTGCACCTCGTTTCACCCACGTAACACCTATCCTCCGTGAGCTGCATTGGCTGCCTGTTGATCTCCGGGTGCGCTTCAAGGTGCTAGTAGTCACCTACAAAGCCCTTCATGGTATTGGATCTGGGTACTTGAGAGACCGCCTACCGCCAATTACCTCCACTAGGCCAATAAGATCCCATAGATTAGGCCTCCTCCGAATTCCATCAGCCGGTCAATGTCGACTGGCAACTACCCGGAGGAGAGCCTTCTCGGTGGCTGCTCCGACCCTATGGAACGAACTCCCCGTGGAGATTCGTACCCTCACCACCCTTCAGACCTTCCGCGTAGCCCTTAAAACCTGGCTGTCCTGACAGGCCTGGGGCTAAAGACTTCAACCCCACCCGAATAGTATGACTGTTATGTTTTTTAACGATGTATTGTCTTTATGTGTATAACTTGTTTTGTACTTCCCCTCCCCTTGAATTGTGAGCTGCCCTGAGTCCCCCCAGGGAAAAGGGCGGCATACAAATAAAGTTAAAATCAAAATCGAAATCAAACTAAATTGCTTTGCTGAAGAAGAAAGTCCTCCAAAATTATTTCTCTCAATCTTCTTCTTGGTCTCTGGCTGAAGTGAAAATAACTTGGAAAAAATTGGCTTTCCTCTAGGGTATGCCAAGGAAACCACAGACTTGCTGACTTCAAACCCCACTGCAGACACCCTTGCTCCACCAGTCTTACTGTGACTATCCAGCTTGTAAACATTTGTCAGAACTGTGAGGGAAGGCTTAAACGGTTTTCTCTTGAAATACTCCCCCAAAAGTATTTTGACTCTTATGCCTCTTGCTTCCTGGAACAATAATGTGAAAGAATGTGTCTTTTTATATGAGTGTTCTCCTTCAACTATTCATCATTGACCAATAATTGGAAGAGTTGAATTGTGCAAAAAGAAAAACACCCCTGCTTGTCTTTGCCTTCTGTTTTTTTCCCTAATAGTGGGACACAATGAAAAGGGGTTGTTTTCTGCCATTGTTGCAGCAATGGCAAAAGGTCTTTAGCTGGTAACTGCTTCCTTTCCTTTCGTTCCTTTCCTTCAAAAGGAAATTTGGGACTTGTTCCTTCCTGTACGCGCAATAGGAAATTGCAGTCATCTACTTAAGACATCCTTCAGCAGATCCTTATGTACTAAAGGTATCTACTCAATTAACCTGGGTTGTATATCAGTAAAAGGGATTAACAATGTCTCACACATTAGAAATCCAGAACTTATTTGGCATCAGGCAAGCAGAGTTAACGGCTGAACAAGAGCAGCTTAGGGTGCTGACATATTTTGCTTTGGTCATAGAAGTAAGACACTTTTAAGAGAAAGTTTAAATACAATATTTATATAAAAGGGAAGAAAAAACCTCAACAATCTTCATATTATTCAACAGCTTTTTCTTGCACAATTGTTTTTCAACTGATCTCCAGTTCCCGCTGTATCCATCACCTAGGAAAGTCTCTTCCTGTCTCCATGCTCTGATATATGGTAAACATTTCATTATCAGCCACTTAGTTTTTCTTTTGGATGTTTAATTTGTTGTTTTATTATTTTATTTATTATATATCATGTCACTTATTCATGAGCTTATGTATCTCACTGAAAACAGCAAAACTTGTACAAAGAAATATAAAATAAAATTAGCCTAAGAACAGAAATGGATTTGAAAATTAACATAATTGGCATTACAAGTATAGATATAATTATAGTACCTAGAGCTACATAAACGGGAATCTAAAGTAGTTTAACTAAAGTAGTTAAAACTATTCAAAGTTTGCTATAATTTAAACAAACTGTTGCCAAGGAATCTAGAGGACATTGTTTGAAAATACATAGTTAAAAATATACAAAAATTCAATGTTTTTATTTAGAATGTAGAAGTACTTGTTTTTTCAGCTTTTTTGTGTAATAGTAAAGTCAAAGGTAATCACAAGCTGTTAAGACTTGTCAGGTTAAAGTTCAAAATACTCTGGTCTCATTTTGATTTAAAGATCTTCCATTAAAGTCATTTCATGTTTTTACTAGCAGTTTCATAAATTATTCTGTGATAAATTAAAACAACTTGGCACAACCAATTCACCTCTAGATTGATGATCATCTTTTAAGCTGGTGACTTAGTTTTTTAGAAGGTTGAATCACATGTTTATCTCCAGTTTTTTAATGAATAAATTCTAATGATTCTTAACAAAAACTAGGCAGTAGGTAAGTATATAAGTAGAATATTTTTCACAATCATGCAAAAAAATTCCAAGTTATCTTTTTACTAATTTATTTATTTAGATGGCTGTACTCCAGCCATTTACAATGGTTTGCAATATTCCAATTAAAATTAAAATAAATGAGAAACAACTATTTATTAAATTATTGCAGATTCTGAATTATAAGATCATGGCATTGATCTTATAAATCTAAACACTTTATTTTAGTGTTGCAGACCTCTTCAACTATGATCTATTTAAACAGTTATATAAAATGAAAAACAAATAAAGAAAAAGCACTAATGATGTTACCTAGTCTGGGTAATGAAACATTTGCAAAAAAAAAAAAAAAAAAAAAAACCAGCCGAGCTCAGACAGCACCTCAAAAAAAAAGCTTATATTCACTCATTCATTTATTCAACTGCAGCTTCTTCTAGGACATTTCTTCCATTCAGCATGCCTTGCAACCATAAAGCATATTCAATCATTATTCATTATTCTCACTTTCATAAAGTTTTTAATAATCAGCAATCTGTGAGGATTTGTTAAATATACTAATAAATAAAGATGTCAGTCCTTGGTAATTGCAACTGCTCAGGATTTGTTGACAACATAATGTAATGTTGACTCCCAGAATGTTTTTTTCCAACTTCACAGTTTATCTCACAAATTCCCAGACAGTCTTTTATTCATGTATCATGAGACCTAAGCCTGAGTAGCTTCTGAGATATGGCCAAGGATATCTACGTCCTATGACATCTTCCATGAAGAGTATTAGTTTGCCTGCATAAAGATAGACATTTGGAGAATAAATTGACTGGTTGAATGTATGATACTTCCCTTGCTTTTTGTCCAAATATAGGTTAATGTAAATGTAATATATTCACGTTTAATGTGGATTATTCAGGAAAAATATACAGTATTAGCTGCTTGTCTCCCCCTCTTTCTAACTGTCTCTCATTTTTGTTTATATTTTAATGTATTCATATTCTGCTGATAGTGCCAAGGTGTTTTTTGTAAAGCTTCAGCGTATAGTGATGCCTTTAATGACTTGTCTGCTAAAGTATGCTACACCAGTTTATTAAATTTTGACTCATGTAGTGCCAAGATTATTCTCAAGGCTTATGCTGGGCCAAGCATGTCCATCAAGAAAAGTAAAATAGAACTTTCCTATAGGGAGAATTAGATTACAAAATCTGTGCACTTAGGGAAATTCAGTAAGTCCTGTTTTTAAAATATTACTGTTGTTTGCTTATTCTTACATGGCCATTTCCCTCCTTATAAATGATAAAAGACTAATCATTCAGTAGCAGGCTTCTTTATTCCAGTCCACTAACTGAACATGCACAGATGGTATTTAATTTTGTGTGTGTGCGTGTGTGTGTGTGTGAAAGTATGAGGTAATGATATTCATGTTTTTTTAATTGGATCAAATGGACCACTCAAATTTAGCTTACATATTTTATAGTCTTGAAGTAAAGCCAAAACTCTGGATAGAAATAAATATGAATTTGAACCTAAATGCACATTATCGTTTAAATAAACTATAAAACAATATAAGTTTTAAAAAAGCTGCTATAGCACAAATTTAGGGAATACAGTTTCTCTCTTATAAATTATAGTGAAAACTATAATCAATTGCTTTCTTAAACATAAATATTGTTATATTTTTTTCCAAAACCTAATATAAGAATTTATACTTAGTATATACAATCAATCAATCAATCAATCAATCAATCAGAATAGAGCTGGAAGGGACCTTGAAGGTCTTCTAGTCCAATTTAAGATTTATAATTATAATTTACAATTTAGGATTATAATTCTTATAATACTATTTTAAAATATAACAACTGATTTGGTTACTAAAACAAAATGTAAATAGTTTAAGGATTGTTTTTTTTTTTAAAAAAAAGTCCATAAATTAAAATAAAATGAAAAATAGAAAGTTAATTAAAAATTAATTGAAAATTGAAAATGTTAAAATGAACAAAGCTTTAAATATTTATTTTGATAATTCAAAGCCTAAGGGCAAATAAAAAGCTTTGGTGCCAAAAATGTACAACGATAGATATTGGTACTGATATAGATGATAGAGTACAGATATACATATAAAGCAGAAAAGCACTTGCAAGCTGTACAGTTTTCTTAAACACTTGGTATGTTTCAAATCTCTGTTTCAAACAATCATTTAGCAATGGTGTTTTAAACCAAATTAACTTTTAACCAAGTAACTCTAAAATTATTTCCTAATGCTCCAACTAGTTCTAAGAAATGAAGGCCCCATTTTGGCCCTGCCGGTTCATGACATGTCAGAAACCAGTCTGCACAAACAAGTGAAGCCTCATCCATGCAACACAGGCAGCACATGAAACCATGCCTCCTTTGGTCCTTGGAAAACCTCTCTCCGCTGAACCGGTGCTGCAGAAGGAATCTGTCCCATCTCCCCCCTCCCCCGCCAGCCTGCAGAGGAGAACTACAATACTGATCCAGCCCTTGATGAAATCCACTTTGACACCCCTTTCCTACAGGTTCCACTAGCTTTACATACTATATTCATTTCTTAGAAATGGCACAATATATTCCTGAGGTATAGTCTTGCATATACTTACCAAACTGACTCTCATGCTTTTACTGGTACAATATATCCTTGCAACATAACATTGCATAAACCTATTCCAGTTAATAAAGCAGCAATATAATGCTTCTACCCCTGTCAAATATTAATATGTAGAGAATGAGATGTAGACAGGAAACTCTGTCATTTATTTTCTTTTGGTGAGAAATATATAATACAGAACATCAAGAAACTCAGATTGTTAATCATCCACTAGGATAGAAGTAGAACCTCTTAATTTATCATAGTGAAACATTTTAGTATAGCAAAAAGAATCTGGTTGTCATTCAGTAGCTATTGCCATGTCTGTTAAATTGTGTAATTGAAAAAGAAAACTAATTATCTAAAGCAGGGATTCCCAACCCCCGATCTGTGGACTTGCCGGGAAGATGATCTTCCAGTTTCCGGCACACCACCAGGTGGCTGGTCTTTGTGTGCACATGCACGCCAGAAACCAGAAGACCAGGTGGCCGGTGCGCATGTGTGCACTGGAAACCAGAAGATCATCTTCCCGGCATGCACATGTACACCAGGCAGCTGCTCTTCCAGCTTCTGGCACATGCTTGAGTGCGCACTCCTGTTTCGGCATTTGGTGCCAAAAAGGTTTGCCAACACTGCTATAGAGGCAACACTGGAACTGGCACCAAGGGCAGCAGAGTTCATCTTCAGAGTTGAGTAGAGGGAATTTCAACTGAACCCTGAGTCAAAGACACTGAACCTAGGCAGCTGCTCTTCTGGTTTCTGGCCCTCCACCGTGTATAAAGACCACCTGGTCAGCACACCGGAACCCGGAAGAGCAGTGGGCAAGGGTTCGGATGCCTGGAGAGATGGCTCTGCATGCCACTTCTGGTCTGCGTGCCATAGGTTCATCATCACAGCTTTATACAATACACTGTTTCAAGTTTTGGAAAGACAGAGATGTGGAGGATAGCAATGACTGTAGTATTATATAAAACCAAGTTATACTGAGTTTGTTCATTCTCATTCTCTCTGTCTCTCTGGAACAGATTGTTAGCAGACATGAATTGTAATGTTCCAGCATTACATTTCCAAAGTATATAATCAAATTTGGTATCTAAGAGGGTGGTCTAGTCCAGCAGCAGTTGATGGTACAAAGTTTCCTGGTGTGGAAGATTTTTTTTAAAGAGAGAAGTAGCTATTTTTAAAATACATTAACATTTAAAACAAATCCTTTTTTTCTTTAGATCAGGAAACTAAATATGAAGCATGTTAAAAAAAAAAAACATTTTAAGAATTTTTGTCAAAAGTGAAATTAGAAATGTTAAAAGCAACTTTTTCAGTATTGCTTTTATTTCATCATTTAAAAATGGAAAAGAGAAATGAAAGCTGTATATTCTCCAGATTTCTTTCCTAAAGCTTTCTAGATTTGCTTTTAATTAAAGTAAAGGTACAGCAATATAACAGTATATATGCTTTCTTTATATTAATAACGTCCTACCATGGGATTACAACACGATTGTAAGTAAGTAGCTTCAGTAATGTTGATAACAATACTAATGAGAATTTGAATAAGTTGCAAAATCAGTCTTACTAGCAACAATAAAAGAAAGAATAAAGCTAAGGATACCGTATATACTCGAGTATAGGCCGACCCAAATATAAGCCGAGGCACCTAATTTTACCACAAAAAAACTGGAAAAGTTATTGACTCGAGTATAAGCCTAGGGTGGGAAATGCAGCAGCTACCGGTAAATTTCAAAAATAAAAATAGATACCAATAATGTTTTTGAATATTTATTTCAAAGAAAAACAGTAAACTAGCGGTGTATTCAATGAAATACTTCACTCACCTCATGATGCTGATGTCCCGCTGTGATGATGATGTCCCGTGCAGCCGCGGGAGCGATGTCCCGCCTCCTATGACACACGGCACAGTGATTCCTATCATTGGATCACTGTACCAGAGGAGGTGGGACATCGCTATGTGGCTGCTTGCCATAACAAGGAGGAGGTGGGACATCGTTGCAGAGCGGCAGGAGGGGGAGGAAGGGGAATCGTAAGACAGCCCTGCATTACATTAGAACGTGAGGAGGGGGGATGGTGCGGTGCGCGCTGCGCGGCAAACTGACACAGAGGGAGGGGAAACTCACAGGGGCACTGGGCCATTCACGAGTGTCACCCAGCGGCATGGCCCCGCCCCTTTTTCTCCTCCATTTCGGGCAAAATTTTCACTGACTCGAGTATAAGCCGAGGCGGCTTTTTTCAGCCCAAAAAGTGGGCTGAAAAACTAGGCTTATACTCGAGTATATACAGTAATCTTTATTCTGACAGATAGATATGTGTGAGAAACCAATGCATCTGGAAGGGACGCAAAAAGTAACATGTCAAAAGGCAATGACTAACGATGTCTGTATTTTTGCTAAGAAGACTATATGGTTATGCTGAAATATTTAGACAGGTTTGGGTACCAGAATATATAGCACTAAATTAAAAAATGTACTGTACTAGTCAAGAAAAAGATATATGTCAAACTTGTAAATATATCTGGTTGTGAGTATAGCAAGTGATGGTACCAATACGGAACAATTTATCTGATTAAATTTGATTGTATGTGTTAAAATAAGTGAATATACAGCAAGCATGAGTTTTGTGCAAACATATTGCATCCCTTTGTATTTGAACCATAAATAAGATAAAAGCAGCAGGAAAGGCCTTAAGATACCTAATATCTATATTCAGTTCTATATTATTTGAAAAAGCAATTCTTACAATGTATGTTTCCTGCACGAAAAACTTTTTCAGATACACAAAAGAAAGTATTTTGTTCTGTGACTCAGTGTTCTATGCATAATGATATCTTTGCACTAGAAGCAGCTCAGTCCAAATTCTTAATGTTCTTGTTTCCCATTTCTTATAAAATGTACTTGAGTAACTTGATCCTCCTTCCGGGGAGGATCTTAGCCGTCGGCAACGGCTTAATTGAGCCGCTCCCAGACTTCTGGTTCGTTATCTAATTAAACACCCTTTAGATAACTCAAACTTCAGATAAGAAGATTGTAGTGAGCGTCTCAGCTGGTAAGAACTTTTCCTTGCAGTTTGTGGCTTTTTTTTTTCTGCTGCAAACGAGGGGGGGGGTTGTTTTTTTTAAGCTGAGTCATCTCCGGCCAGATTTCTCTGCTGTACTAACGGCACAAGGCCAAGACCCCCCCTTAGGACAAATTAATGAAATTATTTTTTTTCTTATGAAATTAATACAAGCAGAGCTCATATTTGAGAACTTTACGTCTGTTTTTTTAGAAACTCAAGCTTCAGTGTCAATTTTTTTTTTTTTTTTAAAGATGGCGATTCTCCAGCCTTTGTATTTGCAATGATGATACATTCCGGCAGCTTTTCTAATCAGCTTTTCTAATTATTCCCTTTGAAGAGACTTCCTTATCTAATTAAAAGTTTTCAAAGGTCCTTTGTTGACCCAGAGACATTCCGAACAGGGCTTTTCTCTGTTTTTTGTTTTGTTTTGTTGAACTGTTTTGGCGTAATGCCAGCTCTTTGAAATCCTCCGTAAAATTTTTGGCAAAAAAGGGAGAATTTTTTTTTCCTCTTCTTGGCATAGTGATTTGTTAAGTGCTTGAAGCAAAGATATGACTTCCAAGTCGAATCCAGCGAAATTACCTCCTAAATCTGCTTCTCCCATACCTGGCACAAAGTCACAGCCCCCACCTTCTATGCCCCCTAGTGGAGATGTAGTAACAAAAGAATTTTTGTTGGAAATGTTTAGAGAATCAAGGGAACAGAATTTGGAAGCTCTTAGAGAGTTCAGAGAAGAAATAAGGAAAGAGATAAGCAATGAGATAAAAGCCTCATATGATAAATTTGATACCAAGATTACCAAAATAAATGATGATATGTTGGGAATCGTAAACGTACTTACAGAATATATTTCTGGAATGGAAGAGAACTTAGAAACTCTCAATGAAGCCAAAATTAATTTGACATCTAAAACCGAAGAGGTGGAACGAAAAGTTGAAAATGCTGAAAAACAAATGATTATGATACAGTATAACCAGATGGAACTTGCACTAAGAGTTAGGGGGCTGCGTGAAGAGAGACAGGAGAACTTAAAGCAGATGTTTTCTGAGGCCTTTGACTGTCTGGTGGGAAGATCGGGATCCAATCTTGATTGGCAGATTGATAAAATTTTTCGCGTCAACTCCTGGGCGGCAAAACAAAAGCAACTCCCCCGAGACGTGGTAATATATTTTGTTACAAGAGAATCCAGAAATAAGATATTACAAGAGTCCTATAATACCAAGCTTCAAATTGGCGGACAGGATTTGATGGTTTTGAAAGAGATACCACCTCAAATGCTAAGAGCCAGAAGAGATTATGCTTTTTTGGTGGAAGAGCTCAGAAAGCGCCAGATACAGTACAGATGGGATGCCCCGTTTGGCATCATAGTTACATTTGATAAGCAAAGATATCGTCTCAACTCTGTATGGAAAGCTCGAGATTTCTATCATAAGATTCTGAAAGTGGGGCACCCCGAACCATCGGGATATGGAGAAAAACCACAAGCAGGACAAGAGAAACAGCAAACTACACAATCACCAGACAAAACGTATCATCTCCCCCTCCCAGAAGGGCAAGGGGTTAAGGAACAAAGATCTAACCATATGACCACCAGACAAACAGAAAAACAAGCCATAACGCAACAATCTTTACAATTTTCGGCCATTGACCAAGGAGCTACAGCAACAAGCTCAGAAGCTGTGGGAGGAGCTAGACCCAAGGTGAGACAGGCCATGCGGGAGGCTCTAAAAAAGCTTCAGGCAACTAAAAATGACAACTAAGATTCTGACATGGAATGTTAATGGACTGAACTCTCCACAGAAGAGAAAGAAAATATTTCATTATCTTAAACAATCTAAGAACGATATAATTTGTTTGCAGGAAACTCATATCAAAATAACTGATCAAAAATATCTGTCCAATCCCAAACTTGGTCAACACTTTGTGACCTCTGCTACGGAAAAAAAAAATGGTATAGTAGTATACTTAAGGAAAGACATTAAAGCTGAGTTAATCGAAGCAGATCCCTTTGGAAGATATATTGCATTAGATTTAATCTTAGAAGGGAAAAAGACACTGCTTTTGGGAATCTACGCTCCTAATCAACAACAAGATGGATTTTATAGAAATCTCCATGCTAAATTAGTACAGTGGGACTTTAAGTCGTGCATACTATTGGGTGATTGGAATGGCGTGATTGACACCAAAAGAGATAAGAAGACATCTCGCCCGAATACTAAATTCCGAGCCAAACTACCCAAATCCTTTTTTGACATGATAGACGACTTCGAACTGCGAGACGTTTGGCGTGAAAGGCATGCAGAAGAATATGACTTTACCTTCTTCTCCGACAGACATCAATCTTTTTCAAGGATCGACTTTATATTAATTACTAATGATTTACTTTCTAGGGTGAAGAAGACAAAGATTACGGTCAGAGCCCTTTCGGATCATAACCCAGTTTGGATGGAGCTGGGAAGGGTAGTTCAGGCTACAAGGTCCTGGAGGCTGAATGAAAATTTATTCAGATATGAAAAGTATGTTAATGATTGTAAAAAATTGTTATCTGAATACTTTGTTTTTAACATGAATAAGGGTACACCTATGGAATATGTATGGGATGCAAGCAAAGCCTATATGAGAGGAGTATTGATAAATATAAATAAAATACATAGACATAAACAAGGGCAAAAACGTAAAGAATTGGAAGAGGAAATTAAAGGGAAAGAGCAGGAATTAATATTGAACCCAGGTGATACAAAGACTAAAGAAGCAATTTCCATACTAAAATCTCAATTTGATATGCTGATTTCTGACCAGGTAGCCACCAGTTTATTATATGCTAAACATAATACTTTCTGTAATGCAAATAAACCCGGTAGATGGTTGGCTTATCAGATCAGGAAAAAAAGGAAAATTCGAAATGTATCCAAATTGTGTTACAGAGGGAAGGAAGTGTTTCAGCAGGAAGAGATCCAAAAGGGATTTCGAGAATTTTTTACAGAGTTGTATAAAGGGGACAAAATTAGGGACTTAGATATAAATAAATACTTAGATAAAGAGAAAATCCCCCTAGTTAGCGAAGAACATAGGTATAGGTTGAACCAACCAATAACCTCTGGGGAAATCCTGCAGGTAATCAAATAATTAAAGCTAGGGAAAGCACCAGGTACAGATGGCTTAACAGCCGTTTATTATAAAAACTTACAGTTAGAAATGGTAGAACCTCTTAGAGAATTATTTAATAAAATTCAATCGGAAGGTAAAGTGCCCCCCTCATGGAAGACAGCGTTTATATCGTTGATACCCAAAGAAGACCAAGATCTTACTCAGCCGAAAAATTATAGACCTATTTCACTACTTAATGTAGATTATAAAAATTTTACCAAAATATTAGCAAATAGGTTAATGGTGGTTATTCAACAACTGATACATACTGACCAAACAGGTTTTATACAGGGTAGACAGATGAAGAGCAATGTCAGGTTAATTACTAATGCATTAGAATACTTGGGAAAGAATAATCAAATCCCTGCCGCATTCATATTTTTGGACGCTGAGAAAGCCTTTGATCGAGTCAATTGGCAATTCTTGTTGAAGATATTGCAAAAAATGCAGATAGGAGATGGCTTTTTAAGGTCAATTGGTGCAATATATCAGCAGCAAAAAGCCCAAATTATAGTTAATGGAAGTTTAACAGATTCCTTTCAAATAGAAAAAGGTACAAGACAGGGTTGTCCTTTGTCCCCACTATTGTTTATTATAACTTTGGAAGTATTGCTGAACAAGATACGGGCTTTGGACGCTTTAAAAGGGATTAAGATCAGACAGCAAGAATACAGAGTCCGCGCTTTTGCGGACGACTTGGTTATAATATTGAAACAACCGCAGGAATCCAGCAAGGTTTTAATGAATACGATTAATCAATATGGTCAAGTCTCTGGATTTAAAATTAATTTAGGAAAAACCAAAATATTAGCAATGAATATGAATACCAAACAGAAGGAAGAATTGGGAGTGATGTTAGGATGTGAGGTTGTTAAAAAAGTCAAATATCTTGGAGTTAATATTTTAACTTCAAATGGGAAATTATACAAGCATAATTATGAACCACTCTGGCATAGTATACAAATGGAGATGAAAAGGTGGGAGAAACTGCATTTATCTTTGTTGGGAAGGATAGCGGCAGTGAAAATGAATATTTTACCAAAATTTTTATTTTTGTTTCAAATGTTACCAATACTTAAAAGAGATGCGAACCTTCTAGAATGGCAGAAGGGTATCAACAAATTTGTATGGGCAGGAAAGAAGCCGAGGGTTAAGATGAAAATAATGCAAGATGTACGTGAAAGAGGAGGATTGAAATTACCAAATTTAAAATTATATTATGATGCAGTGGCTTTATCTGCAATTAGTGATTGGATCCATTTAACCAATGACAGAATACTGAATATTGAGGGACATGATTTGGTATATGGTTGGCATGCTTACTTGTTATTCAACAAAAAACTGGATAAGAATTTCAAAAATCATATTTTAAGAAATGCCTTATTGCGGGTTTGGAAAAAATATCAACATAAACTAAATGACAAGTTGCCCATGTGGGCAATTCCTAGACATGCAATTGAAAATATAAATATAGAACAAAAACACGATAGAACCACTTATAGACAACTTCTTAATACAGAAAGAGGGGTGCTGCAATTAAAATCTTTAGAGGTACTTAAAAAAGAGAAGGTAGTTCAAACGTGGTTTCAGTATGGCCAATTACAGGCCAGGTGGAAAATAGACCAAAAAATAGGTTTTGTAATAGCTGAGGATAACTTGTTTAAACAAATAAGAGATCAAAGTTTAATGCACATAAAGAGGATATATAATGTATTAGTACAGATGGACTCAGAAACCGAAATGGTTAAAGATTGTATGATAAAATGGGCTCAGAATATTGAAGAACCTATAATGCTGGACACATGGGAAAAAATATGGGTAAGAAATTTAAAATTTACACAAGCACAAAATTTGAGAGAAAATTTTTATAAGATGTTTTATAGATGGCACTTAGATCCCAAAAAGCTTGCTTCTATGTATTCAAATGTTCAGCCTAAATGTTGGAGATGTGGTTCTTTCGATGCTACATATTTTCATATATGGTGGACATGTCGTAATGTTAAGGCATTTTGGATAAAAATTTGGTGGATCCTGCAAAATATCTTCAAAAAAAGGATAAAATTCACTCCCAAACTGTTTTTACTAGGTATATGTACTGATTTCGTAGCAGTAGAGATTAATTTGGTTCTGTACTTAATAACGGCAGCAAGACTCTTGGTGGCGCAATACTGGAAGAAGAAAGACCTGCCTACAATTCAAGAATGGACTTTAAAGGTTACAAACTTAGCCGAAATGGCAAAAATTTCAGCATATCTTAAAGAACATTCAAATGAGAAGTATAAACGAGACTGGAAAAAATGGATTGATTATATACAAAGCAAATATGGGACTAGGAAATTCCAGATAGCTTATGCTTAAAATTAGTAATAACGTAAATTGTTAAAAATTTGGGTAACAGCAAGAAGCTGAGTTCAATGTAGAGATATTTTAGACTGTGATTGTCAAAAAGTTATACCATGTATGGGCTCTGGGAAGTCGGGGGGAGGGAAGGGAGGCGGGGATCTAGGGGGAGGGGGGGAGGGGGGAAATATAATATGTGTTAAATTCTAAAGCATGATTGCACTTGTATACTGTGGTTTTTATTAATGTTAGTGTTAAAAC
Organism: Thamnophis elegans; assembly: GCF_009769535.1. NCBI lineage: Eukaryota > Metazoa > Chordata > Lepidosauria > Squamata > Natricidae > Thamnophis > Thamnophis elegans. The sequence goes on from NC_045546.1 coordinate 44,324,123, forward strand.
AGAACAAACTGAATATATCGGAAAGTAAGAGATACCGAAGGGAGGAGCTGAATGAAAGAAGAAGGAGAGCAGAGAGAGTGAGAGAGAGGAGGAGGAGAAGGAAGGGAGGGAATGGATTAAGAGAGGGAGTGATAGGGTTAGGGTTAGATAGAGGGGGAGGGGAAGTAGGTGTAGAGGGGTATGAGAGAAGGAAGAATGAAAGTTGGAGGGGGATGAAAGAGGGTGTATGGTGGGCTAAGGCGGTATATTGGGTTTGTATTGTAGGGGGCATTCTCTATAAAAGTGAGGGCTGTGTTTATTACTCAATGTTATGTCTCGGTTCCACAGTAAACATCTGATTGTATAGAATGAAATGGAAATAAAAAGATTTGTACCAGAAAAAAAATGTACTTGAGTAATTAGAACTCAGATGTTTCTTTCCTGAAGCTCCTTATTAAAATACTGGTTTAAACAAATTGATGGAGGTAAATCCAATACAATTCTTATGGAAGAATTATGGAATATACAATATTGTATTATGGAATACAATACAATTCTTATGGAATAAGCCAATAGAATTTATTCTGGTCTACTATGGACTCATTTCTCAATCTGCGTTGGACAGACCTGAGTGAAATCAATCAAGTTGAAATTTAGCATACAAAGGAATAGATTTAACATTTAACATCTAATGTCTCTGATACAATAAGTCCACATATCCACCTTTACTAAATATCTGTGCCTTTACCTAGGACAACATTCACAGTATAATATTAAGAAGTTCTTTAATGTTATTGGCAGAAATTTAATATATCTGACTATACATTTGGACCCTACAATTGAGGTGAATCCTCAGGCAGTTTTGAAATGCTCAATTTTGATTATAATCAACAATTTCTATTTTATTACTTATTGTCACCTTGGCTTATAAATTAAGAAGAATTTGGAAATATCACACATATCAGAGATACTAAGTGCATGCAATTTGAATGAAATGACCTTTTTCTTTAAGAACAAAACTAATCAGGAAATGTATATGAAAGTAAGGCCACTAGGCAGGCAAACAGTATTTGGCCTGAATTTATGATTGCTTAGCCTGAATTTGTATCGCCTCTTTGCAACTCAGTTTTCAGCTGCAACATAGGTTTGCAACACATCTAGGAAGTTATAAAACAATTCCAAGAATGTATTTTGTACCATTGCAAGCCTTCTGTAATTATGATTGGGGCCCAGCTGTACAACATATCAAAGATGTCCTAATGAATTTGCTTCAAATAATTTAACAACTGTGGATATCAGCCATTCCCTTTGAGTACAGAGAAAATTCAGAGTGGCTGCTGAACTCCTTTGGGCTAGAAGTGCTGCATAATCCTATGAAATTTCTTGTTTCCCCATGGAGAGTAATACTTCCCCAAGATGCTTAAAAGATTTCAGCTGCTCGATATTATAACTATTCTCATGTAAGTATTAATTAAGAGTACAGTTATACATAGCGGGTTTTATGGGAAATAGTATTATCTTGCTCTTTAATAATTTATTTGAAATTTTCCTAGCTGCAATACTGAGCAGGAGTCTTGGGAGTTTCCAAAAGTTTATTAAGGTTTATGACAACCCTCCCAACAAAAAAATGCTACTCAATCTACATCAGAGGTGGGTTCCTCCCAGTCTTGTTCGATATGCCAGACGAGGTAGTGAAAATCTAGCGGACCGGACCAGTAGTAATGGTGGCTTGGCCACGCCCCCGAACCTCCATCAGAAGCTTTTTTTAAGCCTCTTTTCCCTGCCAGTTCAGGCAAGGGAAAAGAGGTTTTAAAAACTAAAAGAAAGAGAGGGGGGAGAGAGGGCAAATAGAAGGGAAGGGAGAAAGAAAATAAAAATAAAAAGAAAGACGGAAGTCCACAAGTCTTAAAGTTACCAAAGTTGCTTTGCTGGCTGTGGAATTCTGGGAGTTGAAGTCCATAAATCTTAATGCCCCAAACTTTAAATTGAAACCTGCTTTAAATTGAAAAAGGAAATTTGCAAAGTGACATTCAGCAGTTTGTTTCTGGATCAACTGAACAACAAACTGGATAAAAGGTAGGATTCTTATATGGTTCTATGTTTTTGAAGTTTTGGGGTTTGTGAAATATGGGCTTTGTGTTTCTAAAATGGTTTGGATCATTCCCTCCTTGTGAATGGAACAAACTTTCTATAGGCCCCTGACCTTCCAGCTTTTGTGAGTTTATTTAAGCCGGTTCTGTTTAGTTCTCTCCTCTTTAAGGCTAAAATGATAGTGGGTATTCCCAGTCCTCAACCCTCTCAAGGGGCTGGACCTGATAAGGGTGACACTATGGATCCCCTATTCTCACAGCCCACTGTGGAGAAAGAGGTGGTCCCCTCCGCCAGACTATTTCTGGATGTTGTACAGAAACAGTGGGTTTCCCCTGGAGCAGGCCCTTTCCGAATTCTTTGGACAAACGCCTACATAATGTAGGGGCAGAGCTAGCCAAGGCCTTGGAGTTTCCTACCATTGACCTCCCTGTGGTGGCCCTTTCATCTCCTAATGCTGTGTTAGCTGATCCTGAAGATTCTCTCTGCCCACAGGACAAGTGCTTTGAGCAAACACTCATTAAGGGTCATCAGTCTTTAATCTGGACGGTCAGGCTTCTACCTCTGCATCATTCTTCAGTAGGACTCTTCTTTGGCTGAGACAATTACAGGATAGAATCCTTTCCAGTGACTCTAGATCTCATCAGGATATCAATAAACTGAAAGCAGCCATTGAGTACTCAGTGGATGCATCTTTGGACTCTGGTTTTGCATCCAAATTCATTGCTTCTTTGATTACAACACTCCGACTCCTGTGGCTTAAACAATGACAAGAGGATGCCAGGGCCAAGTAGAGGCTGGCCTCTTCCCCCTTTTCGGGTGATCACTTATTTGGGGCTCTCTTAGAACCACTTCTGATCATACCCAAGAACAAATGGAAGATTGTTTTGTCTATCCTTCGCAAGAGGAGCTACCACAGGAGGTGTGACATCACAGTTTGTAGACTTAGTTCTGTTGGATACTGGACAGAGTTAACCCATTCCTGGATGCTATCTCCACCACCCACCACCAATGGGCATCTCAGATAAAAACAATGCCCATTCTCTAGAATTTTTGGATTTAGCTTACTCTTTTGTTTCTTTTTGTAATAAAGTGTTAAAGCACTTTGTGTTCACCAAACTTTAGCTTCATTAAATAAATACAGTTATCTTAGTAGCAATGTTGCATTAGCAAGGCTGTCTGGGGCTTATGGGATCTCTTGTTCCATCTCTTCTTCCACTGTGTCAAGGTGAAAATTTCCATCTGTGTGGAAAGAACAATAGAGTAAATTTATATTTAGTTTTAATGAAAAAATATATCTAGGTATAACTGCATTTCTCATTTTTCCCCAAGGAAGGAAGAAAGGAAGTAGAGGGAGGAAAGTATTTCAGTAATTCATATTTTGAACTCTGCCAGAAAGGTAAATTCCCCAGAGCAACCCCCTGCTCTGTTCAATTTAGTGTGTGAAAATATGACTGCATATATTTGGGTCAGGCATATATCGGTGGGATTAGAGTAAGATTCCAAAGTATTCAAGATGAACAGAACAAATATTATTCTATTTCTAACAGTGACTTATGCATAAGAATTCATCAAGGAATCTAGTATAATCCTGAGTTCAGATTATGTTCAAATATTGCTAAATTGTTGGATTTTTGTTGTACTTTCTATAATTTACTTTTTTCTACCTTTGCCACAAATGGTTTAATCTCTCTATATAAGCATTTGTTTGGTATGGATATATGTTCAGTATTTGTGCATGAGAAAGAAAAGAAAAGTGAGAGAAAGAGAATAAATATTTTCCTGTACATCCATCTCACTCACTTGGTGTAGCACTTTCTGTGTATTATTAATCCAGTTCTATTTTCCTAAATGTTCAGAAGAATGTAAATGTAAATATATATGTAATTTCAAATGATAGGTTTTGAGAACTAACCACCCGTCCAAGGATTTTCCATAAAGAAAGGGATAATTTATATATATTATAATCTCAGTCTATTTGATTTATAGTAGCTACTGCTGACCAGTTTGTGCTAGTGATGCTTGCATTCTGCTTCTATGCCACATACACTAGTGTAGATTAAAGAAAGTTTGGTAAAGAAAAGCTAAAGAATTCTAAAGAATTATGTGGTGTCATAATTCATATTATCATTATAGATGCACCTTTAAGAGCCGAGGTGGCGCGGTGGTTAAATGCAGCACTGCAGGCTACTTCAGCTGACTGCTAGATCAGCAGTTCAGCGGTTCAAATCTCACCGGCTCAGGGTTGACTCAGCCTTCCATCCTTCCGAGGTGGGTAAAATGAGGACCCGGATTGTTGTTGGGGGCAATATGCTGACTCTGTAAACCGCTTAGAGAGGGCTGAAAGCCCTATGAAGCGGTATATAAGTCTACTGCTATTGCTATTGCTTTAAAAGGGAAAGAAAACTATATTCTAGTTTTAAGAAAATATACAAATTGCAGCATATGAAGCTGATTACATTTTTTCCATCTGTCATTTAATTTCTATCCCAAGACCTACACTGGAAGATTATTTATTCTAGCGAGATGGTGATAGGAGTCTAGTTCATAAAGAAAGCAACTTTATAGATTACATTTCCCTCCTGTTGTACTGATTCTCTAGCAAGATGAAATTCCATTTCATATAGGTATACATCCTTTTTGTGTGGATGTGTGATATATGAACCACTATTTTAAGGCTTTAAATTCCTGGAGAAAAATATGAATGTACTTCCTTAATTGACTTTCAGATGAAATGGCATTCATGCCCATTCACCACTTTCTTAATCAAGAATTGTTTCCCTTTGGTTATTATTAATTAGGTTTACTTTATTATTTCTGAAGTTGAGAGAGATTATGTTGAGTAAATAAGGACAAGGAAAATAGTATAGAAAGGAATATGTTTTCTTATGATGACTGTCTAGCCACCAGAATGCGTAAAAACATTTTCCGGTAGACTTGAGGGAGGGGCGACTTCTGGGATATTCTCACAGCCTGATTGGTCCAAAGACTGAAGGAAATTTCTTTTAACCTCCTCCTTTCCCTGTTGGCTCCCAGTTTCCTCTCAGTCTTTTGGTCCAAGCACTGCTTTTGGTTCCCAGAGAGAGTGAGTAAATTCTGCTATTTAATTCTGATTTGGTCTATTGACTACTTTAAATTCCAAACCATTGAGCTGCGATCTTGCTGAGACAGGGTCCTCCGTCTCACAGCAAGCCAAGGGAGAGCTAATTGGCGTTCCACTCTCTCCTCATGGATATTGGAAGCTCTGACCAGTCCCTGGAACTGCAGGGGTGTCAGGCTCCGTTTCAGCAGCTCCGCAGGAGGGCTACAGGCTAGAGGCGCCGATTGGGCTTCGGGTGGCTTTAATTATGACAGAAAGTCGTGCCTGAGCAAAACCAGCTGCGGCAAGCAAATTCAAACTGTGGCTGAAGAAAGAAAGCCCTTTTCGGTGCGCAGAGACCTCCGGCGGCCATTTTAAAAGCGTGCATGTGGAGGTCAGCCATTTTCTAGCCCTGAGCCATCCACTTGCATCACGGTCAGAGTCGGGCCGGCAAGCTTCAGCCTCGGCAGCCCAATTTCTTCCCGCAAGGCCCTTGCACCAGCTGGTGGTTTCTGGGCAGAATAGCCTTTCCAGGACATGTGAGTGGCACCAATGGCAGATAGCAGGATGGCCACTTCACAGGCCCTGGGCAGTTCCCTTAACAAGGCTGAGGAGAGAGAGGTAGTGAGGCCCAGAACAAGGGCAGCAGCAGCTAAGCATTCAGCAGCCCAGCAACCCTGTAGAGCAACCCAGAGGGATGAAAGCCAGTATCAGAAGGCCCTGGAAAAGAGGATTGCTAGGGCAGAACACAAGCCCAAGCCAACAAGCCCTCTTCTCCTATCAGATCTAGATCTCCTTTAAGGCCAGGATCTACTCATTCAACCTCTCTTCCCATGGGGTTCAGCCCTTCTTCCCCTTTTGTCTCTCCTGTTGGGGCATGCAGACAATCTGGCCCGGAAATTTCTCCATCCCCTCCTGTCTCTCCTCAGGAGCCAAGGAAGGTGGTTAGGGACCCCTTGGAGGGTTCATCTCAGGATTTCCTCCCTACACCCTAGCCCCGCAAGGTTCTGCCCCAGGACACTCTGAGGATGAGTTCAAGGATCTGGAGTTGCTCCCTGAGAGCATTAAGAGACTTATTTCCTCTGCCATTTCAAAGGGAGTTGCCTCTGCAGTTTCCTTAAGGGAACACCAGTCTGCTAGGGAGCCCAGACCCCAGGTGTCTCAACAGGCCAGAAGCTCTTATGAGCATAGACATCAATCTGCGAGGTCCCCTTCTCCCTCAGTGGTTAGTGAGGGCTCAGTGTTAGGGGATGATCCTTGCCAGGACATGGGGTTTTCAGAAGATGAAGAGTCGGTTCACCAGGACCCTCTGGCCTTCCCCAATCTATTTGCTCCCCCCATGTTTAAACCTTTGTTACATAAAGCTAGGAAGACCACTAGATTTGGAACATGGGACCCTGCCATTCCTCCACCCAGAGACCCTTATTGGGTCATGTTCTCTAATGCAGTGACCAACAAGGAGGGGCTCCCTGTTCCTCCCCTTTTTCTAGAGGTGGTAAAGAATCAGTGGTCTCGCCCTTCCACCTTTCTCAATTCCGGGAGCAACAGCCGCAACTTCTACAATTTGGAGCAGGCCATTTCCCAGGCACTTCAATTGCCTAATGTGGACACGCCAATAACCACCCTTGCTAATGCCCCATCTGTAGTGACAGGGGAAAGTCACCTCTTGCCCACAACAAAGATCTTACATTTGGGGGTGGTGATAGACTCCATAGCGGGCACGGCTCGACTGTCTCCAGAGTGACTGGCCAATCTTCAGTCCTAGCCAGGCAGGTACGCAGAAGGTGGCCAGTTTCCAGCCTGACCTTGGCCCGCCTGTTGATGTAGTGCATAGGAATTGTCCCCTGGGCACGTCTTTACTCCTGAACTCTTCAGTGGGCCCTCATCCCATTCCAGCGGAAGCGCATGAGCAACTCCCCAAGACTCATCCATCTACCGGCTGATGTGCTTCTATCCCTGCAGTGGTGGCTGTCCCTGGCTCTTCAACACGGATCGGAATTTTGGGAGCCAGATCGAGGAACCATCACTACAGACGCAAGCCTGTTCAGTTAGGGGGCGCTCATGGAATCCAGGATGGCACAGGGCCGGTGGACTCAGTCAGACCTACGCACAATATAAACTGGCTGGAACTGAAAGCCGCCCGGCTGGCCCTCCAACTGTTCAAGGGTTCAATAGAGAGTCTCCATGTTCTTCTGTTGACAGACAATGTGGCTATGAAGTCCCACTTAAACAGGCAAGGGGGGACTCATTCCAGAGCTCTTTGGCTGTAGGCATGAAAACTCGGCTCCTGGACAGAGAAACATCTGGCATCAGTGGTGTCGGAGCACATCTCGGGCACGGCCAACCATCAGGCCGATTGGCTGAGCCACACTACCATAGACCACGGGGAGTGGCAGATTCTACCCAACCTCTTCCAGAAGATTTGTCAGTGATTCAGCACCCCATTGGTGGACTTGTTCACGACCCCAGTAAACGCCCACCTCCTGAGATTCTTCTCTCGATACCCAACTCGAGCCGCAGAAGGATCAGACGGTCTCTGGAGCAAATAGCCTCCAGGCCTATTGTACGCCTTTCCTCCTCTTCCTCTAATACCAGGGACCCTGAGGAAGGTAGTAGCAGAGAGGGCAGACATCATCCTGATAGCACCACACTGGCCCAGATGGCCTTGGTTTGTGGACTAATTTACGGCCCCCTCCCATCCACAGGTTCGCAACTTGGGACCTTCCCTTAGTTATCAGGGTCTTGACGGGGGATCCCTTTGAACCTTTGTGCACTGTCCATCTTAGGTTTCTGTCTCTCAAGGTAGCATTCCTTGTCGCCATGACTTCAGCCAGACGCATTTCCGAGTTGGTGCCCTGTCATCCAAGGATGACCTATGCCAGTTTCACCAGGATAGGGTGGTCTTACGATGATATCCTATCTTTCTCCCTAAGGTCAATTCACCCTTCCATCGAGCGCAGAAGGTCATCCTTTTCTGGCCAGCTCCCTCCCATGAGAGGGAGCGCCTTTAGCAGAGGCTGGACGTTCGTCGCGCTTTGTGCATTTATCTTTGATGCACGTCTTCCTTCCGTAGGTCTGAGGCCCTTTTTATTTCATTCCAGCCTGGCTCCTTGGGGGCCAGAATTTCCTCTGCCACCATTGGCAGGTGGTTACGTCAGGCCATTTCTATGGCCTACAAGTCCTTGGGCTGGTTCCCTCTTTCGGGGATCATGGTCCACTCCACACGGAGTGCCGCTACTACAGCAACATGGGCCGCAAGGGTTCCATTCGAAGAGATTTGTCGGGAGGCCACTTGGTTGTCCCCAAATCCATTCATTTGGCACTATCAGCTAGATGCCTTTACATCGGCTGAGGCGTCCTTTGGGCATAGGGTTCTATAACAGATAGCCACCGCCCCTCACCCCGGGTCTTAGTTTCCCTCCCAGGGACTGAGCTTGGATACATCCCAGGAGTTGCCCCTCCCTCGAGTCTACTGGAAAAAGAACGTTGGTCCTTACCTGAATGTTTCTTTTCGGTAGATGAGAGGGAGGGGTGACATCCTGTCCCAATTTTACGCAGATGATAGTTGGGATGGGGGGCGGTGGGATGTTTGTCCCTGCTGTTTTCTGTTTTTTGGCAGCATGTTTCTGGTAATGTGACTTCGAGGAAACTGGGAGCCAATAGGCAAAGTAGGAGGTTAAAAGAAATTTCCCTCAATCTTTGGACCAATCAGGCTGTGAGAATATCCCAGGAGTCGCTCCTCTTTCTCGTCTTTTGAAAAGAAACGTTCAGGTAAGGACCAACGTTCTTTCTCCTGTAATACAGGTCAAATAGAAAAGAAACATCTAAAAAGTGATAGAATCTGATAGGTATTGGAATTCCTCTTCTTATTGCATAATATAATATGGAAAATTAAGAAATATTGCATAACATATAATCTTAACTAAATACAGATTTTAGATTTAGATTTAGATTTTATTAGCATTTGTAGGCCGCCCTTTTCCCTGAGGGGACTCAGGGTGGCTCACATAAAATCAGGGAAGGGAAAGTACAACAATGACATAGACACATATAATAAAAGTGATAAACAACATACATTCATCATTCGGGAGGGGCGGCTATCCTTGTCCCCAGGCCTGACGGGCTAGCCAGTTCTTCAAGGCTGTGCGGAAGGCCTGGACGGTGGTGAGGGTACGAATCTCCACGGGGAGTTCGTTCCAAAGGGTCGGGGCTACTACCGAGAAGGCCCTCCTCCTTGTAGTTGCCAGCCGGCATTGGCTGGCCGATGGAATACGGAGGAGGCCCAATCGGTGAGATCTAATTGGTCACAGGGAGGTAATTGGCAGGAGGCGGTCTCTCAAGTATCCGGATCCACTACCATGCAGGGCTTTATGGGTGACTAATAGCACCTTGAAGCGCATCCGGAGATCGACAGGTAGCCAGCGCAGCTCGCGGAGGATAGGTGTTATGTGGGTGAACCGAGGTGCACCCACAATCGCTCGCGCGGCCGCATTCTGTACTAGCTGAAGTCGCCGGATGCTCTTCAAGGGCAGCCCCATGTAGAGCACATTGCAGTATTCCAGCCTAGAGGTCACAAGGGCCCGAGTGACTGTTGTGAGTGCCTCCCGGTTCAGGTAGGGTCGCAACTGGCGCACCAGGCGAACCTGGGCGAATGCCCCCCTAGTCACAGCCGTCAGGTGGTGGTCAAACGATAGCTGTGGATCTAGGAGGACTCCCAAGTTGCGAACCCTCTCTGAGGGGTATAAAATTTGACCCCCCAGCCTGAGTGATGGAATGTTGGTGGGATCTTTGGGAGGGAAACACAACAGCCACTCGGTCTTTTCTGGGTTGAGCACAAGCTTGTTAACCCTCATCCAGTCCATAACGGCCTCAAGGCCCCGGTTCATCACGTCTGCCGCTTCATTGAGGTGGCACGGGGCGGACAGATACAACTGGGTATCGTCCGCATATTGATGGTATCTGATCCCGTGCCTACGGATGATCTCTCCCAGCGGTTTCATGTAGATGTTGAATAGTAGGGGGGATAAGACCGAGCCCTGAGGCACCCCATATGTTAGGGGCCTAGGGGACGATCTTTGCCCCCCTACTAACACCGACTGCGACCTGTCCGAGAGGTAGGAGGAGAACCACCGCAACACGGTGCCTCCCACTCCCACCTCCCGCAGTCGTCGCAGAAGGATACCATGGTCGATGGTATTGAAAGCCGCTGAGAGGTCAAGGAGAACCAGGATGGAGGAATATCCTCCATCTCTGGCTCTCCAGAGATCATCAGTCAATGCGACCAAAGCGGTTTCCGTGCTGTAACCGGGTCTGAAGCCTGACTGGAAGGGGTCGAGATAGTTAGCTTCATCCAAGGCCCGTTGGAGCTGAAAGGCCACCACCTTCTCAACAACCTTCCCAAGGAAGGGAAGGTTGGAGACTGGGCGATAGTTATTGAGAACAGCTGGATCCAAAGATGGCTTTTTTAGGAGGGGTCTCACCAAAGCCGCTTTCAGTGCGGCGGGGAAGTTCCCCTCCCGAAGAGAGGCGGTCACAACCGCCTGGATCCAGCCTCGTGTCACCTCACTGCTGTTAGTAACCAGCCATGAGGGACACGGGTCCAGTACGCAGGTGGAGGCACTTACAGCCCTCATGGCCTTGTCCACATCCCCGGGGGTAACATCCTGAAACTCAACCCAGAGATGTTCTACCTGATCCTCTTGTGCCTCGGCTGGAACTGCAGGGATGGAGTCCAAGTCCGACCGGAACCGAGCAATTTTGTCCGCTAAGAATTGGGCATAATCCTCAGCTCTGCCCTGCAAGGGTTCCCCCGCTTCCCTTTTATTTAATAGGACTATATTTAACAGAACTATATTTTTACAATATATCTTATTCTTCTTTAGTATCAGTTATAAATATAGCCCTCTGATAAATAAAAATACTAGTTGTACTAAACTAGTTGTATTTGAACTGTATTTTGAAGTGCAGTTTAAAAATAGGATTATATGGAATATAGTTCTGCATAAATAATCTTACCCATGCATCCTGTTACTAAATGAAGTTACTGTTGCTGCTTTATTTTTGTTTCATTCAACTGAAGTCCATATAATTAAAAAGTTGTCACCTTTAATTTTATTCTGTAGTTGTTTGATTTACAGATTGATAGGACTAACTAACTCATTTGAAATATTTTAATTTCAATTAAGTCTAGGAAAAGAATTTGTCTATTAGAAATCTGCATAGATTTTATAAATTATTGTAAAATGCACTGTTTTGAATATTATATTAGCAAGTTCACTGTCAGTTACCGTATATACTCGAGTATAGGCCGACCCGAATATAAGCCGAGGCACCTAATTTTACTACAAAAAACTGGAAAAGTTATTGACTCGAGTATAAGCCTAGGGTGGGAAATGCAGCAGCTACCGGTAAATTTCAAAAATAAAAATAGATACCAATAATGTTTTTGAATATTTATTTCAAAGAAAAACAGTAAACTAGCGGTGTATTCAATGAAATACTTCACTCACCTCATGATGCTGATGTCCCGCTGTGATGATGATGTCCCGTGCAGCCGCGGGAGCGATGTCCCGCCTCCTATGACACACGGCACAGTGATTCCTATCATTGGATCACTGTACCAGAGGAGGTGGGACATCGCTATGTGGCTGCTTGCCATAACAAGGAGGAGGTGGGACATCGTTGCAGAGCGGCAGGAGGGGGAGGAAGGGGAATCGTAAGACAGCCCTGCATTACATTAGAACGTGAGGAGGGGGGATGGTGCGGTGCGCGCTGCGCGGCAAACTGACACAGAGGGAGGGGAAACTCACAGGGGCACTGGGCCATTCACGAGTGTCACCCAGCGGCATGGCCCCGCCACTTTTTCTCCTCCATTTCGGGCAAATTTTTCACTGACTCGAGTATAAGCCGAGGCGGCTTTTTTCAGCCCAAAAAGTGGGCTGAAAAACTAGGCTTATACTCGAGTATATACAGTATGTATAAATGAAGTTAACTTAGCAATTCCAAAAATAACTTTCAGAGAACACTACATAGACAATGGACTTGTTGGTTAAGAAAATAAATACCCCAGCCTTAATCAAGATGCAAGTCTTTAGTAATATAAATTTGACTCTGTTCAAGGGAACAGTTTTCTCCCTTAATATCTCACAGATCAGTATCAATATCTGGTGCTTGTTTTCTGCTATGCTTCCAAAACTCCTTTATACATTTCCTCATTTATATATTAGTACCCTATTCAAAGATATTTGTGAATGTTGTCCATAGGCCAGTTGCAATAGAAACTACATATTAAATTTCATTTGATGTTGGATTATTGCCTTTAAGTGTTCAGAGCTAATATCAACATTCGCAGTTACACTGCAGTTATTAAATATAGAAAATGAAGTTGATATCAATTGTTTTCTTAACATTTATCTTAAATATTACTTTGGAGTTTTACATTTTTTCTATTATAATGGAATCTTCCCTTAATTAGTGCTGCTGCTGCTGATAATGATTAAAATATAATGTTGTATGTAAATGTCATCCAGATTGGATTGAAGATGTTTATGTTGGAACAAGTGATTTTAAGTATAATTTCTCATGAACAGCCTTTTTTGTGGAGGGGGGGGGCAGGCAAGGCCTTAGACTGAAATTGCTCCTATAAATATGAACATATTTTGCAAAAACATTTATCAGGTTGAATGTGTACTCAGTATATTAAGTTTTTCTGATCTTGATAAAATTGCCTAGGCATGTCTTAGATAAATAGATAATCACACCCCATTTATGCTACTATAATACATCAATATGGTTGCCTCCCAATTGGTTTGTCAAGATTCCATAAACAGATGAGTAATAATAAATATACTTTTCTCATCAGCTCACAGCTTCATGCTCATTCCTTGCACCTGATTTGTTAAGCTAGAAATAATGAGGTGTCTAAGGTAAAGCTGCTTGCAAAGACAGAAAAGTATGGACAGAAAGAATGTTAGTATGAATAAGATATAGTTAGATTTATTTTCATTTTCATTCATTTTTTTAAGCCACATTTTATCACTCTATACTGTACTTAACCTTCTTTACCACAAAAGTGAAATACATTTTTACAGGTATTTTTATCAACTGTTGATAATGTAAAGAGTTTATCATGGTTTCAGCAAAATAATCCATATTCATTTAATTAGTAAATTTAATTGGATTGGATTTAATTTTTAAAATAATTTTATGGAAGATTTTATTGAAAATATTGAAAATTTTAAAAATAATACAAATCAAGTTCAGAAATAAGAAAATGAGTAGAAAAGTATTAAGAGTACAAGAAATGTTTTAATAAATGACTTCCATACAGTGCATAATTAGCAGAGAGTTGTATCAAGAAAAAGTTTATGATTGTATTTATCTATTTATTTATTTATTCATTCATTCATAACATTTATATAGCTGCCCATCTTTTGACCAACTCTGAGCAGCTCCCAATCAAAAATTAAGACAAATCATTAAAACATAAAAACAAAAATCTGATGTCAATCTGTTCTCTCTTTACTGTTGGCTCTTTACCAGACATCTATTCCCAGTAGTTCATTACCTTAGAATCCTTCTGTGTTCCTGTAAAAATCTGCTTAACATATATGTGACCTTTATTTGTAATGAAGTATTATCTTCTGTTACTTTTTTACTCTTAATAAACAGGAACTATAAAGTGTATGTCAAATGTTGTTCTTTGTTGTTATCATTTATGACTATTATTACCTGATTGGACAATCTATGGCCCATTCAAGATGCTACATATTACCATTGCTTTGCCTTCAGACTTTCAAAATATATCACCTATTTAGTGGACAATTGGTGTCGTGGGACAATGAACAGATTTCTTAATGAACGTAGATATTCCTATACATACATAAGTGATGTTTTTATTTATTCTGGTACTACACGTGATTGTCAGACAGCCAAAATTGTCTATTTTTAAAAGAAAAACTAAGCCAACATGTTCTAAATGCATTAAATAAAAGCTGAAAAACTTTTTTCCTTTTTCCCCCTTTCGTTCTTTGTGCTAAGTTCAGAAAATGTAGCTTTGAAGCCATATGGGAATTTAAAAGATAACAGATGTAATCCTTAAAAAAGGATATTTTAACATTTTAAATACATTTTAGGGGACTTTTTAATTTCAGAACACTATAAAATTTCACACAAAAGAAAATATATATACTGCATAAGTTCTTTACCAAAAGTTAGAAGACAATTAATATCATTGTGGCAGAACGTTACACCTTGATTCCAACTATGACAAGTACTAAAATACTTACTAGTAAATACAAATGTAACATAGCCTTTGGTAAAACACATGTTGTAAAAGGAACAGTGAGGAGCTGGTTTCTAAAATTCCAAAGTAAAAGGGTAGCATATCCAATTTAAGACTTATCATGAAATTGGGGAAAACCTTTCTGATGTGTTTCTGGACATTCTTTTGCAATTAAACCATAGACATGACTTCTTATCTCCTTTTAACTGCCAAGTAGCCATGTTGCAGTGGGGCACTCTAGGATTTAAAATTGTAGGATTTAAAATTAGATTTTTAAAAGAAAAAGCCAGAGTCTAAAAACATTTTAGGATCTCATACATTATGGGATTTCCTTGAGGATAGGCCAAAATCTTAATTCTTGCTTGAAATTCACATGTGGCTGGGCCTTGGAATGTGTGGCACCTCTGTGGCCTTTCTCTGTGCTCATCATTTGGTACACTTTGTATTACTTTCCAAGAGATGATGCACTAATAGAACACTACATACAAGATCCCAGTTCAAGTCTGATTGAGTATGGGTAAAAAGCAATATTCTGGATGAAGGCAGTGAAACACTTAATATTTTTATATCCTTAATATCCGCATTAGTAGCCATTCAGCATTTTTTTCTGGGTGGCCTGGACCTTCTTGGAAAGGATGGACCACTGGATCATATGTGATGCTGCTGTGAAAAATATTCTGACTCTTTGGTGGATAAAATAATTAAAATCCACTACAAGGTGAAGTGCAACTAAGCAGATTGGCCAGAGTGCTGGGATGACTCCTGTGGAAGTGTCCAGAATTTGCAGTGCTGTTAGTATGGCCATCTGTTTTCTGGACCCAAGTAATTCCTGGATAGTTAAGGAGACAGTTGGTTCCATGCTATGGGAGAGGCTCCTGGCATAAAGGAAGTAATGCAGATGTCCCTGGATCCAACCAATTCCATAACTTTTATCCTGTCTCTAACCTTCCTGTGTATGGAATAATGTTCAGAAAGTAGTAGAAATACAATTTCAAAGTTCTCTGAAAGAAGCAGATTATCTAAACCTGTTAGTCTGATTTTATGATGGTATTTAGAATGGAGACTGCCTTGATCGTATTTGTGGATGACTTAACTGGGATGCTTATGAGTAAATATATGAATGAATGTATTTTTGCATGAATAATTATGAATACTAGTGTTTTACAATATATTTTACATATTCTATAAACTTCCAATTGCTAATATAAAAACATTCAGTTATAATTAAACAAATATGTGTCATATTTTAGTCATATTTTAAATGTATACCATCTATCTGCATAAAAAACTACAATAAATTCTTAGTTCATAAACATATATGAGAAAATTGCAGTTCAGATTACGAAGAGATCTTGCATAACTAATATATCAGCTGCCCTTCTTTTTAGTATATCTACTCTTGCTTCATTGCCTAAAACTCCAGGGTGAAGTGTGATTAATAGTATTTTTTTTACCATTTTTAGAGACTATTTTTATGAACACATTTTTCAAAATGAAATGAAGCACATTATCGCCTTCTTGATCATTGTTGTAAGATTTGAGATCTGAGAAGGCCAGCTGGAGCAGCTGTGTTTTTCCTTGAATCACAATACCAACTAACTTTCATCTCTGTTGCTATCTCAGCTGCTAGTCTCAAGCTAAGGCTTTCCCATAATTCACCATTTCAAAGTAGTGGAAATAACCTCTTTGGAATGCTTTGGAAAACCACAGGAAGATGGGGATGGATGGACAGGAGATGGATACATCCACACACAGAGGCAGATCAGTGGTGCTTATCTATTTCAAGTTTTTGTTTTCATTGTTACACTGTATATTATGAACATGATATCAATTAATTAGGTTTGTTTTAGTTGTGATTTTGATAAATATATAGCAAGATGAAAGTGACATTTCTCTATAAAAATGCAAAAAAATAAGGAATTTAGTGAGGCATATTTAATTTAATAAATATTATTTTCCAATAATCTATAATAATTTTAGTTCTTTATTGAGCTCAGTGCAGCTTCTAAAACAGTATAAAGTAACTGTACTACACATTAGAATACTGAGTAACTTGAAATTAGTAATTTTCATTGAGCTTATGTTTAAGTATTAATTTATTATGAATATAAGTGATCATTCTGTATTGGAAGCAAAATTATTGTTTTAGAGAAAATGGTACAATGTTTTATTTTTGGTGTTTTATTCTATAAAGCTGATATAATTCAGAGTTATTAATATTTTAGGAAGATAATAAATTAATCATACTTGCACATAATTCAGAAGCCTACAACAGAGATAATAGTGTACAGCTGAATTATTTGTATCACTCTTAAACAGTGTCCTTAAAAAGGCATCAAACTTTATTAATTCCTTTAGAAAATCTCTTTGTCATTGTGATCATCATCAGCACTGCTATTAACTGTGTTGTGGTTATTATGCATGAACATCGTTGGAGTGTACTATAGTTCTTTACACATTACATTTCACCTTTGTAAAGAAAACATTAAGAGTTTCATATGCTAATTAAATGATAATCAGCTGATAATTAGACTTCCTGCTGATAATTCAGACTTTTTCTGTACAAAAATCTAAATGTACTCAACATGTAAATTCTTTGGAAATAAGCCAATATGAAAAAAAACTGGGGGGGGGGGGAACTATCATTATCATTTTTTAACCTTTTAAAATTTGACCCTTGAACCTAAACCTAATACTATGGTCAACTCAAAGCTTGGTATTGATACACTGATTTCCAAACTTGTCATTTATTATCACTGACACTAAAACCCTTAGGTATCAAATTCTCAATATAAAATAGGTCTTTGGTACATAAAAGGCCAAAAGATTAGCTTTGTGCATCTTTCATTCAGCTAAACAATTTAAACAGAAGTTGAAGACGAAATGCATGCAAAGTTAAGTAAAGGTCACTTAAAATATCAGCTAGTAGAATCCCTCTTTAATAAGAAATTATGACAAGTTAAATACTGTGAACTTTTAAAGTGTACAAATAACAGACATGTTTAAATATAAATTTTCACCATGCATTTTTGTGTGCAGAGGCAGAAGGATTTTTATGCATACTTATCTGTTAGCTCTAAAAATTTTACACTTTTCAATACTTTTAATGTTTTCTCATTAACTATGAGATAATTGCTTATGTTTGGAATTGAAAAGTGTATTACAATATCCTATTACATACTCTGTTAAATGTAACAATGTTCTGTTATCAAAGTATGGAATCAGTGAATCAGGAGAGTGGATTAATTATACATTTACATTTTGTAATTGTAATTGTATATTTATTCAATCATTGAGGGTCAGTTTTGTCTAGTGGTTAAATGGCAAGCTAGAAAGTGGAAGACATTGAATTCAAGTCCTGTCTTATCCATGAAAGCCAGCTGAATGCCTTTGGGCCAGTCACCCTCTCTCAGCTCAACCCACCTCATAGGGTTGTGTGTTGAATATGTTGCTACATTCAGTTGTTTGGAAAAATAATAAAGGCAGGAGATAGATGGATGGGTGGGTGGAGTTACACTTTATTTTGTTTATTATTCTTTTAATTTATTGTCCTTTATTTGAAATGTACAAAGACTATTTCACAAATATAAAATAATGATTAAAATAAAACAAGCCATCCTGATTAGATTTAACAGAAAGATGACACAGCTTAAAGCACCAAAATTTTGAAGTGTATATAGATATACTGTATATCATATAGCATATTATAATAATACAAATAAAAATGTATTATATAATACAAATAAATGTATTGAAATATGTACTTTTTATTTGTGCCTCTTTATGCTATTATTCTTGTTATTATGAACAAGAGTAACAGTCAGTGTTTATAAGCCAAAACACAGAATGTGTTGAACGTTGAATGCCATGATATTATGTCCCGCCAATATCAGATACAAAACCTTTGCCCATCTGTTTGAAATTCTCTGAAGGCTTTATTTACTAAACTACATTAACACTTCTTAAACATAAGTAGCTATTTAACTGTAAACAGTAGTGAAGATCTGGAAGTTGTCCAGATAAATGTAAGTAGTAACTGTTAAAGAATTATGAACTGAGGGACAACTGTATAAATAATCCCACCCTTATCTGTTGGACAAATGGTTTTGGCAAGTAATACTTTGGGGAGTGTAGTTCAAATTATCTATTTATTCCAATGCTGTGTCTGGCCTATCACTGTCATCCCTCAACAGAAGCATAGTTAGTTATTCACTAGTAAATTGTTCTGGGAATTACATATGGCACAAATATATTCTTCAATGTTTTTCCATGTAAACAAACATCCGCTAATTGCCAAATGTAATAGATAAGGATTTAGCACTTTAATTAAAAAGGACTAGAAATATATATGTTTTTATCCCAAAATATGTAGAAGAATTGTCAGCACAACTTAACATCCCTGGTGGAATATAGTTTTCTGTGAAGAGGTTACAGGGTTTCTTCTTCCTTTAATAAACCAGGCTCATTATTGTAGTCCCCACCCACCCCCAGGGAAACCTATGCCAGTGCCAAGGCTGGATTTTAGCAGCAGGAAATGTACCATCTGCCACCTTGGAGGATAAATAATCATGGATTAAATATTTAATGTTTGAGAAAGATTTTTTGTTATTATAATTATAGTAAAAATTCTGTTAAACAATGTTGATGGATTAATTGGCTGTGTTTGTAAATCCAGAGAGCATGTTTGTAATGTTTTAGCATTTGACAAAAAAGTCTATCAAGTGAGCTTTTGATAATTGAGTATTTTTGTATTTAGCAGATTTTCTTTTGTTCCCTGGATTTTCAGGAGCAGAAATTATTTATTTAGTTGATTTTATACTGCCTTTTTGCCAGCTCATAAATCTTGCATTCATTAGCAATCATAATAAATGGATGATGGGTTATCATAACAAAATTGTGCTTCTATTTAGAAACAACTTATATGATAAACATAGAACTGACTGGAAACTATGGTAATACGAAAGTTCATTTGTTGCTTTATTATCAGCCTAAAATGATCTACTGAAGAATGAAAATTCATTAGTTGAAAGTTATGGATATAGCCTACAACACGGTTGGTTGGTTGGTTGGTTGGTTGGTTGGTTGGTTGGTTGGTTGCTTGCTTGCTTGCTTGCTTGCTTGCTTGCTTGCTTGGAAAAAAGGAAGGAAGGGCGGGCCTAAAAATCACATGCCCACATTGCTTTTTCTTTTATCTAGTGTGCTCCTAAAATTGTATTCATTTATTCATTACAATATGACTAAGCAATATTGTATTTTTGCAGGATTCTTTGCATAAGCCTTGTTTTTCTTAATATATACTTTGCATTCAGAAAGTATTCAGAGCCCCTTCACTTCTATTAATTTTGTTATGCTTCAGCCTGATTCTATAGTTGTTAAAATAAATGGAGATATGAGAAATTGGAAACCAGGTAGTGGAGGCCATACAAGAAGAGACAGAAATGAGGCAAGGTATAGAAAATGCCCTCCTTTGCCTCTTTTCTGTTTTTTCTTATATGGCCTCCACTATCTGATTTCTAGTTTTTCACATCTCCACTTATTGAAACCTCTGGAGAAATTTTAGAATCATGGGATAGTATGGACACAGGAAGGACAAGCAAGTGTTGTAGTTATAGGAACATTTAGGAACATTATTTAGCAAGGAACATTCAGGCTTCAGAGGACAGTAGAAGAAGAGTTGGATGGTTTCATGTAGTCTGTAATCTGTGAATTTAAAGTTTCTGGCTGATATGTTTCCTGGTCCAATTCAAAATGTTGATTATAATCTCTAAAACTCTCATGACATTGAACCATGATACCTTGCGGGCCATACTTTCTGACTGGAATTGCTTATCCTGGTCATTTAATTTAGGAAGGTAGTGTGCAGATGCTGGGATTTTAAAGGAAAAAGCAAGAAAATAAGTCTATTCTGGGGCTTTCAGATTCACTCACTTCTAGCATTTAGAAAGACTATACTTTTCAATCGATAATGGAGTGAATTTTTAATTTTAATTAAAATGTAATATTAATAAAATTGGAAGAAGATATTGAGGTATAGTTCTTCTTGGTAAAGAAAAGAAAAACTTCAACTTACTAGTAGAGGGATTTTTTTTCATCCTCCATATTTGATTTTAAACAATTTTCTACATCTAATAATGGTATGTGGGATAGATATTTTAATACTACTATTTAGAATTAAATCTTGAGGACTGTAGCAACATGTAAACATAACTGCTTCCTCTAATCAGCTGGATACAAGTTTATGAAGTGCATTTGAAATTAGGCCATCTATCAAACAATGCTTTTTTAAAGGACTAGTTTCTAATTGAATAATTAAAGACCTGGTTTATATTAGCCATGCCAGTAAGTCAGAAAAATTGGATTGACAATAAAGTCACTTGATTTGTAGCTTTTAATTATAAAGAATACAAAATGTTAGTAGGCTTACATTTATTATGACACAGCTCTTTATAAATTGTATTGTAGGACTATAGTGATTCCTGTCATCTTATAAACATTTTAATTTCTTTGTTCCATGCATCTTCAACTTTTTTATAGCATGTGAATAACATAAACCTATTATCACTATATACACTACAAGATGTGGTTACAGCCTTATAAATTACATCAGAAGGTCATAAAGTCTTGTGGTTACAGTGAACAGCAGCAATTTTAATATCCTAATGCATTACCCATCATTTGGGGATATTCCAGCAATACAGAGAAAGAGAAGTGGCGCAGTGGTTAAATGCAGCACCGCAGGCTACTTCAGCTGACTGCAGTTCTGCAGTTCGGCTGTTCAAATCTCACCGGCTCAGGGTTGACTCAGCCTTCCATCCTTCCGAGGTGGGTAAAATAAGGACCCGGATTGTTGGGGGCAATATGCTGACTCTGTAAACCGCTTCAGCCCTATGAAGCAGTATATAAGTCTAACTGCTATTGCTATAAAATTACAATTTGTTCTGGCTAATTCCCAGTGTTTTTATGCTCTACTATAACAGAACCAGGATTATAGCGAAGTACAACTCTTAATTAAAGATATTATAATATACCTTCAGTGTGCCACAAACTATTTTCCTAAAATGGATGAGATAATTTCATGGATAATATTGAACTGTTCTGTGCTCCTTATTCTTGTGGATATCCTTGCCTTGCAATAATTGGCTCAGGATTTTATGTCTGCCTTTAGAATATTGACCTGAACACCAACTTTGCTACAACAGGGACAGTGAAAAGTGCTAATTCTTTATCTATATTTAGTCCACACAGAACAAGTTGGCACTAGCTTGTCATACTGTGTGACATCTTCTATATAGGGACTCCTCAACTTACAACAATTCAATTGACCATTTGAAGTTACAATGGAACTGAAAAAGTAACTTATGACCATTTTTCACACTTATGACCTTTGCAGTATCCCCATGGTCATATTCAGATTTACTTAACAACCATGTTACTAATTTAAGAACTGCAGTGATTCACTTAACAAATGTGGCAAGAAAAGTCATAAAATGGAGCAAAGCTTATTTAACACACTTTTTACTTAGCAATATAAATTCTGAGCTCAATTGTTTTCATAAGTCAAAGACTACCTGTACCAGGATTTTGAAAAAATAAAAGTCAGAACAATTGTGACTTGCTATAAAAAAGATTGCACTGGTTTGTTTGTTTTTTAAAATTATGTCAGTCTTTTGAGTGTAGCATGAATCACATGATGTAATCTTCACAACTGCAGTATGTTAATTGGAATTCAAGGTGAGCAGGATTTTTGGAAATATGAGAACTATTTACTTGGTCCTTCATACTACTCTGATTAAATCAACTATGATGTCATTGTACTTGTGGTTAAAAGAAGTGATCATTTCCTGCTTGTAAGAATAATACATCTCTTGTAACTGAAGGAGGCAGTAATAAGCTGTCTACTAAAAAATTCATCCCATGAGATTGTATAATTTTAACTTAGTGTCAAGCTTACATTTTTAGAAAACAGCTATTATATTTCGGCTAGAATAGGCTACTAAAATTCCCTTATTCACTGTAATAGACGATCTACCTCAAAACTAAATGTGTAAGATGTAGTCCTGATAGACCGTTAAGCAGATTTTTATGCCTTCTGGAAGAGTTGAGATTTAGGGTATGTTTACAGGTTCCCATTCTTTCTGTTGGATCACATGCAGAATGTCATGCTGAGGGGCTTTGATAATTAACCTTGACATGGGGGATATTAAGAAAATTGGAGGATTGCCCAGAAATGGTGTAATTGGTATGTTAATGATAGCAACTTATAACTGTTCCTTACTATTTAGTTTTATGAAAGGCATGGTATACTTGAACATTGCCAAAATTTATAGTGTTTCTCCAATTTTATGTACTATGTTATATGCATCTTTTTCTGAGTCAAATGGCTTTGGTAGCAATTATCTATGCCTGGTGAAATCATTTCTGTTCTATATGATATTACTCTTAAAAAGTATCCAGACTTCCCCTCCAATTCTGAACCTGATGGCTCAAAAGAACTATAAGAGTCCTTTTTAAGATGCCCTACTATCAGACACTAGTCTTGCTAATACTGTTATTTCCAATCCATGGAACAGACATCCTTGGAAGTAAAATTAATCCATATTTCAACATTTATAACATTATTGCAAATTTGTTTCTTGTTTTTTGTCGGGTTTTAGTTGTTAAATTACTATTAATTAGTAATTCAAATCTGTTTTTAATGTTTTACTATTTTTAAAAAAATCACTTAACCAAGAATTTACCAGAATATATGGGCTAGATAGAAATCAAGATTGTTTTATTTATTTTATGAAATAAAATAAGGACAGCATCCAACATTCGTAGTAAAAAAAAACAATGAAACAACTAACTCAAACTATGTCTTCTACTTTTCATTTGGCATTTTACGCTTCCATTTCCATTTCTGCATAAAAAGAGAATAAGAACTAAAGAATTGTGTCTTCATCATTTAGACATGCTGAGAAATTTAGTTCTGGAGAGAGTATAAGGCAGACCACAGCATTTCTTGTTTTTTTATTAGCTGGGCTTTTGAAGGTCTATATAGAGAATTAGTCTGAATATTTTCTCAGTTTTTCTCTTTGCCTAATAAAAAAGAAAAGGGATTATGCTTTGTTGTTCCAAAAACTGGAAATTATCTAATTAATTAAAGTTTCATGGTAGGGACAGAAGTCACTTCTTTTCAATGTGAGAAAGCTAAGCATTGAAAAGAAGAGGACTAAGAAACCATCCAAGCATATTGTTCGCAACTAACCCTAAAAAGGTTAGAAAGTGTTCAGTAATTTTGAAATTGTTTGATACAGCCAAGGCAGTCCAAAATAATATCCAAATATTTAATGTGATCCAACATAATGCAGAAGATTAATACATGAGTTATAACTTGAATTATGTATGTATAATTCTAGGAATGGGTTTTGCTAGATATAAAGTATTCCTTAAAATATAGAATTTTCTCTTTGTATTTATTTTTGTTGAATAATCTCATATTTATCATCCAGTTTTATTCATATTTTTTTTCAAGTTGCAATATTGGAATGTACAATACATATTTTTAAATAGCATAAATATCTTATTTACTTTGGTGTTAAAACCAAATTGTTTGATGTTATTTTTACCACATGTCAGACTATATTAAGACTTAAATCCTTACATGTAGAATGCCTTAACAGAAGTAAAATGAATATTTCAATCGGTCAATATATAAACACAGCAGCCCTTTTGGGTTTGTTTTTCTTTGATATGTATTTTTCTGGCTTAATGGTCATAACAATGGTTTAGGTGGGTGAACTTTTTTTACTTTTTTTATTAAAAAAACATGTCGGAAACTGAAATTTTTGGGAAATAATTGAATCTCTGTCATGTAAAGTTTATGTTACTAAAAGCAAAAGCAATTCTTTCCCATACTTTTCAATAAAATATCACCTTAGGATATTGAGCCCTCAGAATGTTCCTGCCTTGTCAGCACTTCTGAACCATTTGATATATCAATTTCTGTATAAGGAAAAAGCATACTCATTTCCTCCATCTGACATTGCTCACTTTCTTAAATAAGAATTAGTTACTAGTACTATCTGAGGATCTTTTCTGAGTTTCTTTCTCTTCCTGTTTTATAGCTGCAGGCTCCTTGTTCTTATCTGATTGTCACTTAGGCAGCATCTCTTTTTCCCATCTCCCAAGGTCATTTCATGTACTATTACAGATGCACTATTTTACCTAATTGAAGGTTACAAACAGATACATAGAGACAAAAGTTTTGGTAATATATAGGCACAAGTGGCATACATCCCAGAAGTCCCATCCTCTTGTTCCAACTTTAAAAACAGCCCCATCCTACAAGGGGGAGGGGGATAATTCAATCCTTATTGGATTCATATTTGTTTCCTCTACCTCAGGGGTCGGCAACCTTAAGTACTCAAGGAGCCACAAAGGTCCTAACCAGAAGCCCCACGTTCAATTCTGGAGCAGACCAGAAGTCCAGTTACCCCACCATAGGGTGTCCTAGCATGACGTCCTTTTTCCTCTACCTTTCTTAACCAAAAGCCCTAACAATTGTGGAGCTGACTGGAAAACCTGCCCCGTGCCATAGAGTCTCTTCCTGGCGCGCCCTGCTTCCCCTCTTTCCCACTAACCGGAAGCTCCTCTCAAAATTGTGGTGGCAACAGGGAGCTGCAGCAGAGGGATGAAAGAGCCACATGCGATTCCAAAGTCATGGGTTGCTGACCCTTGCTCTATCTAGACAAGGAACATATTGACTCAAATAATTTTTATTACATAATTAAAAAATATTGAAGATGGAATTGTTACATACTTAGAACAAGGGTGTGGTTTCTCATTCATTTCTACTTAGGACAAAGATGTGGTTCACAACTCTATTCAATAGTTTCTATACTACCTTGGGCACCAAATTTGACTATCTTTGACATGAAGTTGATTGATTCAGTAATGATAGCTTTATCACTAGAACCTAGAATAGTTTTATTTTGTAGATTGTCTGCTTAGCTGTTGAAAAGCTATACCTAATTAGAACATTTGAAACATGAATATCACATGAACTTATACACTACTGTCTAAGTTGGTGATAACTAGGATAAAAATATGGTGGATTATGCAAAATGTTCTTAAAAAAAGGATAAAGTTTACTCCTCAGTTATTTTTGTTAGGTATAATTACCGACTGTACAGCGGTAGAGACTAACTTGATTTTGCACTTGATAACTGCAGCAAGAGTGTTGGTGGCGCAACACTGGAAGAAGGAAGACTTGCTTACAATTCAAGAATAGACATTGAAAGTCACAAATCTAGCTGAGATGGCTAAAATATCTGCATATCTTAAGGACCACTCAAATGAGAGATATAAACGAGACTGGAAAAAATGGATTGATTATATACAAAATAAATACGGGACTAAGAAATTCCAGATAGCTTATGCTTAAGATCAGGAATGATTTATATTGTTTAAAGTTAGTTTAGCAAGGAGGAGCCAAGTTCAATGTAAAGATGTTATCAATTTCTTATTCTTTTTTCCAATATATTTTAGACTGTGTTTGTTAAAAATCTATACCGTGTACGGGGGGGGGAGGGTGGGTGGGGAGGGATATATCAGGTTTGAGATTTTAATGTAATTTGACCCCACATGTATACTGTTTTTTCTTATATTTTCATTACTATTATTATTACTATTTTTTCTTTAAAACTAGGATATGTTAAGCATATTGACATGTAGTGGAAATACACCAATGAGAGGAGGAGTGGGAAACAGAAGGGAAAAGAAAGATGGGAAGAGAAGGATATGAGAGAGGGTAAGGGGGGGAGATGAGAAGGATAAGGAGGAGTGAATTGTAGAGAGAGGAGCAGTAGAAAGGAAGGGGAAGTAGAGTAGGAAAGGATGATGGAGGGAAGATAGAAAGTTGGAGGGTGGTAGAAGAAAGAGGTGTATGGAGAGCAGAAGAGCTATAATGGTTTTCTATTTTTCTGGGCATCGTTGACAAGAGGAACTGATGTAATTATTATTTATCACCATATGATACAGGCTATGTTTAGTATACATGTGAGTGTGTGTTATGAAAATGAAAATGAAAATAAAAATATTCATATAAGTTGGTGATAACTAGCAATTGTTGTTCAGTACAATTAGTTCACAAAGGATCCTCCAATTCCCCTCCAAAAATGGGTGGTTTCAAAAATGTGTGTGGTGTTTCGTTGGGTGTCTGCAGTTTGTAGGGCAAGTTAATAACCCTAAACAAGTTAATAGCCAAAGCTACATGTGCTTCTGCTTTTTATAGGAAAGTTTCATATGAAAACTCAGTTTGCAAGCTAGTATTTCGGAATATATTTTTTTTACCTTGGACCCTGGCTTTATTAGAAAAAAGAATTAAGACCATATGCATAGCATTTCTTGTTCCAAATTTCACTGTATTCAAAACATACTTAAAAGCACTCTATAGTAACATTAGTTATGCGTTAAATAACTGATTGGGCACAAAGCATATTTTTATAATGCATATTAACCATTAATGTATATGGTATACACATTTTATGTGAGAATTTTATGTTAATGGATTCCAGTTTTCAGATACAAATATCTATACAATATTGTATGTATCTGACATTTTTTTAAAGAAAACTCTTATGGAATTCAGCCAGCCAAGATGGAAATTAAGTTGCCATAAGTATGTTATTATGTACCATAATATGCAATCATTAAAACTGGCAGGCAACAGAAAATGTTGCAGAATAAAATTGTTACTATTATGTAGTGTTATAAATAAAAAATGCTTTAATTCCTTTTAGCAATAATTAAAACCAAATTATTGAAACCTGAATACAATAGCATTTTCCTCTTAAAACAAAAGACACTTCATGTACTATTTTTAATTTTTCTATTAAAAATACAGAAAATTACAAAGTAATCAAAAGTAATAACATTTTCTTTTAGGTTAGTATATGTTCCTTATTAATAAAACGTCCTGTTTCCTCAAAGCTTGTTTGTAATTATTATGAAATGTACAATGCATAACTTATAATACAACTTATACAAATTAAGCCCTATATTAACTTCGGGTTATAGTCCAGTAAATGCATTTAACTGAAATCTTAACCTTTTTCCAGAGTGAGGGGCTGGATGGTCCAGTAGTGGTATAATCACGCCCAATTGGCCTCGAGACTGGGATGAAGCTGAAGCCATGCCTCTGTGTTCCACCCTTCTGATTCTAGTTTCATCTCAGTCCGGCCAGTGACGAGACGTAAAAAATAGGACTCCTGATTATTGCCATTACTGGACCCTCTTCACCTTTCCAGTCCCTCCCAGCGAAGGAACCTACCTCCTCCCCAGTAAGTTTCCTGGTTGTGGCTGCTTTATCTAGCCACCAGGGAGAAGGCTGTCAGGCTTCTGGGAACTCGGGTGGCTCTGTCACCATTCCAGTGACCATTTTTGATCTGTGATTGCCACCTGGAACCGGCTGCAGGTTCCTTATATGCCGGGGAGGCTAATGGGCTCGGGATTCCCAGCCCTACAGCCTCTTGCCTGCTCCGAAGGAGCATTGGCTGCATCGGCGGCTGGAAATTCAGCCGCGGCATTGAGGAGCGATGGGAAGAGCGCGAAGAGTCTTTTGGTGCCTTGGACAAACCGCAGTGGAGCTTCAGAACTGGGAAAGCCTTTGCAGCACCCCCTGGAGTGTGCTGAGCTCTGTGTTTGCATTGGGGCTGCCTGCAAGGTTCAGGAAGGCTTCTCCCTTTGTTGTTGCTGCAGCCGATGGAGGTGAGGGAAGGGCGAGCGGAGGTGGCAGCATGGAGGGTCATAAGTATAAACGAGCATGTGTGCAAGCTGGCAGAGGGTGCTGGGAGATCCCCTTCCCATCTGTTTTGCCCCGGGGAGGCAGTGTCCTGCGGCCTTTTCCAGGAGACTTAAGGTCCTCTGCTGCCTCCCATTCCTCTTGTGCCTTCCAGAGGGATGAACTGAGAAGGCATAAAGCTTCACGAAGACATTCGAGGGTGGAGAAGCTGGTGCCCTGCAAGGCAGGCTCAGTTCTTCTTCTCATTCCACGTCCTTTTTGTGTGTGGGGGGGTGATCTTCAGCCTCCTAGGTTCCCCGGTTTCCCTTGGGGAGTTTGTTAGGGAGGTTTCCCTTCTCCTTCCCCTTTTTTTCCTGGAAGAGCAGGGAGTGGGCTTGGAGGATTCCAGCTTGCAAAGGGTTCCTCATGAAAATCAGGCCTCACCTAATACCCCAGGCAGCGTGGCACCATTTAGGCATGATATGGGCCCTATGCATATTCTTGAAGCGGACAGCGAGCCTCCGGAGGTCGGAGTTTTGGTTTTGTCTTTTCAGCCTTCATTGCTAGGTAAATGGGTCACTTCTTCCACCTTTGGTTGTTGGTTCCGCTTGACTATCGCCCTTGCCTATAGGTCGCAGAAGTTGCAGATGCCGGTCAGTATCATGGAACATCCCATGTGGAGTGTGGCCTCTTCAGCGGCATGGGCCACTCAGGTTCCCGTAGGCATCATTGCAGGATGGAGGTATGGTTCTCTTTGGCATTAAGGGTTGGGTGCCTTCACATCGGCTGATGTGGCGTTTGGTCGCCGGGTCCTCCAACAGGGCCAGACGGGTTGGTAATTTCCCACCCCATGGGACAGTAGCTTGGGTAAGTCCCACTACTGGACCATCCAGCCCCTCACTCTGGAAAATGACAGTTGGTCTTACCTGAACTGCAGTTTTAGGAGTTGGGGCTAGATGGGCCAGTTTCCACCCGAGGTTTGAATAGATAGCTTGTGGGTGGAAGTTTCTCCTTTGGGTCTTGTTTTCAGGGTCTCGGAAGAGCATGCTTCGATGAAACTGGAGTCAGAAGGATGGAGCACAGAAGCATGGCTTCAGCTTCATCCCAGTCTCAAGGCCAATTGGACATGATTATACCACTGTTTGCCCATCCAGCCCCAACTCCTAAAATTGTAGTTCAGGTATGACCAACTGCCAATCTAACATATGGACTAATAAGAGGTAAACTTATAGTCTTGCACTTATAGCAAAATTTTATAAATATATGTTTTCCTTTCAAAACTACAAAACATTAATTTAAACTTTCTTGATGATTTATATCTTTTGTGTATAATGAAGCAAAATTGTTGTTCCAAATAAGAATGCAGAAAGTTGATCATGTTAGACTTCTCAAATGTTGCTATACAAAGCTTAGCTTGCCCTCATATCTTTACAGAAAAGTAGTGGAATCTGATATTTATTCCTGCTGACTGGATAAGAATCGTATATCACCTGACTTGGAATCAAGTAGTCAAAGGGAGTCTAAAATGGATCTCATATTCTTCAGGCTAGATTTTTTTAAAATTTGTGGCCTGAATAAATCCCTTTTACCCAAATCATAAAATCTTGATCAACAGTCAAAATTTGGAACTTCTCAACTCATAAAATCAGCCTTTTGAAGCAATGAGCCGAGGTGGCGCAGTGGTTAGGGTGCTGCAGGCCACTTCAGCTGACTGTTATCTGCAGTTCTAATCTCACCGGCTCAGGGTTGACTCAGCCTTCCATCCTTCCGAGGTGGGTGAAATGAGGACCCAGATTGTGGGGGCAATATGCTGACTCTATAAACCGCTTAGAGAGGGCTGAAAGCCCTATCAAGCGGTATATAAGTCTAACTGCTATTGCTACTGCTATTGCTATTGCTATACATCTCTGTCTAATATTATAAACTGCTCAGCAGAGTCAAACTGAAACAAGTTAACTACATAATAAAACTACATAATAAAATGTGAAACAGAGGGCAAAAAGTGGAAAAGAATACTTGCACAATAACATAAAAGAAACTCCTTTGAAAAAAAATTGGATCATCTTTGACATAGAAAATAATTATAACCAGAAAGGCAAAATATGGATTCTGTAAAGACAGTAAAGTATGAAGTATGCATGTGGAAAATTGAATTCTTTCATCCAATTGCAGTACTGTACATTTCCTTGCCATCTGTTAAACTGTTGGCCTCCAATTCAAAAAATACTTTAAATATGTAGATTATTTTGGTCAAGATATTGTGGGAAGTCCCCCCCCCTTAGAAAAATGAAATATTTTCAAGAATATTAAAAAGGCAAGATATTACATTTCCTCCAAGGGAGAAATAGAGAAACATGCTCTTAAACCAGCCCCAGTTTCCCTGACCCCAAACAGAAATTGAGGAAGCCAGCTTTTAGAAATGCAGATTGGTAATCCATTCAAGACAGGATATTTTGAAACTCCTTTGCAGAATGGTAGGATTAGAAGCAGCCCCTCACCCAAGATCCAACACAGGATGAGAGCCATTAGCCACAATAGGAATTGCCAAACACTCTTTCAGAACACAAGCCCCTTCATTGCACCGTCTCAGAGCAGTCCAAACTTCAAAGTCACAGAAACCTTGGAACTGATAAGTAATAAACCAGAGGTTGACCAGATTAGCTCAGACAAACATCTAGGATTTGCATTTTCTCTTTTGCCTATAGAGCCAACTATAATCCCTACATAACCCCCCCACATGACCCCATAGGAATCTGACAACAGCCAATAGAATATCAAAGGACATGTTCCTGCACAGGAACAGGAAGCTAAAATACAAAGCTCAAAGAAAGTATAAAAACCCACCCAAACTCAACTCCATTTTATCAGCTGCCCAGAATCTCATGTGGTTCTCATCAATAAACCATCTTTCCAATCAGCCTCCGTGTTTCCAATGTCTTTCTCCCAGCTTGGAACTGAACCAGATGGATTCTTCTCCCAACAGTATAATGCTCTGGAAATGTGACAGAAAAGCATCCTTGATAATTAGAAATTTTATAGGTTCTGCATAACCTTAATAAAGAAAAATATACTGGAAAAATATACTGGAAAACTTCAGTTCTGTGTTTTGCTTTTACTTTTTGACCCTACTTGCATAGGAAAAAGATGGTAGTAAACTGGAATGGTAGAAAGCCAGAGTTAGTTAGTGAAAAACAAACTCAATCGTTGGTTATTTGTAAATAGTTATTTGTAGCTAAGTTGTCACTTGCAAAGGTGCTCCCAAAATTCCAAATATTCCACTGATTTTGTTATTTTTTCCCAGCGACAGAAACGATCTTTGTTGCAAAATTATCAAATTTTGAAACAAAGAGAAACTTTAAGATAATTATCTAAAAAGAAAAGAATATGATGTGTGTATTTGGAAAGATTACAAGAAAGATCGCTATGTGAAGCTTAGGAAAGGTTTAATACATCTGTTTTAGATTTTATCTAAGAAATGTAAAATTATTGTGCTGAAAATGAGCACTTTACATTAATAGTTTTTGGGGATGGGGGATTGACCTGTCTCCTACTGGTATATGAGTTTAGTAACTTTCTTGCTGGCACAGGATTATGACCAAGCACCTATTCAGACTAAAATATGGAGTACTTTCATAAATAATTATGACATATATATATGTGTGTGTGTGTGTGTGTGTGTATATATATATATATATATATATATATATATATATATATATATATATATATATATATATATATATATAAATAAAGTCATGAGAGCTAAATAGCTTGAAATAGATCTATACTAGTCTCCCTTTATTTATCAGCATAAATATAACAAATATATATATATATATATATATATATATATATATATATATATATATATATATATATATATATAAAATGCCTTTTTATTTTATATTATTTGTGTGAAAGATACCAAATGCATTTTATGAAATAACTAAAATAAATATGTTCATTATAATGATCACATTGTTAATATGCTGTTATTCATGTTTAATGGTTGATGGGAATTTAAAATGGGAAAACAGAAGTGCATAAGTGTTTGGTCTGCAGTTGCTGAAATACTGCTAAAATAAATATTTTAAAAAACAAAAGAGCAATAGAGTAATGTTCTTGCAAAAAAAATCAGTATTTTTGGCTTCATTCAGAATTGGATTATTAAATCTGCCTCCAAAAGCTCTGGAAAACATCTCTGGAGGCTTGCTTTATACAATTACTGGGTTTGCTGGTCTCCAAAGCAAAAAAGAAAAAGTAAATGCTGTAAGAGTGACATTCTGACCTGTTTTTCTTGTGGTTAAAAAGATGCAGTTTAAGCAACTTTCACTTGACAGTGTGGATTTTAATTAATTACTTTTATTTGTAAATATATTTAGCTGAAATGGAAATACATTATTTTAAAGTGCATTATATCTTTGAAGGCCTTAAAATGAAATATCACACAAATTTTAGTATGGAACATGCAGGACACATAAAAAGTCATGGACCAAAGATTCGGTTAATGTATTATGATTGCAGTCTTCCATTCAATCTACTCTATTCAGTCACTATTCAAATGTAATTAAGGCCTAAAATGGTAAAATGGAAACAATTAATCACATATTTTAAAATTACTAAAATCTCATTAGTGATACTTTCATCATTATTGGAGAAGGTTCCTTTTACTGTATTTATTTGTAGAACACATAATATAAAACCAGAAAATGATGCGTATTTATTTTCATGGATCCAAGATCTTCCACATACTATTTTTTTTAATATTCTTTTGAACCAATTTTATTTTTATGGGTCTTATATATTCACATGCATTATTGCAATGGTATCACTTACCTATTTTTAAACGATTGACTCTTTTTCTCCCTCCCAATCAGTGCTGACAATATATGAAGTAAAGAAGTTAGGTGATTATGTCATCAGTATACTGATGACATGTAGCTCTTAAGCCTCTTTTCATCACATCCAAGGAGTGTTTCCTTTGGGTTTCATTGCATACTTTGGAAGAGATAAGGAATTAATTGCACAATCCATAGAAAACTAAGTCAAATAATAGTAACTAGCTTGAAGGAAGCCTGATATATTTGACAGACAAAATTCTTTGCTTCCTCATATATTTGACAGACAAAATTCCTTCCTTATTTGTAAATTATTTACAAGGAATTTAGGTGGGATAGGCCAAATCTCCTGAACTTTCAGAAGAATTCTGTGAGATACATTAATTTGAAAAACTGTAAATGGTGCTTTTTATGAAATGGTTATAAACCTATTACACTGTTATTATAGGTGGAATGAGACATATTTTCATATAAAAATAATATTTCTATCAAACCTATCATGATAGCACTACTATTTTGTAATAAAATCCCACAGCACATTAAAAATACTTTTTAAAGTTTGACATTTGTCATCTCTTTTAATTTATAACTGTCTGTATCCATTTTTCATCTGCAACTGTTCATTTTTATAAACCACATAATGTATAACTGCCAGGGTTGCTGAATGACTCTTTCAAGTGTTGGGCAAAGCACTATTGTTAAAAATGTTGTCTGGCCATGTAGGAGTGTTTCTGGAATGTGTCATGATAGTAAAGTTTACTTTCCTGAACCTAAACTAAATTTGCTTTTATGTGTTTGCATATTTTGTGTAATAGGTAACTATACAAACAAATGCGAGCTGAGAGGTTGTCTTGGAATATTTTGGGTATCAGAACCAATTATTATTATTATTATTATTATTTAGTTTTCTATTTACCGTAGCTTGTCTTTGAATCACATTTATGCCTAACCTTGGCTTTGTGTGCTTTGAACACAGAACATTGTCTACCGTTTGCTACCTTGCCTCCAGCCTCAGTGAACAGAGACCAAAAAAAGATTTTTGTACAATGCACATTAGGAAGAAAATTACAGAACAATACTCAAAATATTCTAGCATATAACAATGGAATCAAATTCGACATAATAGAAAATTCAGTGCGCTTACTGGCATAAGAATCAAACCAAAGTCCTGTAACAACAATTATAATTGATTAAATTTTTCTACATTCCAGACAATTTCATTGCAGACATAGGCAAGGCAAATAACTTTAGTTTCAGGCTAGGCCTCACAAAAAGTAATAAGTGAGGCTATGAGCTCTGCATGCCAAGTTCAACAGTAGGGGATATGATGTCATTTATGGTCTTTTGATTCAATTGCAGAATCACAGCAGATGCATAAATGTTACTGAGATGTTATATCTACCCTCCCCCCTCCATTGGAATTGAGAATAAGGCATTTAAAGCTGCATTTACCTGCAGTTTTATTTTGTTTTATCTACCATGTAATATGCAATTTAACAACATTTAATGGTTTATATAGTCTTACTGAATGGTGCACGCTCACGTACACACACATACACACATCCCTTTTCACCCCTATGGATAGCATGTATCTTCATCAATCTTGAGTCTTCTGCCAGAGGCCTGGGAATTTGAGAGGTCTGCTTAGAATCTTAGCTATTTCTAGCACTACTTTATTTTGGTCAGAGAACTCTGATGTTCTTTCTGCCATCAGTTGGAGCCACTCTTAGGAGACATGGCCCTGAGTGCTTCTGCTACCTACTACCACTAGAACCACTTTGGCCAATGGTGGGATTCAGCCTATTTGTACCACTTCAGGAGAACTGGTTGTTAACTTTCTGAGCAGTTTGGTGAACTAGTTGTTGGAAGAAATCATTAAGGCAGAGAACCCATTGTTAGATTATTTGAATCCCACAACTGACTTTGGCCTTTACTTCCCAGATCCTCTCTGGTATCTCCTTCAGGTCCCGGTTTTCTCCAGTTTCTCATATTCCTTCCTGATTTACTGTCATTGGCATTGCTACATCTACCCTGTGCAAAAGTTCCCATACACAATGGCAGCTACTTGGTTTTGTCATTCAGTTTATGCTGTTCTTTCTGCATTTGCACCAAATCACTATGTGTTGCAGTATCTCTGAAGCCTAGTTGCACAGTCTGCAGTTTGAGTCCTGTCCAGTGTGGTACACCCCTGTTTCTATGAATCTGGTGCTTGGTACCTGCTCTTGGGCTGCTATCAGTGCTTCAATGCTGTCTTTTAGTCCATCCCTTTCCAGATTTTCCAGTATCCTCCATTTCAGCTATTTGTTGATGGTACATACCATTTTATTTTTAAAGGAATACTAAGCGTATATTTACATATGTTGCTGTAGTGAATCCAGGCTAATCTCAGATTGTCTGTCTGGTACAACTTTTGGACTTCTTAGGAGAATAGGGCAGTTATTTTCTTTGCCTCACTTCTCTAGTGTATATTCTTAGTCTGGTAGCCAATGCCATGAGTCTTCGTTTAGTAGTCTCTAGAGCTTCAGATGGAATCAGGCCCTTGTATTTGTTTTCACTTACAGACATATTCTTAGTCTCCACATCTGTCTATAGTTCCGCAAGCTGATTAACTTATCTTAATGCCCCCATGATCTTGACCTCCAATCACATTTTATAGGTAGGATATGTACTGCTGTTCTTCTTGATCATGTAGCCGAGCATCTCCAGGATTTCAGCAACTGTAGTGTACACCAGTTTATCCATCTGAGTTACAGTGATAGTAAAGATTGTCATCCATATTCTATGTGAAATAGTAACTGATGATAATTCTCCTCTGAGCTTTCATAATCGGTCTTGAGGGTTGTCTTTAGATAGATTATCCATGATCTTATGCCTCTATAATGGAAGCAGTAGGAATGAAATTCCCGTTTCAGGTGTTGGTTGCACATCCAATTGTTTTTCTGGGTCTTTATGAGTCTGTGCTCTAATGTATAGTTGGTATATCTCAAATTGTAAGAGCAGTTTTTATTGTGTTGAAGCATTGAAGAGGTCTTTGCTTAAGGACCCCTGCTAGCAATGTAAGTGTATATATACCGAAGCAATACTATATAGTGACAGGATTGTGCAATCCAACAGTGCTACTACATTTTAACTGGGCAATTCTTGGAAAGTGCATGCTGTTTCTTGCAATAGTAAGATGGTACATGTTTAGCATATATTAAAAACTACCAGTGCATCCTTGGCTGAGAAATTTCTATTTGAAAGGATAATGTTGCAGGACCCAATCTAGATCAGTCACCAGGACCAGAGATTTAGTCTTCCAAGCTTTCTAACTTGCTGGATCCCATCTTCAGAGAACTTCTTTCTAGCAGAATGTGTGCTTTGGGCAATTCTGAGGTTTAGTCTTCTGAGCTTTCATACTCATGTTGGAGCCCGTCTTTAGGGAATTTCTCTCTAGCAACATCTGTCTTCCGAGAATAGGCCAAAGCATGCAGTCTACT
This sequence comes from Thamnophis elegans, assembly GCF_009769535.1. NCBI lineage: Eukaryota > Metazoa > Chordata > Lepidosauria > Squamata > Natricidae > Thamnophis > Thamnophis elegans. Next base: position 44,360,631 of record NC_045546.1, read on the forward strand.
AGAGAGAAGTTCTCTGAAAATGGATTCCAGCAAGTTAGAAAGCTCAGAAAACTAAACCTCTGGTCCTGGTAACAATCCAGGTTGGATCCTGCACTATTTCTACATATGTGATATGCTTCCTATCTCATCTTCTAAGGCCGTGATAATGAACCTATGCCATGCATGTCACAGGTGGCACACAGAGCCATATATTGCCGGCAAGGTAGTCCTCAGCTCCTGCGCGTATGCATGTGCTGGCCAGCTAATTTTCAGCCTTCCGGAGGGCCAGGGGAAGCCATTTTCACCCTCCCCAGGCTTCAGGAAAGCCTCTGGAGCCTGGGGAGGGTAAAACTGCCCCCCCATGGGGGCACATGTGTATTCATGGGGGGTCATGCACACATGCACAGGTGGGGATCATGTGCACATGCACAGGTGGGTGGGCATGCACACACATATGTGTGCGCAATTTTGGCACATCTTTAGAAAAAGGTTAGCTATCACTGTTCTAATGCCATCTTTGGGATTCTAAAAACATTAAATGGTCACAAAAAGAAATTGTGTGTACCTACTAGGGCAATCTAAATCATTTCAGTTTTAGAAAACAATATGCATATATATAAACATACCTGAGATAACAAAAGCAGATTGAAGGTTCCACTTTTCACTATCTATAAAGAAAAATCCCTCTTCATTTGAAGAAAAGCAGCAACATGGAAGGTTAGAAACTTTCTAATTTGTTAAGGGAAAATTTAACATATTCCATATTAGCTTTGAATAATATAGTTCATTATATGAACCCTTGTGGCACAGTGCTTAGAATGTACGACTGCAGGCTAGCTCTGCCCACAATTTGGAGGTCAATCCTGACAGGTTCAAGGTTGACTCCGATTTTGGGGAGCAATATGCTAACATTTTAAATTGTCCAGAGAGTGCTGTAAAGCACTGTGGGATGATATTTAAATCAAAATGCTATTGTTATTACTATTGCTATATATATATTTGCCACTTAATTTGCTTTATGTGTAACCTGGAGATATGTACATTAATCCACAAAATAAGTAATTTTTGTTGTATCCCTGTATTACTCTGGTGTTTGTTGTTATCATATGGTACCTTGTAGCTCTTATTCCTGTATTGAGTCATTCTTCATGAAGCACAATTTAAAAACTCATGGTTTGCTATGTGCAATTAATAGTCTTAATTTCTATGGAATAAAACAACGTAACTTTCTTCATTATAATGGCTATTATTCTTTTATAACAAGATGCCTACTGTGAGGGAAAAATACAAAATACATATTGTAGTGATATATATACTTTTAAAATATTTCTAATATTAACATGATAATTAAAAAGGATTGTTCTGATTCAAATAGACATACAGTATATTAAGGTTCATATCCTGTAATTGTTGCATAATTCATTAGCTTTATAGTAAAAGAAGTCAGCTATGATAGGTTTTATATTTCTTACTTTCAATTAAAAGAACTCTCAAATTGCCTATGTTCATGCCACGTTGAAATGGAATATGTATATATAAAAGGAAAGTATTCATTTACATTCTGTTTCATGTCACCATGTCGTTTTCTCATTTTATACAAACATGCTTATTTTCTTTTTAAAGAATACATCAAGCGGTGGCTTAGATAAAATTAACTTCAGAAACATCTCACCATTTACTTTGGAAACAGTTCATCATAACTAGTATTTGCTTTCTTACACGGTCCATTTGGTAACATGCTTAATTTCAGAATGCCTGGAGAGCAAATCGTCTTTGTTATTTCCTTGGCAAGCAGGTTTTACAGATTCTGTAGTGATTTTTGTAGGGTGTCTTATAATTGTGTTAAGTTATGAATTGTTTGAAGAGTAAAGAGTAGCTTTTGAAGAAGTGATATGTCACAACAAGAATTTTACTCTAGTTAAACGTAATGTTATGGATCTTTTAGCCTCTGTCTGTCTGTCTATCATCTATCTATCTATCTATCTATCTATCTATCTATCTATCATCTATCTATCTATCTATCTATCTATCTATCTATCTCCCTTTCTCTCCCCTCCTCTGTCTGCCAGTCCTATAAAAATTATCTTTTTTACATAGACAACAATTAATGGATATGAAATGTAAAATGTTTCCCCCCTAAAAGTCTAATGGAATAGAAGGCAGGATATGTTTACAAAGTGGTTCAACAAATCACATCCTCACAGTTTCTCTCTGCTCCGCTCTCTGGGCACTCAGATTGGGTAGGTGAGGCAGATGTTCTTTGTCATAAGGGATCTGTTGTCTCTCATCATCACTGCCTGTCTGCTTCTGATCCTTTCCTGCCTTCGTGAAAGCAGTCCGTTCCCCATCTGATTGACCAACTTCCCCCAATGCCAGAGGGGCTTGGGACAGCATTGTCCTCAGCCCCTGGATTCTCCCAATGTTCCAGGAGAGATGTGACATCCCCATCAAATTGTCCCTGTTCCAACTCCTACTCCTATTCTGAACCACGATCTGATGGGGCCATGACATTAAGTCAAACTGTTACTAATGAGAGTCCATTTTTGCTAGCTATTAAATGAAACTTAGGAACATTATAAGGGAATACATTTTCTGATCACCTGCAAGATAAAATATATTTGTTCAAATTGAGTATTGAAGTCAATACACGTGTGATAAATCTATGTTGCAGTTCTTTACAATAAAGAAACACATGGGCTTTTTTTTCATTGGTTTCCTATTTCCAATTCTCAGAGACTTTAGAATGTTTCAGTATAAAAGGAATAAGTGTGGAAGTAGTTCACTATAATGTTGTAGAATGTTTTTAGGGAACGTTTTATTGGAATACCTAATCAGCTCTTTAAAATTGGCCTGGGTAAGAAACAGATACAGCAAGGATTCAAATACAGGATAATATTTTCAAAAATTCCTGGAACTCTATGTTATTATTGTAGGTTATTTATAATAACATAATTGTGAAAGTCAGATAAAATGTACTCTGCACTCTCCTATACTAAAGAGAATCAAGTTGGGATATCTTTAGATTCTTATTCCTTCTTTCCATAACTAGGTTGATATTTACTTAACTATTATAATTTTTAATTTGAATTTATTTATATGCTGGTTTTATTATTTCTTACATTTTTCAATATATCTCTACAATATTTATGTAAATGCAAACCTAATTTATTGAGAGCTAGTCCTCATGGTACTCTATCATTGCATTTTGAGTTATACAAAATCTGGACTTTCTTCTGCTTCTGAAAATCAAGAACCTGAACTGCAAATCCCTGATCTTTAATGTTTTAAAATTCTTTTGTATCATTTTGTTTCATCCAGATAAATACTATAAAGATAGCTGAATGACAAGTGAACATGATCACAAAATTATTCAGAGCAGATCTTAAACAGCTATTGTTAGATCATAGTAGAGGAATTGATTAACCATGTAGAGAAGGTAGCTTGGTACTAGAACCAAACCAATTGTTCTCCAATTGCTCTGCAGTCAAAACTGACCAAGGTGAACAGTAGATAGAAGTTCTTACAGAAAACCAAGAAGGAGATAGCTGAATACACCATGAGACAACATCTGGGAGTTGCTATCAAGGAAATGAACAAAACCAAGATAGAAAACAAACAAGGAAAAGAAAATAACTGAAGTTAGGCTTGGAAATATCCAGTTGAAATATGTGATCAAACACTTGATGCGGGTGTTTATGCCTTAGTACTGACAAAAGGGCTGCACTTAATATTTTGGACTCTTAAAAGCTAAAAAAAAAAAATCCGGAAGGATTGAAGAACAAAATGAATTGCTTTCAAGCTCTGGTGAAAAACGAACAATACTGTACAAGTCCTGCCTCAAGTAAAAGAAAAACTGCATCTGTGGAAATAGTGAATCAAGAACAAAAGGCTCAATTAATGGCAGTGTAAGATATCTTAGCCCAAAAGAGAAATAGGTTAAAATAATAAATTGATAATTGGCAATCAGACAAACCTCACCAGAAGTGTCGCTTTCATAGAAATACTTTGACTTGGAATAGAAAATGAATGCTGCAGAAACCCTAAAAAAGAAATTGGAAAAACCCAACCATCATCATGTTGGACTTTTCCTTACTAATAAAATAAACAAGTATAAAATCAAAGGAGTAAAATATTTTCTGAAATCCCACATGGCTTTACTTTTAACACAGAATAGAATAAATGATACTTGTAAATAAAATATTGTACAAAATATAGTACTTGTTTGTGTCTTTATATTCTAGCATCATGTGTATTGTCAGGACAAAATTGTGCCTGAAGTCTAAACAGCTACTTTTAGTGCTTAAATAAAAAGAAAGATGGGATAAATATTTAAATAAATAAAAATCATTTTGAAGAACAGTTGCATAAGAACATGTAACTGAGTATCTTGGCTTTCACCAGACACCCTTAATTTAAATATTTTGTTTATATCTTTAATGTTAGCATTCTTGTTTCTAGGCTCTGAGCTATTTCATTTAATTATTTCTTCTACTTGAAAGTAATACTAGACCTACGGTTCTCAAACAGTTTACTGTGGCACCTTGGGGCACCATACTGAACTGACAGGGTGCCCAGAGATTTTTTTCAGCTTTCCCACATCATTTCAACTTTGCAAGACTAGTTTTATGGCAATCTTTTGGCAATTCTAGGGGTGCCTTGAAAAAGTTACTGAGAGAGTAAGGGCACACTATAAATTAAGAAAGTTTTGAAACCTGTATTACACAAATATTACAAAAAACTAAAATGTAGAGAAGTAGATTTTGATTGTTATCTATATATAGTTTAAAACTATGATATTTTACTAGACGTATGCTATGAAAACAAATACCCCCCCCAAAAAAAATCCAACAGTGACAAACATGGATTATTTTAGCCCTGATACACAGAATTTATGTATCTTATAATTTCTTTTATTACAGAGCAAAACACCAGAGACAGTTCCTTATAGTATAATGCCAGACAATTTCTTCCTTAAAACTCTGTAAACAAGCAGGCAATCTGAATTGCTATTGCTGCATAACCATCCAACACTAGGCAGAAACTCATATTTTTAAACATTTGGACTTTCCCCAACTTTCAATATATTAAAGTATTAAAAATGTGTTGGGGGTAGATAGGTCGAACATAACAAAAGTTTGGATGAAGGCCTTTAAACTCCGTTCCAACTCTGATGATGCTTTCAGAACTTTTTGAATAACGCTCTCTATATTTAAAAGATCAGAATAATACTTCAGAGTGATCAGATTATCAGTTATTTATTTAATTTATACAGCTGTCTATGTCACAGTAAATTACTAGTTAATATGGAAGAAAGATACCTACATTACTCTTACAGCATAATGGAATTGTATCTATTTTTGTGAACGTTATTTGTAATACCTTGTTTTAAGGAACTGGCAAAACATAATTCTGGGGAGCAGTCATAGTTAGAAACCTGAACTTTTAAAAGGCGAATGATAAAATTTGCTTTAAGAACTTTGCGAGCAGTATAAAGTTACAGCTCAGATTTTGTGATTTTTGATCTTTTTCTTTATATCCAGACATATTACATACATACTTCTTTTTCTTTTCTCCAATGACAGAGTAGAATTTCCGGGTGGGGGACTATATAAACAATTAGAACTGTTTAGAAAGTTTGTGGAGAACTGTTTCCATTAAACATCTTCATAGGTTTAATTGCTGCTTACAGAATAATTTTTTCATCATTTCTAATACTTTGAAACGTGTAATTGGGCTGCACAGTACTTTAGGTTTAAAGCAAAAGAGGTATTTTGGAGTGTAAGTACATTCCCATATATGTTGATAACTTCTTAAACAGTTATATCTTTTTTCAAAATTGTTCTTTGGCCTGCAAAGATACAGCGTGATCCCAGGAAAAATGTATTTGGTTTAAGCAGTTGCCATTGCATGCATACCTCTTAGTGACTGAGTCACTTGGAGTATATTTTTCCTTGAAAGTTGATGTTCTGTACAATTGTGAATCCTGATCCTTCTCAATGTCTATGCAGATTCTCAATCATCCAGGTTATGGTTGTCTCAAAGGTGCTTTTTCAAAAGCAACTGGACTTCCTTGTTTTTCTTTGAAGATGGGTGATTTGAAAGATGGGTGAAAGAGGCCATCTATATCAAAATTGAACAGCCTTCTCTCAAGAGTGGGGGGAGGGACATGACATCATCTATCCCCCAGTCTGCAACACAGTCCTTTCAGCAGTCCTAAGAAGGCTCCACACCCATTTACACTACTCGGGTGACCCTGAGGACACAGATAACCCTCCAAGTGGCCTTAGCAACTCTCTAAAAGAATACAAATGATCAGCTGTCTGCAAGAAGTATAAATGCTTCCATTTTCCACCATCCAGTCAGAGCTGAAGAAGTTTCTTGAATGACAAGCGAAACATCTTAAAAGAAAAACAAAGACAGTCCAGTCTTTCAAGAGTCTAGCCTCTTGAAATAAGCACCTTTGGGACTGATCCTTCTCATGTGTTTATTAGTCTATATAAATAGCAGACACACGTGTATGGATTCTCTTTTTACAGATATTTGTAGAGAAGGATCTGACAAGATGGAGATTTCGTTCAGGCAGGATTATCCCTAACATATATAGACACATACAGAGTGTCTCACACACATAAATGAACTGGATCTGATTTAACTAAGACCTCTTTATCACTCTGTTTTGGTAGGGAATATTTTTAATAGAAATTCAGATCTATTTATAATTCCTTAATGAACTATATGTACTGGACAGCCATCTATGACTTCCATCTACATGTGTGGGTATAAATAAAAAGCACAAGATCTTCAGTAAAAATCTGCATGAAGCATAAAATCCTGTTTCCTCTCATTTTGTTTGGTCTATTGAAAAGAAACATCTGTTATATTATGTTTTCTGTGCTTTTCCACCCTAGCAATTACCCACATGAGTAGAGATCATGTGCAGTATTAAACAGAAGATAAAATGGACCAGAGTGTCTGTTGAAGTAAGTAATTTAGTGGAAAAATCATGATTAAACTAAATATGCTGTAATGTGCTTTCAGCATTATACAAGAGCTTTCCTCAGAAATTTTTCTATCAATACAGAAATGAATTATTTCATTTTGCTGGAAATACATATCCATTTTATTTATACAGCATTTTATGGCTTTGAGTTAGGCTTAGTATCTACTGGAACATAACTATGTGCATTAATAGGTTTATTAGTTATAATTATATAGGGGAATTATAAATGCATTACCAATGTATTGTTCCAGTAAGAATAAGTTTGGATTCAATACTTACTGCTTATATAGTTTAGTGCAGATATATTGTCTTTCTCTTTATAAAAAGTTGCTAGTAGCACAGTATTATAGAGTATTTTTAAAGTATAAATTATCCTTTGATTTTGAAGTAGACTCACTGTAGTTCTGTTCATCAGTGAACATGGAGTTGTATATACTGCGGTCCCGGTATGGAATCACAGTCTAGTACAATGGGGACACTGGGGACACCATTATTGTAATAGCTATGTGATGCCAGTACTATTTTCCATCAATTATTAGTGGCAGTTTCTGGCTTCAAAGATTCTGTCAGAAGCCACAGCTTGGCGTTCCATTGACTGGATGTCACAGTAATGTCACAGCATTTTTGTAGAACTTGTATGAATAATCTTGAAGTCTTTTAAAATCTCCAATTCACAATAAAGCAAGTGGTGAGGCATACAGTTATTCTCCATTCAAATTAAGTGTCTTACCTACCACAACTGGGCTCTAATGTGTATGTTAAATTTTTCCAGTTGTTTGCTCTGTAATTGAGTCTAGGAATCATATCTGTATAAAAAAGAAAGATAACCGCAGATCTGTAGACTTTCCACTTTGTGGAAATGTGAATGTTGGTTTGATTGAGCAGTCTGGTACATAGCCTGGCTGGCCTGTCTGATCCAGGTATCAATTTCTTTGTCCAAAGATCCATTATTCGAGATGATGCTTCCCAAGTATTTGAAGCTGTTTACTTTTGTAAAGATGTCAACAGTGATTTTGATTCTACAGAGTTAATATTTGGCATTGGCTGGTAAAATACTCCAGACTTATATAGACTGATGGTCTGAAGAGCATAGCAGCATCTGAGAATTTGTTGAACATCAGCTTTAGTTCACTGTCTTTATACACCAAAAGACACATTCACATTCATGCACATTCATCAGTAAAAAAAGAGTTTATTGACTGGGTTCCATGACTGTGGAAGCATTTGTGCATTCAAACAGTGAAGGTCAAAGAGAGCTGTCCAATCGGTACCTGATGTACACACCTTCCTTCAGACCTTGGTCAGTATGCATGCAGGTTAATAACAGAATGAACACAACCCTTCTTCACTCTGCTGAAAATGGCAAATACAACAGACGTATCACTCTGTAAAGAACTTGTCCTGTCATTTGATCATGGAACAGCCAAATCAACTTCATAAATTTCCTCAGACATCCATAATGTCTCCAGATGATCCTGAGTGCCTTCCTGTTTAAAGTGTCAAATGCCTTTGTTGGATCAATAAAGACTGAGTAAGGAGACTTGTCTGCTCAATGCACTTCTTCCGGACTTTCCTTACAGCAAATATCATGGCTACTGAACTTAATTTTGGCTGAAAGACACATTGCTCTTCCAGGAGATATTATTTTCCAAGGTAACAATCTACTCAGGAGAATGTGGGCTAAAAGCCAAGGCTTTCCCTCTCTGTGTATGTTTATATAAAGTTTCTGGTAGCTCTGTATTGCATATTTTTAAAGTATATTAACTTCTTAAACTGAAAGCTTAAGGAGCTAAAGAGGCCTCTCTAGTCAATACTTCCATATCTTCCTGTTTTACACATTTAGTAGACTACAGACGTTAGCTTAAGTTCTCTCCCAGTCTCTTCATGATCAGCCATTTCAAGTTTCCTTTGCTACTACTATAAGTCTGAATAAAGTCTGAATAAAATAGCTTACCAACACAACCTACAACCTACTGTCAGAATGCTGCTACTAAAACTCAAACATGAAAGATCCACAAAAATGTATGGTCTTCACTGTGTTCAGAATGCAACAGGATAGCATCCCTTCCTGAGAAATCAATGTGTTCTCTTTCTCTAATTCTCCTTTTCCTCCTCCAACCTACCTTAATCTTACTATGATGGAATTCTCAATATAAACGTCTTCGCTAAATGCCCCATTTATGTGAAGAACTGTTTGAAAACATCTAGAAATAAAAAACTTCCTTGGCATGACTCCCACATAATTTCTTTAGTTTGTTTCTAACCATCCCCACAACCAGTGGTGGGTTGCAAGCAGTACGTCCCGGTACGGGCATCCTGGATCCTGCCTGGACTGCAATTGCAATTTTCCTTGCGTGGACAGAAATTTTGTCTATTGTGCTTTCAGGACTCTTAGTTAAGCACTGGCAGGTTTAGAAAGCAGGTTCATTAGAGTTATGCTTTCAATTTCTGGACTAATCTTTATGAATAAGCATGATCCTATTATATCCATTCAGTTTGGTTCAGAGTTCCTAATATATCTCACAAATTTCTGTGGACATTTTATGTTATCCTGACAATATCTGATCTCCTATGTAAAATTTCCATGACTTTGCAATTTTACTTTTGGTAAAATTGCTACATAAATAACTTCATAAGCAACTGAAATCTTCTAATACTTTTGTCTAGAGACTGTTTAGGATAAAAAGATTAAATGTAAAATTATTAAGATTACTTAACTATTTGACTATAACTATTACTTAACTATTTGACTATTACTTAAACAGTAAATCCTAACCCTTGTAATTACAGTTACCTAACAACATTGAAGTCTATGTCCTACAAATGTCTTGGCTGCTATAATTGCTATTTTTTTCTGAGAAATGTACCTCAAAATCATGGAGTGTAATTGTTAAAAGTACCTTAGACACAATTTAGTTCACCTCTTTCCAGTACAAGTATTCACTACTACATCATTCCTAAAAGATCTGACCCAATTGAATTGTTTAAATTTTCCAGCAAATAAATGGTTATGAGAATAATCTTTACCAAAATACTACAGAGCTATTTTTTAACTATCAGCCAAAATTTGAATACTATTATTTATGTCAATAAAAGCATATCAATAGGACAATTTGTTTTATTATTTCTGTGGGAATCGCTATACAATTTAAGAATAACCCATAATAATATAAGTGGGTAATTAGGCTTTACCTTGATTCTCTTGGCTACTTTGCTAATATAATATCACTAAGGGATTTAAATTTACTTGGACACATTTTAATTGGTATTTGAGTAAAAGCTACACAGATATTGAAATCAATGACAATCTTGTGTACCATCTGTTTATCTATATTTTCTATATACTAAAATCTAAGCCATAGTTAACCAAAAGAAAAATGATTCTAACTTTCAGATGTGGCCCTTAAAGAAAGCTAAGCATTTTGTAGTTTTAGCCCATAAATACTGACAATATTAATACAATTTTACTCTAATTAAAAGTAAGCAATATGAGATCATAACAATTGCAAATATTTTACTTTTTCCCTGCTTTTTGCATTTAGTATCAAAGCCATCCACTTGATGTTTCTTTACCTCCTTTTTTAGATTCATTTCCATTATAGGATTCTTAAATTATTTACGTTGTTAGGTGATAATCTGCATTCCCATTGTTTATGGCAGCAGCACTTCTCATTAAAATGCTTCATTCATTTTTTAATTAATTCTCCAGATAGTTTAAAGTAGCCCATGCTTTCATGAATCTGTATACAGAAATCTGGTTGCTTCTGTTGCTCTTGAGTATATTTCCTTTTTACTTTTACATTTGTAGTAGCCATTTCTAGAACAACAAATTTATCTAATCAGCAAAATTGAAAGTCAACATTTTTTTTCCATCTCAAGCACAAAATCCAGAAGACACTTGCACTCTCCAACTACCATATTTTTCAGAGTATAAGACACATCAGAATATAAAACGCACCAAGGTTTTGCTGTTTCAAATGTTTTATTCATTTTCATTTTTCAATTTTGTACATTCACTTATATACTGAATATTTGCAACAATAATAATATAATAAAAAAAAACAAAACCCAACCTAAACACAACTCATCATAAACCCAACCTGTCGCTTTCATACACCCCTTCTTCTCCCCCTCCAACTTTCCTTTCTCCCTCCAACAATCACCCCTCCTACTTCCCTTTCCCCTCCTATCTTCCTTTCTCGCCTTCCTCACCCTCCTTCCCCTTTCATCCTCCTTACATTCCCCTCTTCCTCCCTCCTTACTTCTCCCTCTTCTTTTCCTCTACTTCTCACTTTGGTGCATTTCTCTATTCATTAATCTATTCAATTACTAAAAATTGCGCTAAAAAGAAAAGAGAAGGAAAAAAAAAAAAGAAAAAGAAAAAAAAAGAGAAAAATAAAAAGAAAAGATAAGGAACAACAGTATACAAGTGTATTCTTCTTATTCTATATATTGAGACTATATCTCCACCCACCCACCCACCCCCAATGAACCCCCCTCCCTAATCCCCTCCGACTTCCCAGGTCCCACACCCGGCACAGTTCAGTACCATTCACCTTCTAGAATATCTTATTAACAATAATAATGAAAATAAAATAAAAAGAACACTCCGAAAAATAAAAAAAACGAAAAAAAAATAAAAAAAATAAAAATCTTTTGCATTATGCTCAGCCTCCCATCATTCTTAAAATTTAAACAGTATAGATCATTCCATTTATATTTTATCTTCGTCCCTTGCTTCTTTGATATTTACCCCCATCTTCCTGTAGACTCTCCAGATAGCCTTTCTTAACCTTATATTCAAATAATAGTTTATACAAAAATCAATTTACCTTCAAATACAGAGCAGTCTAATCATACTTTCGCTACTCATCTTCCTACCCCTCGTTTCTCATCTCCATTCCTCCCAAGCCCAAATTCCATAAGATTAGGATCTCGCTCTTCACTTTAAAATCCTGAGCTTTTTATGTTATCATGTAAATCCGTAAAATGTGTGCCCAAAATCCATACCACTTCATTCAGTCCCAGGATCCCTTCATCGATGTCCCGCTCCACCTTCCCTTCTGCCCCACTCCTCCCAACTCCATTCATCCCAAACCGCAATTCAAATAAATCTTGGTCCCCGCTTTCCTCACACCAGAAAACAATTCATGCGCAGTTTGGATTAAAATTCAAATAAGTCTTATAAAGATCCCATACAATATCTGTCCAAAATAAGCAATGCTTCTTTCCATTCCTCATCGGTACACAGCTTTACCATTTCGTACCAAACAGGAATCCTAAAATTTTAATCAGTCCAAGAGCTTAAAAAGTATTTTAAAGACATTGCTGGATCTTTATTCTTTACTCTTCTGCCCTTCCGGAAAGAGAAGGCAACCCTCTGCCTTATAACCACGTGTCCCGCTGCTTTGAAAATATGGCTAAATCCTCAGTTTCCGCTCTTCTGCCTCTCCGGTAGGGGGAGAACAACTCCCTCCATCTTGTAACCAAGTGAATTGCTGCTTGTCTTTCCTTCACCTTGTCTTTCCGCTTTTCCGAGTGAGTCAAGAAGCCCCGCCTTCAGAGTTTTATAATAAAAGTCCCGAGCTTCCGAAACAGAATTGAGACGAAATCTTTGATTCTCAAGTGTAACTGTGATTCCAACTGGAGCTTCCCATTTATACTGTATTTGACGATTTTTAAGCTCTTGGGTTAAAAAAGTATAGTCTCTCCTTGCTTGCAGCATCTGGAATGGTATTTCTTTAAAGACAAACAAATCTTGCCCATCGATTCGGAGCCTGTTGTTGTAAAACTTATGGATGATCGCATTTCTGGATTCTCTTGTGAAAAAGTATATAATTATGTCTCTTGGAAGCTGTCGCTGTTCTGCTACACACGAATTCTGGCGATAGATTTTTCGAATATTCCAATCAAAATTCAATCCCGGACTTCCCACCGCTTGACTGAAAGCCTCTACAAATGTCTGTTTCAAGTTCTCTCCTTTCTTTTCGGGCAGTCCTCTGACTCTTATTGCAAACGCCTTTCTGTTATAATTTATCATTATAAGTTGTGTTTGAGTATCTCTAATCTCTTGTTGTAATGCTTGGATGTTGGAAGTCAAATTAGAATTAGCCTCCTCCAAAGTTTCCAGTTTAGTCTCGATTTCTTCGATATAATCTGTCAAAGTAGACATAGCTTCAAACATATCCACCTTTATTAGGGCAATCTTAGTCTGTATTTTGTCGCATAAATCCAGCACAAATTCTTTGATTTCTTGTTTAAAATCATTGAGTATTTGAAAAAGAAGCTCCTGTGTTAAGGAATCTCCAGTAGGGGGTGTAGGAGGCGAGGGCAGCGATTTACTAACAAGTTCTTTAAGCACATGCGGGGGGGAGCGTTTTGCCTGCTTAGACCTGGGAGGCATTATAGATAAAAGCTGAGAATAAACAAATAAACAGTGTCTTCACCTGCTCAGTTCTCAATAAGTTATTTGTAGATTTTGCTTGTTAATGAGTAGCAGTCTCCGGGGAGATAAAGCCGGTTAATTACGTCATCAATCACCAACATAGTAAAAACGCCATTTTGCAGCACGATTGAACAAAGAAGTTTCAAAGGAAAACGAAGCTGGTGTTTAGATAGTTATAAAAAAGGAACATCACAGGAGTAAAACCCGCTCGTGTTGGTCTTAAGTTGCTTTAAGCAATTTATCATTGTCCTGAGGGGGGGGATCGCCTGTCTAAGGCTGCAAAAAAAAAAGCAGCTGAGAAGAACTGGCTGGAGATAAGAGCTCAGTTACGCTGGATCTTTTCTCCGTTCGCAGCCCAAAGAAAAAAGAAAAGGGGCTGTGAACTACGAATAAATCCTAGCACCTGAGCTTCTGCCTGCCCCTTTCTGCCAAAAAGGGGTGATATCTATTGATCTTAATTAGATATACAGACCAGAACTCTGAGAGGAGCTCCGTTGAGCTCCTTCGGCGACAGGCTCCGCCCCCAGGAAGACAACGCACCAAGGTTTTGAAGAGGCATTTTTTTTTTAAAAAAAAAAAGTAGGTAGGTAGATAGAGGGATAGAGAGGGAGATAGAAAGTGAAATACAGTAGGTAGGTAGGTAGGGAGAGAGAGAGAGAGAGAGAGAGAGAGAGAGAGTATGTAGGTAGGTAAGTAGGTAGGTAGGTAGGTAGGTAGGTAGGTAGGTAGATAAAGAGATAGAGAGAAAGAGAGATAAAGTAGGTAGGTAAGGAGAGAGAGTGTGTAGGTAGGTAGAGGGACAGAGAGAGAGAAATAGAAAGAGAGAAATACAGTAGATAAGTAGGGAGAGAGAGTAGGTAGGTAGGTAGAGGAATAGAGAAATTCAGTAGATAGGGAGAGGGAGAGAGAGGGGGTAGGTAGGTAGAGGGAGAAAGAGAGAGAAATATAGTAGGTAGGTAGAGTGTGTGTGTTTGTGTGTAGGTAGGTAGGTAGGTAGAGGGATAGAGAAAGAAATAGAGATAGAGAGAAATACAGTAGATAGGTAGGGAGAGAGAGGGTAGGTAGGTAGGTAGGTAGAGGGATAGAGAAAGAAATAGAGAGAGAAATACAGTAGATAGGTAGGGAGAGAGAGTAGGTAGGTAAGTAGGGAGAAAGAGAGAAATACAGTAGGAAGGTAGGGAGAGAGAATGTGGGTAGGTAGGTAAGTAGGTAGGTAGGTAGGTAGAGGGCGAGAGAGAGAGAAATAGAAAGAAATACAGTAGATAGGTAGGGAGAGAGAGAGACAGTAGGAAGGTAGGTAGATGTTTCCAGGTGTATTTATCCATGTGCTGGAGAAGGAAATAGCTGACAAACCTTAATACTTTGTTTCTGCTGGCACAGCACTTGATCAATGTAATTCTCATCAATTAAAGAGCTTTCCAAAAGGGGAAAAAAGTTTTTGCACTCTGCAAACCTCCGATAGTTTTTCGTGAAAATGGGCCTGTTTTTGTCAAAAAAAATTGCATGCATAGCCTTATGGAGGTTTATAGAGTGCTGCTGGGACTGGGGGGGAGGGGGACAAAAACCAGCCCATTTCTTTGCTCATTTCTGCCCTCCTCAGCCCCCAGGAGTTCTCTGAAAGCCTTCATAAGGCTATGCATGGCAGAGGCTTCAGGAGGCAAAAAATGCTGTATTCAATGTATAAGACCCACCCTGATTTTTAGCCTCTTTTTTGAGGAAAAAAGGTGTGTCTTATACTCCAAAAAATATGATAATTATATCACTTCAGTTCTTAGTACATAATATATAACTATCCTGACTAACTCCTCTAATAGAAATGACCAAATAGTTAACAGTTAAGAATTGGCATATTTTATTCTGAAATATGCAAACGTAATGGATAAAGAGTCAAATTAGACAGGATATTGTAAAGGTTACATATGGCTGTTCAGGTGTTCCTGATATACAATTCCCAACATCATTTGAAATTAGCAATGTTGATATACTCAAGAGCAACAGAAGCAACCGGATTTCTGTATTTATAAATTTAGGGAGTACTTCCAGCCATTTACTGTTATAATAAATGCTTCCTTTTCACTTCTTTTGTTATACTGTATATATTAACAAATGTAGTACTAAATAAAATGTAGGTTGCCATTCCAGATTGTATCATTTTTATTTTTTGGTTTCCTGTTTCTATCTATGGAAAATAATGATGGAAAATTCAGTGTAAAATCACAGAATTCCATTAGTGGTTGTGTGCAGACACTTTCCCATTTTCCTGCTGATGAAGCACAAAAAAAAATGAAAAGACTGAGGTAGTCAGGAGGTTTCATTTCTGATTCATGTCTCTCTGAGCAGTTGCAGAAATTGAAAGACGGGAGGGAAACAGGAGATGAACATAAAAGGATCCATATGGCACTTATTAAGTGGTGGAATTAATATGTGCTGCATCAGATTCCACTTTTTTCCCATCTATGTATGGATAATTTTTGGCATGCTACTGGGATGGGTTGGTTACAATAACTTACTGTGGCATTGTACTTCTGGATTTTTTCAATCACAAAATTTTATATCATTGAAAAAGTTTCTTCAGTGTTCCTTCAGAAGGAAGAAAAGAGTTATGAATATCCTCTATTTTTTAAAATGAAAATTAAGAAACACAAAAATGAAATAATTAAATTTGTGAATACTGATATTTAAAATATTTAATACTCTACTTTCTGTAATGAGAGCTGCTGTCTTCATCCCATATTGTAGAGCAGAAGAACTTGAGTTATCCTAATGAATCAGGAATAGGTATGGTACAGTAGCTGCTACGTTATAAAATGAATGCTTGCTTATTTTGTATTTAATTAACACATTATTGCATATGTTTAATCAGAAAAAAATCATTGATATCTGTTTCCTTTCAACTATAATTTTTAAGATTTAAAAGAGGTAACACAAGTTACCTGAATGAGGACAGAGAATGTGCTTATAAAGGAAAGGAAAATAATGTATGATGTATCATACAATACTTTAAAAAAATATGTATAATGTGCCTACTGGAAAAAGATCAGATAAATACAGTGTAACATTTTCCCTCCATAAAATGATATGTTGCTTTGTGCCTTTAAATACCAAAAATGGATCAAATGTACGAAGATCAAATCAAAATCCATTGGCTTTCCCATCTCTTTCTTCAGTTTGTGAAAATTAAGAATATGTGGTTTGAAAGGGGAAAGATCTCATCACAGTTATTGTCTTTACTATATTGTGCTTTCTTTACCAAGTTGATTCAAGAGAATGTGCTGGCCACTTGCTCCCTCCACTCACTCCCCCACACTGCAGCAGTCTTACTTGCCTGTCGGGAGGGGAGAGGGAAGGGAGGAAGGGAGGGAGGAAGGAAGGAAGGATTGATAGATTCTGAGAATCACTTCCAGCTTCCAAAATGAAACACAATAGGGAAATTGACAAGATCCTAGTGGGACTAGGATCTGCCCTGGTCATTCTGTTTCTTTGTTTAGATAAGGAATTATCTTTGAAGATGACCCATGGGTCAGAGATTGTCTAGTCTATTTATAAAATTCCCTCTCAAAGGTGAAGTGTCCAATACGCTCTTTCCTGTCTTTTGAAACGCTACATGAAATTTATCATTTATTCAGGAATTTGGTTGGCATTTGTCCTTTTGTTACCTTAGCAGACACAAAGACTCGGGGGGAAAAAAACATAGGCCATATCTTAACATTTGATTCCTAACAACAAGAGTACAAGACAAGACATGTAATAGATACATGTGAGGGAAATGGGGAGGACTGTTCCTCTTCATTAATCACAATAAGAAAACATAAGAGATTACTTAGTAATTGTAGAATTTATTGATCTATTTTGAGAAAATAAAATCTGGTTCTTGAAAAAATTGGCATGAGATGAAAGCATCATTTAATCAACCAACCATTGTGTTTTTACTAACAATAGTTTAACATTACGTTTAATTCAAACTACTTTTCTTTGTTCAATAAACCACATCTAAAATAAAAGTCATAACTCATCAGGCTGTGTGAATAAAAAATCTCTAGAGAAAAAAAGTTGGGGGGCAACTTTTTCACATAGGGAAGCCGCGTTTGATTATAGTTCTAAAAAGAGAAACAAATAAGGAAAGAATAAGTTCTCTCACACATTTTTACAATCACCAGCTAGGGCAACTCAGCTGGCAGTGTGGCTGAACATCTTATAAAGGGGAACACTGGTTATGTACGCTAAAAATTAATACTGACTTTTATATTTCAAGTTCTAAGAAATACGGTAGAAATTTTGCTAAATATGAATTTAAAACTTAAGTGTATGTTCAGCTTATATTTTAGAATGAATTGATAGAAAAACTAAAAAAATGGCTTTCGGGGGGGGAGTTAAATTTACAATTACATGCTACGTATATTTCTTACAGCTGTAAAAATAATTACATGATTTTTTTTTGTTATTTTCTTACTGTAATTTTGAATGAATTACATACTGTTGGTTATTTTGGTATGTGATTTACTTTAACCAAAAAAATTCATATCATATATAAGCATTTGGTTGTATCTATCCTTTTTATCTTCTCCTAAACCATTTAGGAGATATTGCCTAATTGTAAAAAATATCCTTTAGGGCAGGGTTGTCAAACTCAAGGCCCGGGGCCGGATCTGGCCAATGGGGTACTTAGATCTGGCCCATGGGGCCACCCTGGAAACAGCAAAGGACTAGCCTACAGTATCTCTGCCCACAAAAATGGAGCTTGCAAGGGCTGCATGTGGCCTCTTGCGCTCCGTTTTCACTGGCAGAGGGTTGCAGGAGGCCATCACACCTGAAAACTGAGCTCGAAAGACTGTTTCCACTGACAGAATACTCAGGTCACAATAGCCGCCCCTGACAAAAGTGATGTCAAGCTGGCCACTCTGGCCATGCGCACCCCAGGTCCCTGAGGTCAAGCACTTTGATGTTGCCCTCAATGAAATCGAGTTTTCACCCCTGCCTTAAATTTTTGGGTATGTTATGCTCAACAGAATATTCATAAATAAAGGAAGAAATGAAGGGGGGGGGAATCATGAATCTGATTTCATTACTTTATAATGAAATTGTGTGCTAATTTTCAGAGAAATGACTACATTTAGTTATGGATTCTGGTTACCCCAAAGATCTGCTTTTTGATAGAAATAGTGGGGGGGGGGATCTTCAATAGAAATTTGAATAAATTTAAATTTAAAATTCATCAAACCTTTGGGATATTTAATGTATTTTATCACACAACAGTGAAACAGCTAGTATGACAGTGACCATAACAAAAGATAAAATCCACATTAAATTTAGTGCAAATAGCAATTCTGATTGTATTTTATTTTTATCTGCACTTCATTAGTTTCTCTCTTGGTTAATTAAAGTATTCTGAGAATTGTAAACAATTGGATGGAAGAAAAAATATTAGAACTTTACAAAGAAAAAATAAAATAGTAAAAAAATCCCTGTTAAATTCATATCACTGCTGACAAAACCTTTTTTGCTGTAAATGCATAATTCTTGAATCAAGGTGTGGCTTACTTGTAACCAAGTGCTCCTTGAGCACTCTTGCATATTTTGAGTCACTTTCTGAGAAAATGATTTCTCAACATTTCCCAGATCTATTGTGTGGTCACTGAAAACATTTAGAAAAGTAGCATTCCATTAGTTTTTATTTTTATTTTTAACTATATCACTGTAAGAGAAGCAGTGGACTGCAGAGATTAAAATAAATTATGTGTTTATTGTAATGCCACAATTCAATCTAGTCTTGGTGCAACTCAAAATCTAAATCTAATGCCAATGCTACATCTTTTACATTGCGAATACTTGAAGCTGCTTACACATTGCTGATTAATAACTATTTATTTATTTATATCCCCCTCCCCTTTCCATTTGTCTTTTCAGTATTGCGAGATGACTTCAGACAAAACCCTTCAGATGTTATGGTAGCGGTAGGTGAGCCAGCTGTAATGGAATGCCAACCTCCTCGAGGCCATCCTGAACCTACAATTTCATGGAAAAAGGATGGCTCTCCTTTGGATGATAGAGATGAAAGAATTACAGTAAGCTTTTTCCTTTAAAAACAACTACGATAACTAAAATCTAGTTGCTTATTTAGCCATGTACTATTTGCCCCATTGTGCAAACATGAATTGCCACCCTATATATGAAAAATAAAAGGTGAAATTACATGTGAATTCATTTGATTGTGTTGGCAGAGTGCTACAATTCCTCCAAAATAAGTAAACTTGCTATTATCTTTTCATTTATACTGATATCTAAGGTTGTTAGATCAGCTACATCTGATTTTACCAGTTCTCCAGTGCACTGCTTGGAGAATCCAAAACATGGGTTTAACTTCTGCCTGTCTGCCTAATGACTGAGTTAGAATTTTCTTAGCCATGCCTCCTGGGCTCCTTCTACTTCCAGTTTCTTAACTCAGTCTGAGCACGAAAGATTTATATTAATTCTCTCTCAGTCTTCGATCAGATTAGAAGTTATAACAATGTTGATATCATACAACTGGATTCTGCAAGCAGGCAGGAGCAGTTTAGGAGCCTTTAAGCTTCTTTGCAACTTCGCCTTCCCACAGGGAGCCATCTTTGCCTCTGACGGCTCCTATCCTCTGCTTGTCATCCCAGTGGCTTATTCATCCTCCGCTTGTCATCACGGAGCAGGAAAACAGCGTGGCAGATCTTTCCCTCAGCTACAGCCCACAGAGCCAAGAGCCCAGCCAAGACCTTGTGGGGCAGCTAGAGTCCGAGGTAGAGCTGCGTGGTTCTCCCTCAGCCTGCGCCACACCGCTAGAACCACCGCTGCCATTTTGATCTTCAGCAGGGTGGCCATTTTGGTGCAAACAGGCAGCAATTACAGAACATTTACAATAAGCATTCTGAAAATTTATGTCCTTCTTTCTCCAATAGTATCAGTATTATTGTGTTCGTTTATCATACTATTTCCACTCCCTATTTCATTCATTCATTCATTTTATCTTTCATTCAGTGAAAGATAAAAATCTACTTGTTGGGAAACATCCAGCCATCTGGGTGGAGGGGTCAAGCAGGGAACTAGCTTTGAGTCCTTGAACAAAGTGCAAGAGGCATAACCCTGACAAATCCACCCCCAAGTCCTATGGAAACCTATATGGTTGTTCCCAAGAGAAGGTAAGGAGTCCAGGGAGATTTTTGTAATATAGGTAGTAGATAATAAAGTTACTGACTTGGAGCCTTCATGAATGGATCTGCTTTCTTATTCATGTGAACTCCATTTCCAAACTTCACTGCCAGCTTTTGATGAGCAAAGTCAGTGTGAAAATCGACAGGAAATCATATGTCATTGCATTTAATAATCCTTGGTAATAACCAGCTAGAATGTAAATTGGCAGGGTCACATGACTTAATAATCATACCCTTAGTCGTGAAGTTTCTAGTTCCTAATAAGTAAAAACTATGTATAATTTCATTAATCAATAAGGTTTAAATAAACATGAATGTCATGTTTATTATATTATTTCATTTTGCAACATATACATCATTCTTTTTATAATTTTAATTTTTAATAATTTTATGATTTTTATAATTCATCAAGCTTTGGGGTTCAAGGATGATTTCCATGTGATTACCATGTAGTTATAATTTACAAATTTCATATAGTAGAAATTAACTGAGATTATGAAAATAGTGTGACTATTAGTTGCTTAAAAACCTATGAAATATGGTATTTTTATTTATTTATATTTGGCAAATAGATG
Organism: Thamnophis elegans; assembly: GCF_009769535.1. Classification (NCBI taxonomy): domain Eukaryota; kingdom Metazoa; phylum Chordata; class Lepidosauria; order Squamata; family Natricidae; genus Thamnophis; species Thamnophis elegans. Next base: position 44,381,805 of record NC_045546.1, read on the forward strand.
CTAAGAGTCATAAGGTAAATGATTTAGTATTACTGATTTTCTTTGGCCTGTGAAACATTTTAACCTCAATGATTAAAGAATTGATGGAACAATATTCATGAACCTTTTTCAATGATAAACCAGTGTATTGACAGAAATAATGTATTTACTGTTTACTTCCTGTTTTTTTATGTATGTTCTTTTTTTTAAAAAAAAAAGACAATTTTTTTTTAAGTACCATCAGACATTTATAGTAATTAGAAACCAATATTTGCTGTTTTGTTCATTTTCTTTCCATTTGGGAATGTCATCCCAAACAGTACTTTTTTCAAGAGGCAACTGGACTTTCTTGTTTGTCTTTGAAGATGTTTTGAAAGTTATGTATCATTAATTCAGTAAAGACTACAGATCTGTAAATCTAAAGATAAGTAACACATTTTATCAGATTATAGCTCTGAAGTTTTTAAAAAGAAAAATCTTCATGAATATGTACAGATGTGTATAATCCTAGCCTTCTTGGTGTTATTTTTTCCCAGTCTTGTAATTTTATGTTTTGCTTATTTCACATTTATCCTTAATAACTTTTCACTTCATAAATGCCTATATGGCTTCTGGTCATATTAAAAGTTTAATTGAAGTAAATCACTTTTAAAATAATGTATATTTCAAGTGTCTGGTTTCTTCTACTGAATAGTTAAATAACCTTTTTTTTGGAACTGCCACATACAGATAGTAAGCATATAAAAAACAGCAAACTGACATACAATATGTTGGACACTATCCAAGTCTCCTTTTCAAGAGAAGCCAAAAAAGTAGATGCTTTCTGTCACAATTTATATGGTTTGCGGATTTGGTAAGCAAGCTGACATAGTTTCATTTGCAAGTGGAAGCAATTTTAAGAAGTTAATGGAAGACAGAAAGGCATAAGTATGTCAAATTTTTTTGCACTGAAGTCTGTAAGAGAGAGTTAATATGGTATTTCAGAATGGTTGAAGAAATATATTAAATGATTTTTTATGTACAGTACTGATATTCTTTAAAATTAATTTTGTTTAGATTAAATTTTAAATGATTCATTATTTTCAGATACAGAATTATCTTAATTATTATATTACAATAATAATTATAGTAGTTGAAGTCCACCAGAGAAAGTTAAGTACATTAACCTAAGCCTTTTGTAACCTTTGAGATACAGTTGGATGAGTTAGATATAAATAAGTTTTTACAGCAGGATTCCTTCTTCAGTATCTTCCTAAGCATAGGAAAGCCCTTTCCATCATTTTCAATGAGTAATGTTTGGTAGTACCTCTGTTTCTCAGCTTTTGAAAATGTCTACAAATAGATCATCATGTGGACAGCTGACCCTCATGATTGTCAGCTTCAATTTGCACAGAATACTTTTCTGATTTTGTTTGTTTGTTTAAGCAGGGAAAAGTTTCTGCAAGCAAATATATTTCAGCTGGTTTCTATGGTCCTTTTTCTTGTTCAACATATTCATTTTGGTTCACTTCTTTGTGCTTAGCTAAATTGGATAATTCCACGTGAACTAGACTTTTTCACCTAGCTAATCAAATTCCTCTGGCTTTCTTGCAAGGCCCAAGCATTGATCTATGACTGTGAATAATGTTTTACAAGACAGAAAGAAACTATTTTAATGTTGTGGCTATCAACGCTTTAGCCAAATTGTCAACAACGTAAGATCACAAATTGGTAGAGGCACTTTGATTAGAAAGCACAACCCTGGTCCAATGAAGATAAGCAAGGTTTTCTTACTAGCAAAGATCAGAGAGCAAACAGACAAGGAATTAAGATTTCCAATGAGGTAAGAGAGCTTGAAAACAGGACATAGGGCCTATAAGATAGAACTGTAATAGAATATATAATAGCCTGTACTGCATTCCTATTAAATGAAGAAGGTTTCCAGTTAACATTGAAACAAACTTTTTCTTTGACTATGATCATAAGACCCAGACTAATCAGGAGCAACAACCTTTGAATATCCTCCTCACAGTACAACTGGGAAATGATCTCAATTTTTCTGTCTTCTAAATTTGACATGAAAGTGATAGAATTCTGTAAGTTAAGCAGCTGCAACATTTCTCTGGATTAAATTCCCATGAGTGCAGGAATACAATTATGAGCAGCAATATTACAAGTTGACTCTAAAACATCAAATATAGTAATTGCCTCAACTTGTCTCCTTTCCAGCTGATGATGATTCATAAGCTAGGGGATGACAGATTCCATTTTAGACAAAGATTTGCTGCCTAGTATAAATCTGAATCACTGTTTTGTGAATCAACTCTTAAACTGATAAATGATTTGAAATATATTATTTTTGGTTTATCTTTTATATATGCCATAAGATTTTACAAGGATACATTGTATCCTTTTTATATAGAAGTGTATTGTCCCACCAACAATAAGTAATTCAGTAATTGTGTAAAGTGGAATATGACACAATAGATCATGTGCATTTCATCTTTCCAATGTATGTTTTGTACGCCCTTTCACATAAAATGCATTTGGAACTGAATTAAGTGGAAAAGATTTTCTGTGCAGATATACAAACAATGAAAATACATTCTTAAAAAATCACCCTTAAAAATTACATTAAACTTTATGCGTCTGCTTAATATTATTGTATGAGAAAAGGCAATTCCTAACAATTATATATATATTATGAAATCAATTATACAGTAAATTCATAATTTAATAGACTAATGAAGAAGCAGAATATATTAAAACCAAAAGGCCATTAAACTAAATATCCTAAGAATGACTAATGTAAGACTGCTACATATTTTTTCCTCTCTGCCATCCTTTTTCAAACATTTCCTAATATAGCATATCCCAGCAGCTGATCACCCTGCAATCTTCCTAGGACCTTCCTTCTCCTCTCCTCTCTTCCTCCTACTATTACAACCAATATTTGAATGTTGTATATCATACTGGCCCAACCAACCTTGATTTTTTCAGTGGCTTCTTGGTATCCTATCAGCTGCCACCACTGATATCTAAGTACATTTGTCCTTTAGCTTATTGGCCTTGATATTCTCTTCCCTGTTTTCCCTTAACATCTCCTTAACAAAACACGGCACATCTTTTGTTCAGGAAATTTTATCTGTTAAATAAATCAAGATCCATTAAATCAAGACTTTGTGTACTCCCAAATTAAAATCAAGATTGTTCATAATTCACACACAAAATTGTGTACAAGTTTAATAGTGTTTTTAAATCAAAAAAAGAAAAGTTAAGCATTTTAAGATGCTTCAGAATCATTTTGTGAAACACTTAATACAGGTTAAGTTAAATATTACAAATCACTATCACATGGAACCATGAACATAGCAATTAAGGAAATTGATACATTCAGAATTAAAATAGTTCATGCATTTTGTTTTCTGTTTCTATATGGCTCCTAAAGAGACATATTTTTTAATTATGCGTATGTATGTAATGTATTATAGATCAGTTATAGTATATTATACTATATCAATTAGTTTATGTTTTTCTTGCTTTCAGTCCTTGCCTTACCACTTAGAACTAAATAATCCAACTCAAAATATTATCCTGTACCAGGGGTGGGTTCCTCCCGGTTCGCACCGGTTCTTGCGAACCTGTTCGTCAGTGAACCCGGAAGTAATTAACTTCCAGGTTCCTAGCTCCTAGCCCCTGTCACTGGGTGCCTGCGGGGTTTTTCTTTTTAAAAAATGCCTCTCCGGATGATCTTGAAATCCTGCAAGGTTGCTTTGGAAGGGGACATATAGGCAGATTCCCCCTGCCCCCCTCCCTGGGTGCCTGCAGCCTCAAAGCAAGCATTTGCACAATAAAGAAAATCTCACGAGCAAGAGAAGTACTTAATTGCTTTTACTGTTAAGTTTCGGAAGCTTCCAAGGCTACAGGCAATCAGGAATGGGGTGGGGGAATCCCTCGCAGGTTTTCAAGATCGTCTGCAGAGGAGTTTTTAAAAAGAAAATGGTCTTCTTGGGAGGGGGAATGGGCTGCGCTGCTGGTTCTGGGGATTCCCCCCCCCCCAAAAAAAGACCAGCTTCCCATCTCTCCAAATCTTGTGGCTTTTCAGGATTTTCTTTTAAAAAAACGCCTCTCCGGATGATCTTGAAATCCTGCAAGGTTGCTTTGGAAGGGGACAGATAGGCAGATTCCCTCTGCCCCCCTCCCTGGGTGCCTGCAGCCTTAAAGCAAGCGTTTGCACAATAAAAAAAATCTCACGAGCGAGAGAAGTACTTAATTGCTTTTACTGTTAAGTTTCGGAAGCTTCCAAGGCTACAGGCAATCAGGAATGGGGTGGGGGAATCCCTCACAGGTTTTCAAGATCGTCTGCAGAGGAGTTTTTAAAAAGAAAATGGTCTTCTTGGGAGGGGGAATGGGCTACACTCAGAGGAGCCGGCGCTTGGGGCACCCTGAAACAACGCATCCCCGCCGCCTCGTTCTACTCAGCAAGCGCGGACATCCCGTCTGTGCCCATTTCTGCTGCCACCACCTCCGCTCCCAAACGCAACTGTCAGCTGCGAGCAAGTGACTGAAGCTGCTGCTTGCAGTCATTTACTGCTGCAGATAGATTGTGCCTGTAGCAGGAAGCTCTTCGCCCTGTGAGAGCTCCTCTTTGGTAACATCATCAGTGCTAGAAGGGAGTGGGGTTGGGGGGGGAGGAGGAGAAAGTTAGGACAAAAAAGAAAAATATAAGGAGGGAGAGGACTGTGGGGTCCTTTGGTGTTCTCTGAACGTGGTGGTTTTTAATTAGTTTAGAGAATTTTTATTTATTTATTGTTTATAGAATGTTTATTACAAGAAATGTTATTCCTTTTTGCAAATGTTTTATTTGTGATGCAATATGTTGCTTTTAAGTGTTTAGACCAGGTTTATGTGTCTCAAAGTGGCTGCTTTTCTATGGGCAGGCCAGGTTTGTTGCAAGGCAGTGTGTTTCACCCTGGTTTAGGTAATTCTGAGGTGGTTGATGGTTCTGTGAGTGCCTGTCCTTTATAATTTTCCACATTGCCTTGATGATTTTTATTCCAGTGACTTTGTCTTTCCTGTTCTTAGGCTTAGGGAAAAAAAACTGGTTTCATTGGCAGTCTTTTTTTTTGGGGGGGGGGGGGATTTTTATTTTTTTGGTGTTTTCCTAGCAATGTCATAGTTTGTGGGTGTGGGTGGGTGTGTAATGTCCCACAGTTATCTATGCATTAATAATGATCTAGTAATATTAATAATATCTAGTAATTAGTAATATCTAGTAATAACATCGTCTTGGCCACTCCCACCAGGTCACATGGGTGGCAGGCCACTCCCATCCGGTCACATGGGCAGCAAGCCACTCCCACAAAGGAGGCCACGCCCACAGAGTAGGTTCGAACAATTTTTGAAACCCACCCCTGTCCTGTACTCACAACAGTCTTCCTCAAATATTCCCTTGATACTATTTAGTATGTTTGAAGGTATAACAAATAAACAGGTATAACAAATAAACATGATCACTAATATCGAACCAAGATAGAATCCTGGAGTAAAGTCTTTAAAACCAAAACCATAGTTTAATAATGGCCCATTTAATAATATGCTACAGTACAGTTTGTAATCAGATTTAAATTCACCTGACAAGTATCATTATCAGATTTCATTTAATTTGTTTGCTCTCCAAATTTTATAACAGCAATCTGAACTGGAGAAGAACAGCAAATGAACAACATTTGTTAATAAAACAGGTACAGTTTGTACAGTCTGTGAAGCCTTATTATATTTATAACCCTCAATGTGTCTGCATAAATATAAAATGTGATTTGTTCTCCACACAAGCCCTGAAATTGCATAAAATGAATAATTAAACAAATGAATAAAAACATTACATTTTTTCATTTTTTTAAAATGAACTAAAGGTCCATATTTCAGGGTAAGGGCCCACATTAGGGTTTGTTGTGTGAGTTTAAAAATATAACCAATTATGTTTAGAATAACACATTTTTTTACTAGGGAAAGGATATCATGGGATTGACTGAGCACCTATTGAATAAAAATCACATATTTACTCAGAATAACCCTGAAACTGGGTAAATCCATATTACTTAATTGAAGGATTGTCTTATTAGCTGGGAAGTAATTTACTCTGTAAGTAACATCTGCCAATAACTACCTTGTTGGTCCTAGGAGGTGGGCCTTCTCTACTGTGGCCCTATGTAACTTCTCCCTCCAAGGTCAGATTGGCTCTATCCCTGTTATTATTTTAGAAATCCTAAGGACCTGGTTGTGTCACAAGACTTGGAAGTCTCAGAGAACTGGAGGTATTCTTAGCTGACTTAGCTTATCTTTTACTTTGTCCATAGGGTTTATATATTTTAAATATTTAGTGATTTTTAAATTTTTAATTATCACCTTTTATATTTTTCATGCAATAATCAATGCATACTTGAATAAATGAAATAAATGAACAAATGAAAGGAAGTTCTAGTTCTATCTCCTCAAGAAACCGTTTTATCATTCTTAATTGCCTTAAAATGCCTGTTCACCATAACAATAATGTGTAACAATAAGGAATTACATGTACAGGTAAAACTCGAAAAATTAGAATATCGTGCAAAAGTTCATTTATTTCAGTAATGCAACTTAAAAGGTGAAACTAATATATGAGATAGACTCATTACATGCAAAGCAAGATAGTTAAAGCCGTGATTTGTCATAATTGTGATGATTATGGCTTACAGCTCATGAAAACCCCAAATCCACAATCTCAGAAAATTAGAATATTACATGCAATCAATAAAACAAGGATTGTATATAGAACAATATCGGACCTCTGAAAAGTATAAGCATGCATTTGTATTCAGTACTTGGTTTGGGCCTCTTTTGCAGCAATTACTACCTCAATGCGGTGTGGCATGGAAGCTATCAGCCTATGGTATTGCTGAGGTGTTATGGAATACCAGGATGCTTCAATAGCGGCCTTCAGCTATTCTGCATTGCTTGGTCTCATGTCTCTCATCTTTCTCTTGGCAATGCCCCATAGATTCTCTATGGGGTTCAGATCAGTCGAGTTTGCTGGCCAATCAAGCACAGTAATCCCACGGTCATTGAACCAGGTTTTGGTGCTTCTGGCAGTGTGGGTAGGTTCCAAGTCCTGCTGGAAAATGAAGTCAGCATCCCCATAAACTTCATCTGCGGAAGGAAGCATGAAGTGCTCCAAAATCTCCTGATAGACGGCTACGTTGACCCTGGACTTAATGAAGCACAGTGGACCAACACCAGCAGATGAAATGGCTTCCTAAATCAGCACAGACTGTGGAAAATTCACACTGGACTTCAAGCATCTTGCAGTGTGTGCCTCTCTATTCTTCCTCCATACTCTGGGTCCTTGGTTTCCAAATGAGATGCAAAAGTTGCTCTCATCAGAAAAGAAGACTTTGGACCACTGAGCAACAGACCAGGTCTGTTTTTCTTTAGCCCAGGTAAGATGCTTCTGACATTGTTTGTTGTTCAGGAGCAGCTTGACAAGAGGAATACGACATTTGAAGCCCATGTCCAGGATCCGTCTATGTGTGGTGGCTCTTGATACACTGACTTCAGCCTCAGTCCACTCCTTGTGAAAGTCCCCAACACTTTTGAATGGCCTTTTCCTGACAATCCTCTCCAGGTTGCGGTCATCCCTGCTGCTTGTGCACCTTTTTCCTTCCACATAACTTTCTATTAATCTGCTTTGATACAGCACTTTGGGAACATCCAACTTCTTTTGCAATTACCTTTTGAGGATTTCTCTCCTTATGGAGGGTGTCAATGATGGTTTTCTGCACAACTGTCAGGTCAGCAATCTTTCCCATGATTGTGATTCCTACTGAACCAGACTGAGATACCATTTAAAGACTCAGGAACCCTTTGGAGGTGTTATGGCTTAATTAGCTGATTAGAGTGGGACACTTTGAGCCTAGAATATTGCACCTTTTCACAATATTCTAATTTTCTGAGATTGTGGATTTGGGGTTTTCATGAGCTGTAAGCCATAATCATCACAATTATGATGAATTACGGCTTGAACTATCTTGCTTTGCATGTAATGAATCTATCTCATATATTAGCTTCACCTTTTAAGTTGCATTACTAGAATAAATGAACTTTTGCACGATAATCTAATTTTTTGAGTTTCACCTGTATTATACCCATAACATATGCACCAAAGTTGCTTTAATTTATTACATCTCCAGAATTGAAACAATGAGAGTCAACATTTTCTAAATGTTTTGAGTTGTCCAGTAGACTATTTACCATATTTTTCAGAGTACAAGACACACCTTTTTCCCTCATAAAAGAGGGTGAAAATTTGGGTGTGTCTTATACACTGAATGTAGACCCACCCACCCACCAGCCCCAACCCTTTGGCCTCTGCCTCCCAGCAGTTTACCTCTTTGCAGCAAACGGGGGCTTGCGGAATCTTCAATAAGCTATAGCAATCCCTGCAGCCTGTAACAGCTGATGATCTGGAGAAATTGAAAGTGAAAGCTGTTTGCTCCACAAGGCAAATTGATGGGAGGCAGATTTTTTTTTCTTATTTTAATCAGGCTGCTTGCTGCAAGGAAGTAAGTCAACAACTATAAATGCCTATACAGTGTTCAAATTATTAGACTTATTTTTTAAAGACTGCTGAAGAGGCCCCGGGCTATTTTTTTAAAAAGTGCTATTGTTTTAAATAGCAGAGAATAACTATACTTCCAGAAAGTACATCAATTTTAACAGCATCTGTACAAGTATAGTCTGAAATATAACACTACAAACAGTGTATATTGTCTGTCCTGTTTGTTGCAAGGAAGCAAATTGCTGGGAGGCAGAGGCAAATATTTTTCCCTTGTTTTCCTCCCCAAAATCTAGGTGCGTCTTATACTTCAGAGCATCTTACATTCCAAAAAATACGGTATTTCTTCCATTAAAATGTAAATAATAATTTATCAAGTTCCTAAACAAATTTATATGGAGTCAGCATAAAAAATATGTATATTGTCTGTCTCCCTCCCTCTCTCTCTCTCTTTCCCTCCATCCCTCTCCTCCCTCCAATTCTCCCTCACCATTATTCATTTTCACAGAATAATTCTTCTCTAAAAACTTGACTATTTTATATACCTGTTAATATCCTCTTTCATCCAGTGACATATTTAGCAATGTTTTTATTGATGTTAGGTCCTTGGTTGCTCTCTGAGCTTGGTTGTCTTCTTGAAGACATTTCATTACCAAACTAGGTAACATTGTCAGTGCACATTAATTCTTATTGATTAATTTTAACTTTTCCTGATAGCCATAATTACATTTTGGCAAGTGGGGAGTAAGATAATTATATTTATCTATTTTAAAATACACATTAAGATATTATTTATTTATTTGTTAAATTTATTTGCTGCATTCTTTGCAATGGGACTACTCTAGGTGGCATACAACAGTTAAAAGGAGGAAATGAAGGGTTAACAAACAGAAGTAAAATAATAAAGGAATAAAATAAACAATGAAAAAGAAAGTGATAATATACTACTCTTGTAACAAAAGGTGGACAGGTGGACAGCGGAGAATGAGGGATGAGGTGGACTTTCCATCAATCTAGCAGCCATCTCCAGTTTGGAACTCTCCCATTGAGTCCCCAGGCCAACTAGTAGATCCAGGTTTTCCGGTTCCTACAGAAGGATAGGAAAGTGGTGACAGATATTACCCTACAGGGTAGAATGTTCCAAAAGATGGGCACTGCAGCAGAGTAAGCTCTTTTTTTGAATCCTGATAGGCAGAGCTCTTTGAACTGCTAAGGACCACATGATTCTTACTATGTCTTGATAAAACAGTGGAACTCAAGGAGGGTGTGCTTACTTTTTCACATGACTGAAGGGCGGGGGGAGTAGTTTTGTTGGTTGAAGATAAGCAGGGCCAGCAAAGTGGATAATTATAGAAGCCAGTCAGATTGCTCAAAGCAATTAGAGTATCCACACCCTTTCAAATTTTTTCTTTTTTAGTAAAATTGTATTTATCTCTATGCTTGGTGTTTTAAGAGTTCCAAGAGGATCTTACTAATATAGATAAAACGAGTCTGAATCAAACTCCTTTTAGCAAAGTGGTAAAATCAAATGATTGTTTTATTTATTTCATAAACAAAATTGGTCAACATTTAATGTGCCAAAGTTGAATAATATATTTCTATCTAGTTCAGGTCAGTCCATTTAAAGGTTCAGTTGTGTAAGATTTCACTAACTGTTAGAATTAATTTGGACTAATCCAGGTTCATCTGTGCCAATCTTACAAATGTTCACTCTTATTGCATTTATTACTACACAGATTTTAAAGCATGGCATGCTGAGTTATAAAGAAAAATATTAAGATCTATACAGAAAAATCTGTAATGCCTATCTGTCTGATCTGAAAAGATTATAGAATCATTTCTAAAGTTCTGAGGCTCTGCTGAAGTCCAGGCAGACTCATTTTACTAAAATGGATAAACTTTGGCCACTGAAGCTTTTAATCTTCTTAAGAGAGTCTATCCTGTGAAAATCAGTCCAGATGATCTTCAGATCTCTTTCTCTTTGTCATTGGTCTTGGCTTCACCATCAGGATTATAAAAGAAAATTTTCCCAAAAAATGAGTCAAAAGCAAGAATGTTCAGGCAATATCAGTGCTGTTATGTCTGCAAAAAATCAAGTAGTGCATTATATGCTAATAACCTCATAATAAAGAGTTAATAATAAACCATGAAGCTGGTTGTGGAATAATTTATGGATACTTTATTCAGGATCTCAGGATCTGACAAGCAGTTATTATTGAAGGATTTCAGAACTCTATAAAAAGTTATTCAGAATAAAATCAGGTCAAGCTTACATAACTGGGTCATTCAGTAAGACATCAATGCCAAATATACTAGTGAATGGAGATTTATTTTAAAGATTAAATATAAAGAAAAATTTGATGTTTTGAAATGGCCGAAATTGAAGTCTGGAACTAAATCTCATAGAAATATTATGAGCTGGATCCTAAGTAAACATTTCATGGTTGAAAATCTTCGAATCTTATTGCATTGAAGCAATTGCTTGGGACGAATGGGCCAAATATATACTGTATAAGAGATTGTTCTATAATTATAGGAAACATTTGATTATCGTTACTATAGTTTAATAGTATTGTAATTTACTACAGTTTGAATTACAACAGTGATTTCTTTTTCATAGGCAAATCACAAGTGAGATTGCTTTGTTTATTAGATAAATTAAACAGATAATCATGTTTTGAGATCAATGTCATTCAGTCTTTTTATGTATCAGTAACACCCATGTGAAGCCCTGATTATATTAATAAAATCAGGCAAAATTCAGAAATATGAAAGCAAGTAAATAACCCTTTAAACAAAATTGTACAAATAGACTAGGAAACTTATTTTTCTTCAACATTTGCTATTAGGAGGCAAACCACTTTTGAACATGAACACATTTAATAGCTATGATTCATATTTTTCTCATAACAGATCTAGGGAGATGTATATAATTTGTTAACTTCCATTGATATACCGTATTTCCCTGAAAATAAGACAGGGTCTTATTTTCTTTTGAACCCCCCAAATAAGCACTTCACCTTATTTTCAGGAAGGTCTTATTATTTTGCAGCCTGCTGTCTCTCAGACTTTCCTGGCCTTGCTCTGGATTATTGTTGGCTTATTACTTCTATGCCCTTGCTATTATTCTGGACCTTCGGACATTCAGCTTCGGGAGGCTTGGACATTATTTTCTGGCCTCCTTGGACTATGCAACTGTCCGGACTGCGCAGACTCATAATTTTTTATATACCTGTAATTTTTTACTAAAAATTTTTATATACTAAATTTTATATTTTAAATGTGTGGGGAGAGTATGGTATGAATGTGACTGACTGAATGTTCCTACTTTTATTATAATATTGTTGTTCTATTTTAACTTGTATTGTGGGGATTGATTGGTTGTATGCATGGGTATGTTAGGCGGGCTGGGAGTTTAGCCGGACCCTCCTGCACTGAGTGCTTTGGCAGAAGTGCTAGGGGGGCCCGGGCTCGGTTCCAGCCCTTGGATGTGTGTGTCCTGCCGATGAATCCGGCGGCTGGGGGAGAGGGTGGAGGGACCACAGATGCGGGAGTGGGCTGGAACATTGGGGTCATAATGGGGAGGGGCAGATATGGCGGGAACTTCAGGGCAAGCCATTACCGGGGAAGGAGGGTTCCCTATATCAGATATTCCATCACTCAGGCTGGGGGGTGAAAATCTACGCCCCTCAGACAGGGCTTGCAACTTGGGGGTCCTCCTGGATCCACAGCTGACCTTAGAACATCATTTGTCGGCTGTGACCAGGGGGGCATTTGCCCAGGTTCGCCTGGTGCACCAGTTGCGTCCCTACCTGGACCGGGAGGCGCTCGCAACAGTCACTCACGCCCTCGTGACCTCAAGACTGGACTACTGCAATGCGCTCTACATGGGGCAGCCCTTGAAGAGTCTTCGGAGACTTCAACTCGTCCAGAACGCAGCCATGCGAGCGATCGTGGGTGCACCTCTGTACACCCACGTTACACCTATCCTCCGCAAGCTGCACTGGTTACCGATCAGTCTCCGGATACGCTTCAAGGTGCTAGTCGTAACTTATAAAGCCCTTCATGATATTGGATCTGGGTACTTGAGAGACCGCCTGCTGCCAATTACCTCCCACAGACCCATTAGATCACACAGGGTTGGCCTCCGGGTTCCATCTACTATCCAATGCCATCTGGCTACTACCCGGGGGAGGGCCTTCTCTGTGGCAGCTCCGGCCCTCTGGAACGAACTCCCCGCAGGAATTCGGACCCTCACCTCTCTCCAGGCCTTCCGAAAAGCCGTCAAAACCTGGCTTTGCCGGCAGGCCTGGGGTTGATGAGTTCCCTCCCCTCTCGATTTGTATGGTTGTGTGACTCTTGCTTATTTTAATTATCTGTATTTCGTTTTATGTTCCCCTTTTTCCCCTTTTGAATTGTTCGCCGCCCTGAGTCCTCCCGGAGAAGGGCGGCATACAAATAATAAAATTCAATTCAAGGCACTCTAGCTCCATAACATGCCAAGAAGCTATTTAGATGTATCACCTTTAGTGAAACATAAATTCAAGACATCTTTATCTATAATTCGTAAATTGAAAATATCTGATAATTTGTCATATTATATAAGAAACAAAAAGTTTAATTATTTGAATTTCACAGCTTGATCATCAACATCAATTATCACACATTTTAAAAAAAAACAAGCTCCCACACGTACTTTTATTTTTAAATCAATATTTTTAAAAATTGTATTGTCCATTCAAATAAACTGTCATAAAATACCTTTTCTTTTATGAGTTAGTTTATATTTATAATTATGTTGTATGCAAATATTTTAATTTGTTTGCTCATATTTTATGAAAGCATTATTAATACTTATAATTTTTATTTTAGATCAGAGGTGGGAAGCTGATGATCACCTATACCAGAAAAAATGATGCAGGGAAATATGTCTGTGTTGGAACAAATATGGTTGGAGAAAGAGAAAGTGAAGTAGCAGAACTAACTGTTCTTGGTAAATATTTTTTTTTTGTTTAAGAATTATTGCTAATTCTACTATTAAACTATAGTGCCCAAGTATGGCCTATCTGCCAGATATGGAGAGTTAGGGAGAAACCAGTCCTGCAAGAAATGAATCCCACAAATAACCTGGTTCCATGTCACATAGATCTTTAAAGGTGAACAACACCAGTGGTTTACTGGAAGCCAGTACATGGATATGCTGCAGTGTATTCAAAATTGCATATGCCATTGTATTCTGAACCAGATTAAGCTTTTGAATATGCCTCAGAAGTAGTCCTATACATAACATGTTACAATATTCCAACTGGATTCCTGTGTATCCTGCCCTGAACTTTCAGAGAAAAATCATGAACTCTTTCCTCAAAAAATAAATAAGTTCCATTTTATCCTGATAAATATTATAACATCTACAAAAAATAAGGAATGACTAAAACATGTGCAAGCAGTGTCTTCAAAGAGAAACTATAAGAAATATAGCTATAAACAAGGCTAAATAATTTAGCTTTAACACTTCAAAATGCAGATGATTATGAGAAATAAATCTCATATTTCAGCTAGGAACTGTACCTGAAAGGCTGAAGTTAAACATGACAGTGCTTATTATCCTAGACTGTATATATTACTTTCCAGGAGTTCAATTACCCAGAACAGTGGTGTCAAACTCAATTTCACATCAGGTCTGTGGTTGACCTTAGAGGATTGAGTGGGCATGGCCAACTGGATGGGCGTGGTGAGCTTGACGCCACTCACTGGGCATGGCTGACTAAGTGGGCGTGGACAGCTTGACACCACTCCCCAAACTGCTGCCATGTTTATTCATTACACTGGATAGATCGGGCCGAAGTCACACTGGCCCAATATTTCCTCTTTGCATTGGATAGACCGGGCTGAAGTTATGCTGGCCCAATTATTTCCTCTTCGCATTAGGTAGACTGGTCTGAAGCAACGCAGGTTGGCTTCTTACATTTTCCAGAACAGCCCCACGGGTTGGATTCGGCCCGTGGGCTTTTAGGTTGATACCTCTGATCTAGACCAAAGTGGACATTATAATTCAAAGATGTAAGAATCATATATTACGGATGTGCAGTGCTTCACATCAAAAGAAGAAAAGTACCTTGGAGCAAGAGGAAGTATATTTATCACATCTGTCAGTAGTTCCATGAAAGAGTTGTCTTTCCCTGAGTTTGCATGATGGCCACATGCAATAGAGTTAAGGAGGTACCAACAAGATGTGACAGTTCCTTATGCAGTAGTTGGCTATTGTAAGAATAGAATGCTGTACTGGACATGCCAGGGATCCAATCTATTAGTGCAGTCCTTATGTTGTTATACATTTCTAAATGGGCATGCACATGCAGGCAACACCTCCTTCTAACACATATTTCCTAGAAATACTTCCCATGAAATAATCTTTTCGCCAGTGAAGCACTAGACATCTCACCGTGATATATTCATTTCAGAATTGAGTTTCAGTATACTGAAACGTGCCTTTGTTCTATCTCTTAGTTTTCTTTCTCCAAAGTGAGTATCTTTTTCACAAAGGAATTTAGTTTTTCTTTTGTTTTACTTTCCTTATAACGTGAAGAATTAATAAGCAGGAGATGGATTGTAAGTTCAGGGGGGTTTGCAAAAATCTTTGAGATTTTCTGGGCATTTAAATAACATAATTATAAATCTTAATTGCTTCATTTGTTCAGATCAATTTTCTGATGCTCTGCTATATTTTTCTTTAAATTGTCTAGGTCCTAGCATGTTTCAGGTTCTTGATTGACTATGCAGTGTTCAAACTACTCTTGGGACTTGCAAGTATCATGTTCTTCCATGCTAATATCTAGTTATCATTTGTTTTCTTTAGAAAGACCATCATTTGTAAAGAGACCAAGTAATTTAGCAATAACTGTAGATGACAGTGCAGAGTTTAACTGTGAAGCACGTGGAGATCCAGTGCCAACACTAAGATGGCGAAAGGATGATGGAGAGCTACCTAAATCAAGGTGCAGTTCACTTTAATAATACTTTGAACAAAGTTGTACAATATGCTGTGTTCTTGAATTTTAGAGGTAGTTGAAATATAAACCTGATGTATCAAAAATATCGTAATTGTAAAGATCTTAGGGGATTTGCTTTCAAATCAAAATTGGATTTATCCAATTTTAAAGTTATTAAAGGGTTAAGATAATGACTCTTAGTCATGATACCTGTTTATAATATTCAACTACAGTAACTAACTTCTTAGTGTATTTACTTTAAACACAGATTTTATTATTGAGGAAATCATTCTGGATTAAATAGGTATTTATTCTGAGTTGTAACTCATCTTAATATTATTAATTATTATCATTGGATAATGACATTTTTATTTTTTTTTCTTAAATCAATGGATATGAATGCATAAAATTGGATGCTGCTATAGGAGACAGGGACATATTTCCATCAGAGCAACTAACTACTATTTTATAATTGCAGTCTTCTCACCTGTTAATGTTCTATCCGCTTAGTTGATGGAACATAACAAACAGCTATATGTTTTAGTCTTAAGAAATACAGGTAGTTCTTCACTTACAACTGGTTACTTAATAACCATTCAAAAACATGATGAACACTCACCCACACACAGAGAAACTACCCTATTTTTCAGAGTATAAGATGCACCTTTTCCCCTCAAAAAGAGGCTGAAAATCTGGGTGTGTCTTATACACTGAATACAGCATTTTTAGCCTGAACCCCCCCCCTTTCACGAAAATGGCCGTTCATAGCCTTTATGAGTCTTTCAGAGTGCTCCTGGGGTCTGGGGAGGGCAGAAATGAGAAAAAATGGGCTGTACCCTCATCACAGTCATTGGATTGCATTTTAAGCAAATGGAAACTGATTCACCTTTATGCCATTTGTAGTGTCTCATGATCATGTGACCAGTATTTGCTATGTTTTTTGCTTGTTTCTGGTGTTTATTTTCAGTTTCAGAACTACCTATTGGGGAAAATTGACTGGCTTAATAACACTTACATGTGCTTAGCAACCATCATGTTCATTTAACAACTGCCATGTTCATTTAATAGCTACCATGTTCATGATGACCACTGTGCTTGCTTAAGCAAAACTGTCAAAAAAATCAGGCCTGGTCATATGATGCCTCTACTTATGATCACAACTTATGACCATAATTCTGAGTGCAATATTTGAATATAGAGATATACAAAAGAAAAATAGCAGCAGGCATGTGAGGGCTGGGAGCTAAATACTACAAATAACTGTAACACATACAGTATATACTATTTCATAGTGCATTACAGCACTCTTCAAATGCTTTACATTGTCAGCTTATTGCTTCCAAGAATCTGGCTCCTCATTTTACTGACTTCGGAAGAATGGAAGGCTGAGTCAAACAGGATCAAACTCCTGGCAGTATGCAAATTAGCCTGCAATACTGCACACTGTGCCTTTAATAATTAGTGGATCTGAATATGTTTAACTTAAATATGAGAAATATTTCTCATCACTGACAAAACTCAGTTTTCTGGACAGGGAATTGAATTAAAAGATCTGCAAGTTGTTTTTCAACCCTGTAATTCTATAAGGAGGAAATGTATAATATAAATGTTAAAATGTTTTCATCCAGCTTTATATTCATTTGGAAGACCAGAAACTAAGGTAAGATTCAGGTTAGGTTTCTGAATAGAGGAGCAAGAATTTGGTGATTGGCACCATTGAGGTCACTTTTCTATTTATATTGACATTTTGTATGATAGGAAACACATGTTAATGTGTTATATGAATTAATATATATGCATTGTAATTATATAGCTTATAGATTTGTTATAATTTTAATTATAAACACACGCACATAACATACATACATACTGTATATGTATATATACTGTGTGTATGTATATATATATATATATATATATATATATATATATATATATATATATATATATATACTGTATATATAACTAACATACATACATACATATAAATATATATTATGTATGTATGTATGTACGTATACACATACACACACACACACACAGAATCTAATTTTAAAGAATTATCTTCTGTTCTCCTAGGCCACCCAGAGTTGCTTGTTTTGTGAAATGGATGATTATATAAATTAGTAAAATAAATAAATAAATGAACTATCAAGTCAACCTAATCTATTTCAAACTTTTTGTTTGTTTAGATATGAAATACGTGATGACCACACCTTGAAAATCCGGAAAGTTATGGCAGGAGACATGGGTTCTTATACTTGTGTTGCAGAAAATATGGTTGGAAAAGCAGAAGCGTCAGCAACTTTAACAGTCCAGGGTACTATTTTTTAAAATATATTAATATCATTTTAAGACTAAAATAGATAGGTGTACATGGCAGATGCATGGATAGAATAAAAGCACATTATTTCATTATCAAAAATCAGAAAGATCATTATGATCTAATTGCAGATTTCTGTTATGTAAAGTAGTGTACTATGACATTATGAGTTATGTTTCATAATGGAAATAACCTAAGTACTTCAGTATTCTTTAAAATATATTGTTTAAATAACAATAACAAAATAATTAATGGAAGGATGAATCATATGACTTATTTCTTTGTGACTTACAATATCTAGGTTCTAGTATTATTCAACTTTATAATAACTTTTATATCTCATCAGTAATGGCCAAAAGACACTATAATTTCCTAGTAGGGAGTATCTAAGAATCTTATCAAAGATGTAATTTAAAAACATATTTTATATGTATAATCTACTATATGTATTATCTACAGACTTACACATGTTCTTGTCTAAAACAGAAACAAAATAATGTTTTTTCTGTTTCTTAAGAAACAAGGTATTTGTTAAAATAACAATTCCAAACTATAGTTACAATAATTTCAGATATTAATAAGAGAACATAGTTGACAAAAATATTGTTTCTATTGTAGTATAAATGTCTTGCAGAACTCAGTTAATATATTAAGATAAGCAATAGACACACACATTGTGTATGTACGTATATAAGGGTATATATATGCACACATACTGTACATACACACACACATACACACATAAACCTTCTAAATGTTCACTCTTTAAGTAATCATTTGCTTTTTTTTTTGGCTGAAGGCTGGCAATGCTCTTATATAATTTTGTCTGCAAGCTCATTTAATTTCATCATCTGATTTGTTCCCATTTTCTCACAACCTAGTTTGCACATAGTAATATACACTTTCTCTCAAAACTGTTTAAAAAAATCAGGATATAAGATCAGAGTGTAAGCGTTCTATGCTTAATATATTGAGTTTTTTTAAACAAATACTAAATATAATGATACTATAAAAATCAAGGAAAAAACGATGGTATTGAATCAGTACCATTGATGTTAAAAATCTTTTTCTGTCTTATCTTCCATTCTGTTCTATAGCACAGAACTAAACGTTATTTGAGCCCTTGCTATAGTTGTTTTATTTTCTGATTGAAATATTTTATACACTAAAGTGGACCAAAATTATTTTCATGAAAATTTGATATTATTAGCCCAAATTTGAAAACTTCAGTGCTCCAAATTTGAAAAATTCAATGCTCCAAATTTGGAAAGTACTTGACAGTTTTTAAAGAATTTTATTACAGGTAGTTCTTACTTCACAACCATTTATTTAGCAATTGTTCAAAGTTACAATGTGGCAGGAAAAAGTGATTTACAATTGGCCATTACATTTATGACCATCACAGTGTCCCTTAATCATATGATCTCAACAGAGGTACATGGCAACTGTTCCACATGTACACTGGTCATCACATTTTCGACCTTCATTGTCTGCTACTGTCAAGCAAAGTCATGGTAACATCACTTGACAATCAGAGGTGATTTGCTTAATCAATACAACAGCGGACTGCTGCAACTGCAGTTGTTAAGAAGGTTGTTCACATGATGTTTCACTTAACAACTGCTTCACTTAGTGATTGAATTACTAGTCTCAATTATGGTCATTAAGCAAAGACTAGGGGTATTGCAATTATATGGTCTTTTATACTATATAACTGTATTAAAGATGTTTGAAATAAAAACTCTTCAGATACTTGCAAAGTTTTATTTAGATCTGACCTTTGGGAAAGGTTTCTGACATGTCACACTTTTCCCCCTCACTTTGATCAAGATAAGATTTTTTTAGTTTATCATGATAAAATCTAACTCTTGTCAAAAGCATCATGGCCTAGAGCCATGATGCTTTCTTTTCAGTAACAGAAGTAAAAGTGTATCTACATGCTATAAAATGGTACTCCTGAAAATTCAAAAAGAAAGTTGAGGTAGTTGGAATGTTCAATAACCAGTATCTGATACATAGAGTTGGAAGGGACCTTTGTGGTCTTCTAGTCCATCCCCTACCCAGGGCAAAAACTAATTCCATCATAAGCAAATGGTCGCCGATATTTACTTAAAAATTTCCAGGGATGAAACTTCCAGTTCAGGAGACAAGCTATTCCACTGCCTAATAATATTAACAATCAGGAATTTGACTGTAAGTATGGATTGCACAGTGATTGTGCCCATTCTGTTATTTGGCCGCAATTATGAAAAGTTTCTGTGCCCCCTTGCTTCAGAGTGTAGAATAGTTTGAAATGGCTTTGCTTCATAGCAACTATGAACGTGTCAGAGGCAATGTTGGCTTTGCGTCACACCAGACTAAATCTGGTTTTAGAAACATGAGATGTGATCTGATAATTGAGGATACTGACATCTGACCTTTTCAACAGTCAAGTCACTTCCTGGTAGAACTGCAGATTGTGAGTATCTTGCAGTTTGCAAAGGCAAAATACACATTTGATTCACTTCAAGTATCTGATGTATCATGGAGCTTTTCAAAAGATGCTTAGGAATTTTCCTGACAATCTAGTGAGCAGTTCTGTCATCAGTGATGAAAGATGACCAGTGATCTTGATCCATGATGCCAATTATCAGATTAATCTATGAAGAAAAATCTGCTGCTTTATCCAGTTTTTGTCTTCTATCTGTTCTGTGTATTTTTGTAACTGCTTATGATTCAAGCATTCCATTGGCATCTTCAACTGAACTTCAAAAACTTTGCTATGATCCATAAAGGCTTCTAAATAAACATGACCCAGGCTTGTCCTCAATGCAACTAAAAAATAAAAGCAAGTTAAAAGAGCCATGCTAGCATTAGATCAAAAGCAAATCGTATCTGTCTGTGTTCAAGTCCTTGCAATAAGGTGGCAATAAGGGTTGTGTGTTATTTTTCACTCTTCATCTGCATTTCAGGAATAGATCACATTTTAGAATGATCCAGACCCTTTGGGGCAAAGTGGGAGGGGGGAGACATCTGTGAAATGTCCAATTATGCTGAAGATAATCATTTAGATTTCTTCAAGTCTGAATAATAACTGGGTGAACCCAGGTGAGAGGTGAAGTAAAACGGGTAACATCTTGCAATATGATCTGGAATTTATTTGGACTTGGAAATCTGCTGGAAAAATTTTTTTTTACAGTTCTTAGAGAAACATCAGACATAAAAGGGCCAAGTGAGCTTCTGGGGCACTGAGATCAATATTGTAGGAATCAAAACCTTAAACTTATTCAGTTTTCATCAAGTTTGTAGAAAGATTATATTTGTAGATGTGTTTTATTAATTTTATTCTATACCATTCTCTGGTATATAGTAATACCATAAGTATTAAAATTGTTTAACTATTAGCATTAAACAATTTTTAAAAATGTTTTAAATACATGGCAAACACTTTACTTTTGAATAATAGCTAAAAAAGCTATATTAAACAGATTTCACAATAATTGTATTGTATATTTTTATTCTGATCCTTTATTAATTCCCTAGTTTTACTGGGTTTGCTCTACTCAAAGACTATGGAGAGGGGCTTATGAAGGCACAACATTTATCAAATTAACCAACTATATAGTAAATACCGTGTTTCCTGAAAAATAAGACAGGGAAAAGCCTTATTGTAGAAATTCTTAACTTGACAATAGAATATTGCTATTCTGCAAATATTTAGCCTACTTATAGATTTAATTTAGTAGGAATAAGCAAATATCATAATATGAATATGAAGAACTATGCAGCTTAAAATCGTCTTGAATTTGGAGGCTTGTTTAGAAATTAGATGAGTCAGATTTCTTTGATCGCCAAAGGCTGGAGAGTATTTCTCTGACTCACTGACAATGGCAAAGAACTTGATAAAACAATAAATTCTCACTGCTTTAAATGTCTCCATGCTAAGCATAATTCATAGATTTATGTATGCTTTTCATAATCTTAAGGAGTTGGAATGGGAAAATTAAATCTACATAAGACATTGAATATTAGTGATAAAACTTTGTTCCTTTTTAAATTTTTAAATTCAAAAGATGTCTACAATATTCAGATGAATGTCATCAAAGCAAAATAGATGCATTTTTATAATCCTGGGTTATTCCCATATAAATGTGTATTTTCAGTATCCTTATTTTTTTTAAGTAAGTAGCATTATCAAAACTAATCACCTTTTATGTGCAATTTGCTAAAAATACTGGTTAAAATTATACATTCTATTGTGTCATTTATTTTATAGTACTATGTGTATTTAAATTCCTTATTTTACAGATAGAAACTAGACTTGTAACAATCTCTCAAATTCTTTCAAGTTTATAAACACTGATTCTTTCCTATCCTAACTATTCATTCAGTACTATGCATTTCTTCAGGGTAGTCTCGATTGTTTGTTTGCTTTAAACAGAATTCTTGTTTCTCTTACTAATTATAGTTGTGAAATATTATCACACTTATCGTGGTATATTATATATGCAAGCATACAGCAGATAGTTTATGTGTTAATTATGAACTCATGTTAACAGTAATTATATTTTACTTTCTGCCTAAAAGGGTAAAACTAAATGAGATCACGAAAAGGCTTAAAATAATTAGAGTGTCTTTCTTTTAGAACTGGATTTCACCATTTATAAATCAAAAGTTATATTAATTATTAGCTATTTCACTGATAAAATGAGTAGATTACTACTCATTTTATTATTTATGTTTCTGCAACAATCAATTATGTCTATCAAGTAGTGCTCTACTCTACTCTATACTATCATATGGATAGATTTCATCCAGAATCTGTAATGATTATATATACCCCTATGTGTACAATATATTCAGTGTTTTATTTATTCTATATTTATATATTTTCTATTATTGTTATTTTACATTTGATTTAAATTATCTTATAATTCATACAGTTGTAAACATAAGCAAAATATTTTGACCTCAGTGATTTATGGTAAAGTCTAAAATGTTATTTTTATACGTATCTGAATTATGTGAATTTCTGAATGGGAAAATATTTTTAAATAGAGTAGAGTACCAATATCTGTTAATTTTTTTGTAAATAGTGGCAGAATAAGGATGCACCGTTAGAAAATTTACTGGCATTAAATTGACATTCATATTGTAATGTTTATTAACCTGTATTTTAAATAGCAAATGGTAAAATTTGGAGGACTTAATCCAACTGTTTTCAAATGGAAAATAATGGGAGTAGGGAAAAAGAGGAACTACTGAATTACTGTAGTTTTAAAGAAAGTTGACTGCCTAATGTTTGCTCCCTCTGCTCATGTCTTCACCTGCTCAGGAACTGTATGTAACTAGATAGTTTAATAAGGATAAGAATTATCCTAGTTTTGGGGAAGAACTCAATGCAAATGAAGGCCAACACCAGCTAAAAAATTGAGATTTTTTTCATATTGTTGTATATATAATAATATACTTGTAGTTGAATCATGCTTCTCTTTCTTGTATATCAGATTTTAAAAACAAAATTTAAAAATTATGAGACACCTGCATAGAAATCCAATCACTTGTTTATTAGAAGTATAGATACCTTTACACTAAAATAAAATTCTTGCCTGTCCTTCATTTTTCATGCTTCATATTTCCAAGCCATTAAATGTAAGCATTCTCTAAAGCTAAGAGAGCTGTTTTTATAATGCCATCTATTTTCCTGCTGTTTCTTGTAAACCTTGAATATTTCCTTCAGATAAGTGGCATTTTTATAATTGCATCTTGCATATTTAAATATTTGTATATAAATTAGAGTTTTGATTGTTTATATCATGCTTTTTTGAAAAAAAAATAATTTTAGTGATTTAAAAGCACATTCATTTTATTTCATTTCATTTCATGTTTGAGTTTATTTATTCTTTGTTTTATGTTTTTGTTTTTCCTTTCCTTTCTTTTGTTTTAGTTGTATCTGGTAAGTTGAAATTTTATTGGCCATCTTCTAATCATCGTTATTCCTGTGACTGGATCATGTCTCCCCCTCTCTATCTATACCTTTTCATATCTGCCAACAAATCATCCTCCAACCTTCACTTGTACTGCCTGGACAGACCACAAAAGGCACATTCTACATGAAGTGTGGTAATTTTTGTGGCAAGCATCTAAGGTAATGGCTTGCTTACTTTTATTTTGCTTTAATTACTGCATTGTTACTTATTTTTGTTTATAAGTTCTTATTTAATTTTAATTTAATATATGTATTTTTCTTCAGCAAATCCCAAAATAAATGACTTTTTGAATATGCACCAATTTTTAAAAATAATGAAATGTTCCACATATAAAATAATCATTCTATTTTTACAGAAATACATTTTATTCTCCAGATTCTGTTATCCAACAGATGAAAAATCTTTTGCATTATTTAACTGACAAGCATCATTAAGAGCAATCTAACCAGAATTATTGACTTCAACTGATTAACTATGTTGATTCATTTACTAGTTTATCCAGAAACAAATTAATATTATCCCAGGATCAAATTGGTGAGAAAAGGTGGTTGTTGTGTTGGCTTCTAACATAACTTAAATGTTTACAAAGGAATGGTTTCCCATTTCTTCTTTCTAAATGAAGCCACTTTTACCCCTTAGAAAAATCTTTTTGATGATAATCCCAACATTGGTTTATTATCTCCTAGAAGCAAGGCAAACTATTTCCCATTCATTTTTAGTAGCTTTCCAAGGATGCAAGTGTACAGGAGGATATTTTTCATCCTAGTAATTTCCTTATTATAACATGAAAGCTATACAATTTTCAGAACTATTTAACTATAGAGTTAAAGAGTAGACAAGTCAATATATTTGATAAGGAGTAGCATTTGCAATCCTAATTTTAAAAAGTTAGAGATAATCTTAATCATGATGTTTACATATAAATAAAATTTGTTATATAAAAGATGAATGAATGAGTACATTAGAAATAGAGATAAAAACGCATTCACCGTCAACATTTGCAATAACAAGTAAAGTGTGTATATGCATACATTTCACATCACATTTGTCAGATAGTTATGGAATTTTCAAGTTAATATATTATTAAGCATACACATTGACAATTACTTCAACTAAAAGGAAAAATGGTGAAATTAGTCTAATAACAATATAGTCTTTTTAAAAACCATGTAAAAATACTCATATTAATATTTTTTCAATACTATCAAAATATTCTGAAACTCAGGATGGGTAACAATGGATTCCTTTAATAAACTCAATGAAAAGATTCAATAGAATATTAAGACAGTCAGGTAAGACAATAAAGAAGTGAACCTTCTTATTGTAGATCCTATAAGAGGAGAATCTGTGTTAGCCTATTGTAATCAAAAATCACGATACAATCACATTGACATAGGAGCTAAACTGTTGAAATTATGTATGCATTTAGGAGACTAACTAGCTAACAAGTGACAAATTAATAAACTCAGATCAATTCCTAGGCAAGAAATAGAGAGAGTAGAAAATGTACAGCAGAACACCCAGAGCTCGTTCAACAGATGGAAGCTTAACAAAGAGAGATTCAACCTTAAATTAAGGATAAATTTCCAGTCAGTGAAAACAATCAATTTGCCTGTTTGCGTGGCATGGCCTGGTTGCTGCCTTGCGGTCTACGGACCAGGGGTTGGGTACCCCTGGACTAGAAGACCTCCAAGGTCACTTCCAACTCTGTTATTCTGTATCCTGTAACTGCATTATTAATAAGATACAGCCAAACTGAATATGATTTGCATTTTTTTCAGGCATTATGTATTCCCATAGATGGAAACAGAAAGCCATCCAATCTGAAGCAGATATTTAAACAACAATAACAACAAACTCCATTGGGGGGAAAAAACCATGCTAATATACAAACCAATCTTACAACAAACACAACCTCCATGTACTTTTCCCCCATAATTTTATCAACACTACAATCAGAGGCTCCAATGGCTACACCTACAGGACTGGGCAAACTTACACATATATTTTTCACTAGTACATGATTACATATAATGCATGTATATATTCTTTACTACATTCATTCATTTGCCAGCAATGTTCTTATACCCTCTATATAAGACAAACAGGACAATATTTGCATAAATATTAGCAAAAAAGAAAAAAAAAGCCTCATCACTATCATTAATTGCTTTGGTATTTATAATCTGTTTCATATGCAACTTTTATCTGCAAAACCAGTCTGTCTTCTCCTCCCTTCTTCCCACCTTATCCCAATTTAAATTCTGTATTAGTTGAGCTACTCTGTGTAGCAGATAAAATGAGCTATAACTCACAGAAGTTTATCCTTTTACTAAATGATTTTGTTAGATTAATTTTTGATAAACTAGAAAAGCTTGTATTTGGTTTTCTCATAATTTGAAGAAGGAGAAAAATCTGAATTCCCTTGACCATTGCTTAGAGAAACAAAGCAAATCTACCTTAATGCATAAAATGATACAGCACAACCTGGAGAATTTGGAACTAATATGAAGTTCTCGATCAAAAACTTTCTTGGAAAAAATGTGTAAAAGTGCAGATTAAAAGAACAAAATGAAAGAAGAGCTAAAGGTGGACTAACAGTAGTTCTGAATTAAAACTATTAAATATTAGAACAATCAATCACACTACAGTTAGAAATAGGAGATGGATTTCAAATTGCTATATGTTTTTTAAATATCTGAATAACCATATGTAAGGATTGGTGTAACATCTTTCATTGAGTAGGCACTCAACCATGTTGTTCAATTACATTAAATTCCTTCAAATCAGACATCACACAAAACCAGAAGTAGCTTGCTATTTGTACCAGTTAGGCTTTTTATATCTTATGGGATCTTATATTACTACTGTAATATTGACATAACTTTGAGGAGATTTTTGGTAATATGTTGGCAATCTAACTTCTAATAATGTCCTGATCAATATCAGATCTCTAAATATTTATAGGGGTGTGATATTTTTATATGAACACACACATACACACACACACACACACACACACACACACACACACAAACACACACACAGCCTTAATACCAAAACTCAGAATACAAATTTACCATTTTAAAAAATAATAAAATGGAAGTTTTACAAGAAAAGTAGAGCAGGTAGTTGAGTAGTTGGTTGGTTAGTTTTTGAATTGCTCTTTTGAAATATGTTTGTGTTTCTTAAAAATTATTTATAAAATGATAGTCAAACAGCTTACCTTCACTTGTGGATCACACTATAATTTAACTGCATAATGTTAATTAATATTGAAAAAAACTCTCTCCCATAAAATAATGTAGAACTACCTTTTATTTAGGAAAAATGTTAACTATTTTTTAAAATAATATTTTCTTAAAATTCTAAAGCAGTGTTTCTCAACCTTGGCAACTTGAAGATGTCTGGACTTCAACTCCCAGAATTCCCCAGCCAGCGAATGCTTGAAGTCCAGACATCTTCAAGTTGCCAAGGTTGAGAAACACTGTTCTAAAGAAACAAATAATGTTGGCATGTCACTTTAAAGTATTACTATGTGTGACATTCTTGTAAGACTAAGAAGTATTTCAAGTTGGCTTAGACTTCAGTTGGCTTCTATGATACATTTATGTAGATTATTGGCAGCAATACAGAATATAGATGTAACAAATTTCTTCCAAGATATTAATTTTGTTTTTGTTTTTTACTATTCAGCTGAACTTTAAACCTGACTAGTTTCCATCCAAATACTAACCTGACCCTGCTTAGTTTCCAAACCCAGATATAAGCACTATTTTGCCACCTTTGGAGCTCTTCATTTGTCATTCTGATGCTGAATGTAATGCTCATATGCATGAAACTTGATTGAATGCAGTGGCACTTCTCATACTCTGCCATATTTGGAATAATTTCAAGAATCCACAAAGTAATGAAATATGAATTTGTTCTATCAATCTTCTTATAATTATTATCATTCTTCTACTCTCATTCTCATTATTCTATTATTCTTGCTTAAACTTATTATGCCTGTCCACTCCCAAAAACTCTGAGTGACCAAGATGATCAAAATACACCATTAAAGCAATTGAAACCTAACAACAAAACTTAACAGCCCAAGACTAAAAAGCATCCAAATGGACAAAGAAAGAAAAACCCATATTCATAAATACAATTAATCCCAAAATCAGACCTATGTTTAAGGCCTTGGGTGCTATACATAACTCTGGGGGATGGTCTTCTAACGGAATGCAATGTTGATGAATTCTCAATAGAAAAAAGGGGAGAGTCAAAGCATTTCTTTCAGATAGAAAAAAGGTTTTAACTTTTTTTCCTTTCCTTTTTGTTTCCTTTTATTTCATTTTGATACTATTCACTCTGTATGTTTGTGAATATCTCTTGCTCTGCACAACATATTATTTTAAAAAGGCTGCTTTTAATTTATTTTTTCTCTATTCCAGGTCAATTACATTAATATACTTAACTGCCGTAACTTAATGAAACCAGCATAATTTTTGACGTTCTGTTTATCATTCCACGTAGTGACCATTTGTATAAATAAAACAATTTGGACAATACTGGCAGTATTTATAATATGAAGACGAACAGATGTTTCAAATTTGCTTAATTTATATGCACTTTTTGTTTGAAGATGTTGACTAAGTAAATCAACAATTTAGTCTGCTTCATTATAGCTTTAATTTCATTCCTTTTCACTAATTACACACACACACACACACACACACACACCCCAAAAAAAATGGCTACAATTTATATAGCAACATTTCTAAGTCTCTGAGTTAAATTCAAAAATATTTGGTATCCATTTCTACATCAAAATCAAACCTATTATAAAAGCTTTTTAACTGATAGAAATTCTCTGCGTCCTTTGGCAAAAATCATCATATGAAACATTTTGGGAATCTGCAGAAAAGCTATAAAGTATTACGTTAAGCAAATTTTATAAGTAGTGAGCAAGAATATGTTAGTTTTAGCTTTCCTTTGTTATTCAACCATTATTGAAGTGGAACACAGTCTTCATCATAAAAAGAAAGTCGTTAGAAGTTAACCTGCAAGATATAAAGCAGCTTTCTTTTTAAACGTCTAACCCATTTTATTGTTTATTTCCATTAAAGTTTGATTAATGCTCTACATTGCTGAAGCCTTCCCACATCCCCTAGTTTTGTAACTAGAGATTTGTGTGTGTTTGCGTTTCATTTATTAAGCTCCATTAAATTTTTCAGCTGTTTCTCTTATTGAAATAGCAGCAACTCTTTAAGCTAACATGGCTAGAGAAGGGGGAGGGGAGAGAAAAGGGTTATCATTTTTTCTTAACATTTAACAAACAGGCAATTAAAGACATACAGCAGAGGCAAAAAAGAAACAGCCAAGTTACTTGTGTTGTATGTCATTTTTACTTGCTTTGTTTCTGATAAAACAATCCTGAGCATGGCCTAGCACCAACAAGACAGAGCAACATATGTTCAAATTGCATATTTCAGTTTCCACATGGAAATTTGATGTCAATTTCTGAAACAGCTAAAAATTAATTAAACCATGTTAGTAATGGATAATTGTGGTTTGACTTCATTTCTCCCTCAGAGCCACCACATTTCGTTGTCAAACCTCGAGATCAAGTAGCTACATTAGGCAGAACTGTCACTTTCCAATGTGAAGCAACTGGGAACCCTCAACCAGCAATATTTTGGCGAAGAGAAGGAAGCCAGGTAAAATAAACTGCAATTACATAATGTAAATAATTAATGAACAAAAGTTGAAACCAATTTTAATATGAAACCAATCTTATGACTGAATCCCAATTAAAGGGGAAAATAATCTGTAGATTCCTGAACAATCTACATAATAAATTGTTGATGATTCAGCAAATAAATATTTATTGATTATTGAAAAACAGTCTCACTATTCTCTTTCAACAGTGTAACAGTTTTAGTACATCATAATTTAAAATGGTAGAAGAATTCTGATTATAGACATACAATCCTATTTTTTTTGGGGGGGTCTTTCTGTAGGGACATTGTATGTATTGGCATGCAGAAATAATAAATGTATTGCTATATCAGCAAGTTAACATGTTCTATTTTTCTAAACAACTAAACAACCAAGGAAAAGTTGTTTCCTTTCCACTTATCTTTAGCATCAATTATCCGGATTCTGAATATTATATACTTATCATACATATATACCCATGTCTTTTATCAATTTGTCTAAAAAGAAAAAAAAGCATTTATATGTAAATGTGATACAGAATCTCCCAGTCTTTAGTAGTGCCACAAAACTTCATACCAGAAACTTCAGCTCTATGTAACAACATATGGATTTTATTAAGAAAAGACAAGTTTCTGTCAAATCAAGTTGACCCCTGGTGACTACAGGGCATACCTACTGTATATAGTTTTCTTCGCAATAGTGCAATCATAGTTTTTCTGTTGCTTTCTTCTGGGGTATTTTATCAACTTTCCAATATAGCCAATAGCCCTGATATTTTCTGATGACTTACTTTGTTTTCAAGATCAACCAAGCTTAACTAATCTTACCATATTTGTGTCTACTAATATATTCAATACCTGCACCTTGTTATACTTTTTTATATTCTAGAACTTACTGTTCTCCTACCAACCACCCCAGTCTTCCAACCGGTTTTCAGTCTCTCAGACGGGTGATCTTACAATTACAAATGTCCAGAGATCTGATGTTGGATATTATATCTGCCAGACTTTAAATGTTGCAGGAAGCATCACAACAAAAGCATACTTAGAGGTAACTGATGGTAAGTTTATGTTTAATTCCTAATAATGTAGCAGTAGTTTGGGAGTAAAAATTGACAATTCTGCATCTTTATGATTGTCTGATAAATAATTGCAAAGCTGGAAATCAACACCTTTCAAACTTTTGGTCTAATGCTTTTTGTTCATCCAACAAATAGATTCAGAGATGTTATCTCAATTTCATTTACCATTGCATGCCATAATGTTTCAATTACAGTTTAATATTTTGTTATACTATGTAAATAAGTAAGAAGAAATGCATGCATGTTTTCAGTTCTTTATTTAAAATAGAAAAAGTTGCAAAGTATCCATGTTTAGTTTTACAGTGTAAAATATTTATAATAATATAAATAATATTACCATTATCATTTTAATAGCAATAAAAGTTAATAATAATTTGGTATCAGATAATGTTTCATTATATTTTAATCCCAAATTAATTTTATTTTATATATTTATATTTCATATTTCTTAACCACCATCTCCCTTGGAAATTTGCTGTTGCTTAAATGATTTCAAAAGTGCTTCCATTTGTGAACATAATTTCTTCTTTTTCTTCTGCCAGTGATTGTAGACCGACCTCCCCCTGTGATTCGTCAGGGTCCTGTCAATCAAACTGTAGCTGTAGATGGTACTTTAATACTCAACTGTATAGCTACAGGCACTGTCATGCCCATAATCCTCTGGAGGAAAGATGGCGTCCTTATCTCTTCTCAGGATTCTCGAATCAAGCAACTGGAATCCGGGGCACTACAGATTCGATATGCAAAGGTAGCTTAAAATGTTTTTTTTTAGTATGTTTTCTTTGGAATTTGGCTTGAGGTTCTGAATGCTGCTCTCTGGTGACTTTAAAATGTATGAATAGAGTTATATAGCTATATTCTATTACCTTAGTTTCATCTGCACTCACGTTCTTTGTTCAATTTAAAGTGTGTTCTTTATATGAGTGCCTTCTTTATATGAGCACCTTTTTTTCTATCAAAATTTATATGTTTATTTTAACTCTTATTCATTAGGTAGCACATAAATCTGAAGAAAGTCAATGTGGTATATTGATTAATGTAGTAGACTAGGATAGAAAGACCCTGAGTTCAGCTCTTATTATTTTAAAAACTTGTTTAATTTTCAGCTGGGTGATTCTGGTCGGTACACATGTATTGCCTCAACCTCAAGTGGTGAAGCATCATGGAGTGCTTACATTGAAGTTCAAGGTAAATTAATCAGGATTCATGAGAACAAAAAAAAAACTTTAAATATAAGCTAATAATTTTTATGTAATAAAAACAACACATTAATGTGACCACAGTAGATTATAGGTCAAGCTCTTAGTAATAAATGCTTTCATTTTCTAGAATTTGGCATTCCAGTGCAGCCACCACGACCTACTGACCCTAATTTAATTCCTAGTGCACCATCAAAACCTGAAATTACTGATGTCAGAAGAAATACAGTAACTCTCTCATGGAAACCTAATTTGAATTCAGGTGCAACTCCAACCTCTTATATAATAGATGCCTTCAGGTATTATGCCTTTCATGTATTCTAGTTGTGTTTCTTTTAAGACTATTAAATCAGAGGCATGAATCAACCTGTTTGGTTTATATATTCTGTCTTCTTAGCCATGCAGCTGGTAGTAGCTGGCAAACTGTAGCAGAAAATGTGAAAACAGAAACATTTGCAGTGAAAGGACTGAAACCAAATGCCATTTATCTGTTCCTCGTTCGTGCAGCCAATGCATATGGAATTAGTGATCCCAGTCAGATATCTGACCCAGTGAAAACCCAAGGTAAAATGTGTGTGTAAAACACATATAATTATTATATAATTATAGTGGGGGAAGGATTGATACAAGAAATCATATGACTCAATTTTAGTCAATACAATTTGGAGAAACCTTAGTAAATTTTCTTTTAGATAAAAGAATGGAAGTCAAAATGTACAATTTTTTTCTCTCTGAAGAAACTATGAAGACAGAACAACTTGTAGAGCACTAACACATAATACATATTGATGAAATAAAACAAAGCTTGTATAAGTACAATTGTCAAGATAATATGAGGCAATACAGTGCAGTAGAATCCAAGAAATAGATACAATGTAAGAAATATATCTATGTGATGTCAAACACATTAGGACAACTCCAGTACTGCCTCCTTTGAATTATATTGCCTGCCTAATGATTTAGATATCTGTATTCCCATATTTGAAAGTATGCATAGTTCTGCTCAGAGTATCTTGTATAGGATACATATTAAGAAAGTTAAGGATTTTGGTTTTTGCTTGCATTTACTAATTAGGTACTTTTCACTGTTTATAATTCATTTACAATATTTGTTGTATATGATATTAATATTTAAATGTTTACATAGACTTAGATATGACATTTTTTATTCCGCATTACAATATTAATTCCTCAACTCTCAAATTCAACTGATTAGATATTGGTGCTAAAATTGAGAAAAGGTGATTAGTACATGCAAATTTGTTTTTCAACACTTTTCATACATGTCTGATAATTTGTTAAAATTGTTGCAGATGTTCCACCAACAAATCAGGGTGTGGATCATAAACAAGTACAAAGAGAGCTGGGTGATGTTGTCCTACATCTCCATAATCCAACAATTCTTTCTTCTTCTTCTATTGAAGTTCACTGGACAGTAAGTACAATAACAGCAGCAACATGGAGTGGCCAATAGAAAGACAACTCTCAAAGAATACCAAAATGCAATGATGCATTGCTGATCCTTTCCCCTTTATTACTTTAATGTGAGATACAGTTGAATATTCTTAGTAACCGTGAATTGTATTTAATGAACTTTGGTTAGGGTTGGAGATTGGCAGAACAATCAGAAGTAAAAGGGTAAAAGTTAAAATCCACCACGGGGATGGATTAATTATTTTTATATTCCACTAGTAATCTATCCATTTCTGTCCATTTGATTCAGTGCTATGCTCAAAGCACATTTACATTTAGGCTGTCTTTAGTGCTAATTATAAATACATTGTTTGCTAAATTTATTCCTAAATAAATTTAAAATGTAATTAATAAATAGATCTTTTCCTTTGTAGTGTTCATTTCTATTATTTTTGTTTTCAAAATACCTTGTGGGTTTTACTATTTCTGAAAAATTGCTTAAGCTAAGAAATATTGACTTGATCATATTTAGCCAAAGAATAGCTCTGGATTTATAAAAGCAAAATTTGCTTCAAGTCACATTTAACTCATAGTGACTTCTTGGAAATAATACATAAGTAGCTACCATTGCTCTTCTGCATACCTGGGATTCACTGGCAGAATCCCACTTCAGAACCTGCTTAGCTTCCAAGATCATCAAAGTGTTGCCACTTGCTAAATTCTACATTTATATGAGAAAGCAACTTCCCTTTAAATTCTGGTCTGAATCTACTAATGCGGTCAACTAGTAAAAAAACTAAAATGAATGCCTGGCTGTCTGAAATTATTGCAGAACCCTATTACATTCTGCCATTATTTAATAAGATTTGTGTATGCTCTTTTTACTTGCAAAGTAATTTGATAACTTTACTCTTGAAAGCTGCTGAAGAATGCTCATACTTTACACACTATATTGAAAACATAACCATGAGAAATTAAGTATATAAGTAATGTTTGATGACATGGTGTTATATATATATACACTATTTAACATGCATGTTCTGTCTTTAATGTTAGGTTGACCAACAATCCCAATATATTCAGGGATATAAAATTTTGTACAGGCCAACATCTTCATCTCAAGGGGAATCTGAATGGTCAATTTTTGATGTAAGGACACCAACAAAAAACAGCATTGTAATTCCTGAACTCAAAAAAGGAATGAACTACGAAATTAAGGCTCGACCTTTTTTTAATGAGTTTCAAGGAGCTGACAGTGAAGTGAAATTTGCCAAAACTTTGGAAGAAGGCAAGTAGTATAACTGCCTTATGATTTTTTTTAAGCATTTCTAACTCAGATTCATTATGGAATTTCTTTTTTTTTAATCTTTCTCCTTATATTGATGACATGTATCAACTGCTAAGTAGCCCTGAATTTCTTTTTGCTATATTGATGATTGCTTTTTTTTTCTTTTTAAGTGTTCAGTTATGCAACAATTTGGACTTTATCATATTTGGTTCAGTTTACAAAAAAACACTATATCAGAAAAATGTAAAAGTAAATATTTTTAAAAAAAATTAAATCTCTCTCCCTCCGTCCCTTCCTCCTGTCCAGCACTTGATATTGCAAGATACGTTTTGGGATTATTAGACTTAAATGTATCTTCTTAAATGACATCTTTAGTGATAGTAAAATGATAGTAAAAGTACTGTTTTGATCATATATATTCTTTCTTCCAAAACCAGCTCCAAGTGCCCCT
Organism: Thamnophis elegans; assembly: GCF_009769535.1. Lineage (NCBI taxonomy): Eukaryota > Metazoa > Chordata > Lepidosauria > Squamata > Natricidae > Thamnophis > Thamnophis elegans. The sequence continues at coordinate 44,416,775 of NC_045546.1, forward strand.
CCACAAAGTGTTTCAGTCACCAAGAATGATGGAAATGGCACTGCAATTGTAGTAACTTGGCAGCCTCCCCCAGAGGACACACAGAATGGAATGGTTCAGGAATACAAGGTGATATACAGTTGTAACTTGGAAAATTATTGGGAGTTATTTATATGGATTTTTTTTTGTGGTTACTTAGCTCCATCTGGTGGTAAAAATCAGTATATTGTACAGTAACACTTTTCACAAGGACTTCAATATATTTATAATGTTTTTATATTAAAAGAATATTAATGATGATATTATATAGTAACAAATTTGTTCCTTAGAATTACTGTTTATAAGTTAAAAAGCTATTGAAATAAAAGACTGTGAATGCTGAAAAATTAGCTGTACAAAACTGAATTCAAATAAATATCCTGGGTTAAAATATACTTTTAATTAATCTTGCAATTTTGCAAATAATTCGAGATATAATACTAAATAATATTGTATAGTTTCTTTCAAGAAAAAAATACAAATCTAGTTCTAGATTAAATATCAGTATTAGGGTAGGGCTGAATATTTAACATTCCACACTATTGAGAATATAAATTTGATATTTCATTTTCCATTTGTGAGTTGCCTTTCAGTTAAAACTTAACATTGTTAAAGTGGACATTAATGTCAGTGAAAAATTTAAAGTAAGATTTTAAAGTGCTTAACTTTTAATTTTCATCTTCAACTTCCCAAGTACTGCTTTTGAAGAATGAAGATTTTAGAAAGTGCCAATTGGGAAAGGTTGATTTAAGTTAAATTCCATTTTTAAAAAAACATATTTAAAGGAGAAATTAAGGGGTGTATCGTGTGACTGACTAATTAAATCAGATTAGATTCCAAGTTTAGTTCTTGGAAAAAACACACAGTACAATAGGACAATTTCAATCAGCTTTAAAAAAAGTATTCTTCAGTACAATTTTGCAATTTTACTTGTAGCACATCTATAATCATCTAGTAAATTAAATATCCAGAGAATTTATTTTTCTTATAAAAGTCCATGTAATCAAATTGTATTTATGTTGGATGACTTTCAACATGGTGAAATTATTGTGTTGTATTTACCTCTTTTGTTTTTAAATTTTATAAGTTCTAAAAAATCTAATAGGAATTATTTGTTTCAGGTGCTTTTGTTTAGCATTTCTCCAGCTTTTAAAATATTAGTGATCCTGCAGAATTAACATTCCAGGATGTCTACCTTGCTGAATACATCCTGCTTTGGCTAAGTTTTTCTAAGTTCAGAAGGAGGCTCAACCTTAGTATTTAAATGATTAATATGTAGGCAGCATTAATTGGGGCTACAGGGTAGACTATAAGATGGCAAAACATCCCAGCTTTAAATAATAAAAAATACTTTATTGTTGCCAAAAATTTTTACAAGAGTCAAGTTGAAGACATTTGTGCCTCATTTATGAACTGACAGTACTTAGACAAAGTATGTGGGCCGTGGTAAGATGCTGGGCCTGCACACCACTGAAGTCAGTGACTCAATTCCTGGGAGCGAATAAACCACATAGGGACAAGAAAAGAGCCTCCCCTGAATGCCTACTAGCTTCAGGCATCCCATGGGGAATGATAACACTGCCTGGAAAAAATCCTTTCCCAGAGGGAGCCAGCCATCTCGGCGATCCCCGGATAATACGTGCCATATGCAAAAAAAAAACCAACAACTCTTAGACAAAAAGAGTTGTAGTCCTGTTAGTATTTAAATGGAAGAATACCAGAAAATCTCAGGGCAATAAGTTAATTTGGGAAGTTGTGGGAAATCAAGATAGTGGAATACTACTTATGTATTATGCCAAAAAAATCAATGAAGTTACCAGGAGTTTAGTTCCACTCAAAGACACTTAATTTTTACACCTCTCCTATTTGTATTAGTAGATCATTATTAACAAGTCTTATTGTTGATTATGTTCCATTGAAATGGTGGAGATGTCTTAATATTCTAATCTAACAAAAATAATTCAATAGTATTTGTATACAACATATAGATCTTCTTCAGATGCAGTGAACAAAATTTTACTTCAGACTTCATTTCCAAATAGCATAAAAATATGTTGTCTCTGAAACAGGCTGAACAACTGACTAAATTTACATTATTTGCAGTTATGCAAAAGACTGATACATGATATCAATTTAGCAATTGCATAAAATTGAATTTAATAGACAGCTGGTTTTTACATTATCCTTTCAATTTATTATATTTTTATGGTGATTCTTTTGTAAATAATTTCTAAAAAGAAATTACTAATGTGAATAACACATATTTTGATAACATGTTCATTTTGCAGTTTCTTTCAATTTTTACAGATATAATTTCTTTGTAAATATCAGGTGGTAAAAATCCAATATATCAAGGAGTTCTAGATTTATGGACTACTGACATTTACTCCAATAAATACCTACACTAGAGAAATCATGCATTTTTAAAAATAAATCAGTTATCCTATTGACTTATATAGTGCTATTTTTATCAATTTCTTAGCAGCCTTTACAAATGTGTATTAACATAGCTAAATTCATCTTTATATGTAAAGCAGAAAATGCCATTTGGTGCATTTTGTTCCATGAAGAAAAATATTCTTTTTTTATTCGTTCTAGGTTTGGTGCCTTGGAAATGAAAGTCGATACCATATAAATAAGACAGTGGATGGCTCTACATTTTCTCTAATAATTCCATCTCTAGTTCCTGGTATTAAATATAGTGTTGAAGTAGCAGCAAGTACAGGAGCTGGAGCTGGAGTGAAGAGTGAACCACAATTTATTCAGTTGGGTGAGCTATTTTTAATGCTTTGTTGAACATTTAGATTTTTATATAGTGTAATGAAGATTGGCATGTTCTCTTTTGTCTGTACAGAATAAGGAACAAGCATAACTTGCTTTGAAAAAGAATGTTTTTCTTTGTTATGTAGCTATTAACCAGAGGTGGTATTTAGCAGGTTCTGACCAGTTCTGAGAACTGGTAGCAGAAATTTTGAGTAGTTTGGAGAACTGATAAATATCACCTCTAACTGGTCCTGCCCCCATCTATTCTCTGCCTCCCAAGACCCAACTGATCAGGAAGAAATGGGGATTTTGCAGTATCCTTCCCCTGGAGTGGGGTTGGAATGGAGATTTTACAGTATCCTTCCCTTGCCATGACCACCAAGCTATGTCATGCCATGCCCACCAAGCCACAGCCACAGAACCAGTAGTAAAAAAACTTGAATCCCACCACTGACCTGAATTGTACCAGTAGCTAGTGGTAAAAATAAGGCAGTCCAGCAAGCATGCTCTGGTTTTATCTGTGGTTCCAAAGCTTAAAGTACCATATCAGATGGAAACTATAAGTAGGGCACAGTCTAAGGAAACAGGTTACAATTTCAGTTTTTCTTATAAAGCTCCCATCAACAGCCTACCCTAGACTGATTTAGCACTCTTAATGGTGGTTACTATAATGGAGAATGTTTCTCACAGAATGTTACCCTGCCATTCAATCCTTTAATCCTTATTGGTTGTCTTGGTTAGAAGATTAGACCTGAGATGTTAAGTTGAATTATTTGGATTTCTATGCTTGGGGTAGTTTTCATCCCCCTCCTTTTTTAAAAAAATTTTTTTTTTCCTATTTTCTAACTAAAATGGCCCTTTAAATGCTACAGAGTTGCTGAGGAGCAAACAGAAAGCGTTTTCATTAGTGTGCGACCATAGCCTTTCAAACCAGAAATAAGAATGCCATGTTTTCTTTAAGTCTGGTATAAAGGAGGTTATTGTTTTTGCCAAAATAAAAGTTAGTACCCTTCCATGGTAGGTTCAGTGCTGAATTACATACATACATGCACTATAATCAACAGTAGATGAAGCATCAAATAAATAACTGTTAATTATTTCCTTATAGCTCTTCTGGAACTGTTCAGGAGACAGGCTTTGAGGCACATCATTTTTCTAATACAAGGAAGTCATAAAACAATTAACCTATGTGCATGTATTAGAAGCTTCACTCAAATAATTATACATTTTAAGTGTATGCTTCATGTCTGAGACATCCCAAATGTAATGAATGTTACTGCTGTAACAGCTCCCATTATGAAGTGTATTTTGTGAACTAATTAACATGGCTTTTGTGATAATATGCCAGCAAATGCAAATAACTGAACTCCCTAATGTTCTTTTGTGTTAAGCTGTAACCCCTACAGTGGACTGACTAGAGCCTCACTAATGCTGTTAGAGTTTGCCTCTCTCTGTGTGTATGTGTCTCTGTGTGCAATTTTGAATATTTTATATTTATATATGTTTCAATGTTTTAAAATGCCCAAGAAAATGTGCCCAAGCCTTTGTTCAATCATGACATTTACACATCATTCATCTGAAAAGGTTTGAAAAGTTAAATAATTTATCTTCTTGTCAGAATGAATTCAGAAATTAAAGAATGTATGTTTTCATTGGTTAAAGTTAGTTACTTTTTTATTTCAAATGTTAAATTTGAAAACTTTAAATTGAAACATTGAAAAGTTTGGATGGATGCATATTTCATGCATAATGGTATTATAATATTCAGTAGAAGTATTATGCAGATTAATGTTTCATTTATTATAAGATTTTATAAGGAAAACCCCAAAATTGAGTTGTGATTTTGTAGCATTAGGAAGCTATAACTGTAATGTTATGCTCATAACATAGGAAACTATGCAAATATCTAGTGTAAACTGAATATCATTATCATTATGTTAATTAGCTCACTAATATGTGCCATTAGAGCGAAAGAGATTCCAGGAGAGTTTTTTGTGCTTTGACATACTTGAGATACTTACTGAAATAACTGTGCATGTAGAAGTTTGGTTTGGTATATCATTTTATTTGTTTTGTAACATTTTCATTTTTTTAATATGACTACTTGTGCTTTACAATTAATTAATAGCAAGTGTTAATGTAACAGGAAAAATATATTTCACTGAAAATATTTTTGAAGATATTAAGTAAAGTAAAATTTTAAAATGGAAGGTATTATATACTCCATGATTATAAATGTGTACAATGAACGGTTCAGTGAATAAGTCAATGAATCAGGTTACAATAATAAGATATGATAATGGTGAAATACTTTTTTTCTTGAATGAATATATTATATATTATAAGCATATATTATAAGATGTATACATATTTGTAAGAAAACATTGATGTGTGTGAGTATGTGTATATGTGTTTTACACAGAATGCCAGTTTGACTTAGCCACAGCATAACAGCTTTACTAAAGTTGTGTCTTCCTCTGAGCTGTAATAGCTAATAAAAAATGATTAGAAATTATAGAAGCTGAGCTCTAATATATCTATATATTATATATAGGGAACCAAATTGAGATAAACTATTTATGACTGCTTGAATTAACCAGATTCTAAATTCTAAAACAATAAAAGACATACAAACAATTACAAATATTATAGTAATGCATAGAAAGAATTAGTTTTTTGAAAACAGTAATTTATATTACTGTTAAATTCAGTTTATGTAACATTAGAATTTTATTTATTTATTTAAGAACATTTGTATGACTGCCCACTCAGTAATTCTGGGCAGCTGTGCAATCTATATGATATAAAATGCCTAGTCATCATTATGGCTTCAAAATTATATCATATACATTATATAAAATAAAAAATTTCATACATAAAGAAATAAATTGTGGAAAAGATTGTCAGCTGCTTATGTATTACAATGCTTTTTGTTGTTAAGCTGATGCGGTATACATCTATCTCTATGTTTATGCGATTTTTATTTTAGTGAAAATGTTAATGTTTGTATCAACACAAAAATGTTTAAGTAATATGGCAGAAATAGCTAAAGCACTCCAAATGTAATCATAGTTTTCTAAATTGTATCAGTTTGTTTGCCATTTTATTAAATATATCATAGACAGAGAATAATGAATAATTATAATATTGTGCATTTCTTATAAGTAACATTTTATTTCTAGAAGCAAACTTGCAATATTGTAAACTTCTTCTTTCAGATTCCTATGGAAACCCTGTGTCACCTGAAGACCAAGTCAGTTTAGCTCAGCAGATTTCAGATGTTGTAAAACAGCCAGCGTTCATTGCTGGAATTGGTGCTGCTTGCTGGATTATTCTTATGGTTTTCAGTATTTGGTTATATCGCCACCGAAAAAAACGGAATGGTCTTGCCAGTTCTTATGCTGGTATAAGAAAAGGTATTTTGCTGCAGCTTTTATAAATATAATTGATTTATCTCCATCCCTAAAATCTAGAAATTATTTAAATGAACATTGACAATTTTTCTGAGACCTTTAGTTTTTAAAATGTGTCATAATTTCTGTTTTAAGAAAAAAATGGATTGAATTATTAATTTCTTAGATTATGGTTTCTTTCTAGGACAAGAATATATTATTATCAATAATTTACATTACTAGTGTATTGAAACATTGAATAATTAAATAATAAAGGACTTTATTTTAATATAAACAAGTGTATTAACACTTTGATTAGTGTAGGATTAGTAATGGTGGCCTGATTAGAAGCCAGAATAGAGGCAGAAATAAGAAATGGGGGAAATATTAGCACATATATTTTTAAAACAGTAGAATAAAAGCAATAACTAGAGGGAAAGATTAAAGGTTGAAAGACGGTAGTACTATGTAAACTCAAATAGTATTGTGATTGGCATTAAAATGAAACATTGAAATATTGAATAACTACTTTAAAACAAAAATGTATGTTAACACTAGGATCCCAAAAACTTTTAAAAAAAGAATTTATATTACTAGTATATTAATTTAAACACATTTTTCCACTGCTTCAGCAGAGAAAATGTGATTAATCCCAGTGGAATGTGATACTAGTAACTATACTGCATTTTCATCAATTTATATCTCCAAGTAATTTACAATAGCAGCTTCGCATAGGTTACACTATATTAATTGTATGTATGAATATCAACTTTTTTCATTTAACAGTGATGGCAACTATCAAGCCTGTCACAGCTGCAGTAGACACATTAAACAAATTATGCAAGCTTATTTTTTGCCCCTGTTACCACCTGGAAATCTAGGCACAGCTAGGAACATTAAAAACTAGATACAATCTAATAAAAGACAGATGTGCTTATAGGTCCCAGGCTATAAGTCTGCTAAAATGACTTAAATGCTGTGGGAATTTTGGGGAATCTTTTTTTTTAATAACCATGTTTTAATTAGAACCACATGTGGAGTAAGTAGCAGGATTTATCTCAAAGAAAGAGCTGAGTTTTACTACACTGTAGTAAATGTCAACTTTTCAAATTGACCCTACATATACAACAGACACCAAAAGTATCTAAAAATATAAAAGGAGTTATTCATCAAAAAGAGATGAACTTGATATAGTGGTTCTCCTTAAAAATCTTCCTGAAGTTGACTTTTGGTAGACTCAACTGTTGGAAGAAAACTGTTACACTTATATGGAATAGTTAATGCTTGGCATCCAATATTAATATTGTACTCTCTCAATAATATGAAGAAAAGGTCACAGAGTTGCATATTTCTAAAACTTACATTAGAAAAATATAAGAAATATATTGTTGACTAATCCCTAGAATTTATGGTTACTTTTGTTGTTGCTGTTTTATTACATTATAAAATTGAAAAGATTTAAATATCAAGGAAGTGAGTATATTCTGGAATATAAAACATACATAGCATAGTGCCAATATTGGGTATTAGTAATACTACAGGCAGGTTTCATGAAGCTGGAATAAAAAGTAATGTGTATTGGTTACTACTCAGTAAGGAAAATCAAGTAATAATCTTCACACTACTTTAACAGTTCTTTTTTTAAGCTTTACTAATTGCATGGTCCCATGTAATCTTTTATTAAGATCTACATTTTATCAACTAATCCTATTAGCTGACTATAAATGGAGCTAATTCTGTAGCATGAAGTTCGTTATTATGATTCTTTGTTATTTTACTGTTTGTACTCTTACATATCTTCCGAATTTTAGTGATGAAATAAAATTTTTGTCCTCAATAAAATATAATTAATACAATAATATATCACATTCTTAGTATTAAAGTTTATATATATTGCATTAAAAGCAAGGTAATTTTATTCATGTAAACTTTGATAAATAAGTTAGTGGTTCGGTTATAAACAATTTTCTTCCAAGGTACTTTATTTTCTTAATATTGAGCATTTAGTTCGGAGTAAAATAATGCCATTGTTGCCAAGTCCTTGCTTGAATTAATGAAGAGATTGGATAACAGTTATTTTTGATAGCTTGCTTTCCTTCCTATGTGTGTACGGGAGTATCTATATATCTGTGTCTGTGTGAGTGTTTGTGTATGAAAACTTTATTTATCTCTATTCTACTTTTGAAGGACACTGAATACCTTTTACTTTGTGAAAAAGAGCATCAGAAAAAAATTATAAGAGGATTACTAAGATCATTTTTTTTAAAAAAAGAATGCTTGAATAGCTTACAGCATTATTTTTAGAGTTCTGAAGATATTTTATCTGTTACTTTAGTGCCAGTGCTCCAGGAAGATAGGAACAGAGACAGATATGAGACCCTTAAACATCTTAAGGTGCTAGTCCAGTAGAAAAATATTTTAAAAGGCCTAAAATACTGCCAGTATCCCTATTTAGTCATTCTATCATTTTTGTGGAATGTCTACTGGTCCTAAAACTCTAGGCCAATTTAAACATAATTTATGTTGCTCAGAACATTAACATTGTTAAGAACTTTAACTTCATTTTTCTTATTATAAAAATATTTCCCAAACAAAATATTTTGATTAGCCCCTATTGGTCCTAATAAAATCTATGGAGGTCAAAAGAGATAAGGCCTTTTTCCTGAACTATCTATTCTAAATATTTGGGCTTCATATTTTAGATTGTTAAGCCAATTGTTGTAACTGATTTATTAGTTGAACTTATCAAAACTAAACATGTTACTTGTAATAATAACATAAAAGAAGATATAACACTAAGCAGGTAACTAATAAAAGTTACACACTTTAAAGTACTAATCAAAACCCCACCATGCTAGTACATATGCCTAAGATTTATATACTCTTATTTTATTTGTTTTGTTATTAAATAATAAAGACTATAATACACTTACCTAATGCAGCAAAGATTGTATTTTCTAAAAGTTTTGATAACACTTTAAAAGTGATCATAAACTTTGAGATTTATTATAGGGCATTTTCCTTTCCTTTTTTATTTTTTTTCTATGAAGTTGCAGCAAAACATAAACACCCAAAGGTCACTGAAAGGCTAAACCACACTTTATTTCTCTCAAGAGCACACTATACCAGAATGTCATTCTTCCTCCAAAATGCTATCTGTATCAAGCTACCATTTAAAACCACAGGACTGTTTTATTCACATCTGTCTGTCTAGATATATTTACTCTGCCTTTATGTTCTGTTATTGTCTTGATTTATACTAATGTTGTTTGGTCTGTCCTTTCTTTCTTCAGCTTAATAACCAGTTTTTTTATTATGTTTGATTTTTCAGTCCCGTCTTTTACCTTCACACCAACAGGTATATATTTGCACTTTTCCCTTGATAGTTTGGCATGTGTCTATATAATGTATGTCACTTTCTCCCTTTCATCTTCCTTGTATAACCAGGCACATTGTTGAAAATAGAAAGAATTAGTAATGTTACGGGCGATAAGATTTTATCACCGTAACTGTTTTTATCTGTTTTGTAGATTTAGCACTGGTATTTGAGTTAAAACTTTCTATGCACTTGGGAAGATCATCCACAATAATTTATATCATCTCTGTTTTCATAATTCTGTTCAGTCTTAATATTTGCCCACTAACACCATTTTTCCATAAAATAGTTCTTGAAGAACATTAGAAACTACATAAAGGAAGATAGCATCCTTTAATAATAAATTTTAATGACAAACATTATCATTATTAAAATAGACATCTACAGAGATTTGACTTCTCAACTTGCCATACACACTCCACAATTTGTGTCTCTACAATATAAACTCTAATTCCAAGTAGTGTAGAGTTTCACATTCAGATGTCCTGTGCTTTAGGAAATGCCAGTAAGCCTTAATGTAGAAACAACATAAGAATGATATTTAATTTAATGTGTAATCCTGTCTGAACTTTAACCTATCTTATTATCCATCTTTCAAAGTGATCCTTAAATATTATTAAATGTCTACTACTCTTGAGCATTGGACTTAGATTAGTAACAGTGTGGGGATGGGGGGTTGATATATGTCTTTTGCAGAGGTTGTAATGCTCCATCTGCCACCTTGCCTATTTTGACCCATTTCTACAGATGTCACTATAACAGTCATAAATATCCAAAGAAAATAGGAGTGTGCAGCTGTTGGGATCAGAAGCAGGATTAAGTATGGATGCAGTTTGCTGTACTTGTCAGTGGCTCTTTAAAAAGCTTTCCTCCTCACCACCCCAGGCTTGCATGGTTTCCTCCTAGGAAGAGATGCCTTAGGAAATATGCATAAGGAAGCATTAAGTACACTGCAACAATGTTTCCATGTTGATTCAAAGCATTTCCCCCACTTCATATTTTAGTAGCTCCTGTTAAACAGAAACATAAATAAATACTTCTTTCAGAAAACATCCCCATAAACTGTGTGGTGTTAAAAGCCATACTCAACACAAAGGTCAATATTGTTTCTAAGGATTTATTACATCACAGGAATGATCTACACAATTCTATGTAAAAATAGTTTTATGAATCACTTGCAAAATATGAAAGGTTATTGTCCCTAAAATTCTTAGAGATGTTTTTATGTTTTTTACTCCTCATTTGCTTTTAGGTTTGAATTAAACTTAAACATGTTTAGAATTAATCTAGTTACATATTAATATCAAAAGTCCTTTTAATGTGTTGATTCTTCAGAGAAAATTTTAAAATACTGTTAGTTTAAGTATACTAGTACCATTGGGGAATTCATTCTTAAAATTAACATTGTATTTAAACTCAGTTTAACATATCTGTGAAAAATGAAATTATTTCTGTAACTGATGGCTTTCCAGTAAGGAAAAGGAGATTTCACAATAAGTAATTTGAAAGTAATGCTATTTTTAAAAACTTTTATTTATTATCATATTGCGGTTATAAATATTAATCTCTATACATTCAGCACATTTAAAAAAACATGTTCTTGTACTATTGTCAATCAAACAATACTGCTTTGGAATTATCTTTCATTTTTACTTTGAAGACAAGATGGGATAAAGTTAAGATAAGTAGTGCTATGCTGGGCATATCTACATTAGTACAGTTTTTATAGGAAAATCTGCATAGGAAACTCGAAAGAAATATTTAATATTTTTGATTAAGATTTGCTTAAACAAGCAAATGCCTTTCTGAAGTTTCCTGTCAAGATTCATGGTTGATTTTGTTCAAAGAATTAACAACAATATTTTATTTTATCTTATCTTTATCTTTCAGTAACATATCAAAGAGGAGGAGAAGCTGTAAGCAGTGGAGGCAGGTAATAAAATTTGATGTTAATTTTCAGCATAAATGCAGCAGAATTACCTAGAGCATTTCAAATTTAATTTTGCACACAGGCAAACATGTATCACTGAAAGTAAACAGCAGAGGGAGCACTTTAACTTCAAACTATAAATTTTGCTGCTATGAAAAAGTGAAGTGACAAAAAAAAACCCTGAGACTGAGATTTTTAGATATATTACACATTTAATAATGTGGTTTAATCAAAATGCTTTAAATTTTAAATTCTATTCTTGTAGGACAGGTTTCTATGTTTCTATAAATTAAAACAGGAAAAATATATTATGATTGTTGGTCACAGAATAAATGAGAAATGAATGAAATTCCACTTGTCTTAAAGTGTTTAATCAACGATAATAAGTATTTTAACAAATAAATCCCATTAACATTTCACCGAAGGGGTATTCATAAATTAATTACCCCTTTTCCCTGAAAATAAGACCTCCCCGGATAATATGCCCAATTGGGCTTTTGAGCTCCTGTGCTAAAATATGCCCTCCCTGAAAATAAGCCCTCCCCTAAAATATTTAAATGCATGTGCAGCCTGTCCCCTCCATTTTCTAGGGGGGAACATGCCCCACGCACCACACATGCATCTGCCATCCACACAGAACAGTCTCATGGAAGGTGTTCCCACAAACCCTAGCTACCATGCCCTTTGTCTTAGTGGCAGCCGCAAAAAGAGCACCAGGCCCAGCGATGCTAAGGTTGGCAAGAGCGTGCCAGAAAGAGAGACAGAACTTCCGGCTTTTAAAAAAAAGATGGCATGTTTACATTTGTTTAGGAATATGTGAGGTTCTGATTACATTTGGAAGCATATATACTTCATAATCAGGAATGTGTAAATTCTTTAAAGTGATACAGGACACCTTTCCAAACTGCTTGTTATATTAAAGTAGCTACATTTCTTATGACTTATAATTTTGAGACAATTTCATAATCTTAAACAACACTGATGTTTCTCTGACTGATTATGCAGCCTTATATAAGCAATATGATCACTTGTAACTATTTCATTTTTTTAAATTTTCACTTTGCACAACCATCAATGACAAAAGTGGAACACTTGCTAGATTTTGACATATAAATGTCATATAAACAACCTGGGAATTGGCAGTTACTAATCTGTGAAGTCATAATACCTATTACAAAATTATCTGCAGCATAATTTTAGTTGCAATTCTTCATATTCTTCATATCAGTAGCCTTGAGAGAGGTTATGTCCCACTTTGAGTTTCAAATAAAATAGAAAAGAATAAATTAATATAAATATTGGAGAATTCATTACAAAAAGTCTAGAAAATAATATTTGTTCATCTCAGCTATCGAATTACTACTTGCTGAATATCTTTACAGGTTCATATTTCTACAGCATTTATCAGAAATATATAGTGAGCATTTTTTGAACTATGTAGTGAAGGAACTCAGAAATGATTTTCAAAATAGATATCAAGAAACAAGACATTTCTCATAGCAAGCCCATGAACCACTTTACTGCAATCTGATTTCTAGAATAATCATGAAGGGAGGAGGGGGCTCCTAAGGATAATCAATGTGATCTTTTTTAATTTTTCTTTTTAAGGCCAGGTCTTTTAAACATCAATGAACCTACTACTCAGCCCTGGCTTGCAGATACATGGCCTAATACTGGGAATAATCATAATGATTGTTCTATTAACTGTTGTACATCAGGCAATGGAAACAGTGACAGCAACCTTACTACTTATTCTCGACCAGGTATTATTATTTATCATTATCATCATTATTTATAACAGTTCAAGCTTTCCTGCACCTATATTGTTCAGTCACATCCTTATATCAATATACATATTACCATTTATATGCAGCCACCTGTAGTAAATAGATTTGAAATACATAATAAGATATTTTATTCTTCCCTAAATATAGAATCTTAGGCATTTACAAATCTTCAAAATACAATGATGTGCTATAGCTCTTTCTTAGAATACAGATATTTCTCATTCAGAAACAAGATCAAGGTCCAAATTTAATGCCAAAGAATCAATGCTGCTATCAGGAATCTTGGGGAAGAAAGATATTGCTATCATGTGTCTTCTCTGTCACTGTGTCTGTTCTGTGGAACAGCATTCCCCTGGAGATGCAGTTGACCTGATCTGTTGCTCCATATCAAGGGATTTAAGACCTGGATGTGCCCACAGGCAGGTGGGCCAGTGGTGAGATTCAAATAATTTAACAACCGGATCTCTGCCCTAATGATTTCTTCAAACAACCAATTCACCAAACTGCTCAGAAAGTTAACAACCGGTTCTCCCGAAATAGTGCGAACTGGTCAAATCCCACCACTGATTGGGCTAAAAGCTTGAACAAGCCTTGTTTAGTTCTTGGTTTATTGTTCATCTTGTTTTATTAAAATTAACTTTTTTTTTAATCTTAGACATTTAGTATATTGACTTTTTGGATATTGTTTATAAAGCATGTTTGTTCCTTTAGTTTTAATTTTTTGTATGCCGCTTAGCATCACTAGGGTAAGATGGACAACTATAAAATTGTATGTTGATATAAATCAAGGAATAAAGAAAGATTTGTTTCTGAAAGGAGTAGTTGAAATAAAATAAAAAGGATCTGGAGGAGCTTTCATTAAGAGGTACATACAGTTTTGGAAAATAGGGACCACCTTTGGTGGAAAGATAACAGCATTCCGTGTGTCTTCAGCATTTAGTCATGCCAGCCACGACCAAAGAGATGACTTCGAACAGCTTTGTAACGGAGATGATCACTGCTCTCTAGAGTCAGGAATGACTAGCACATACACTATATTGGCAAAAGTATTCACTCACCTGCCTTTACTCGCATATGAACTTACTGTAAGTGACTTCCCATTCCTAATCCATAGGGTTCAATATGACATCGGTCCACTCTTTGCAGGTATAACAGCTTCAACTCTTCTGGGAAGGCTGTCCATAAGGTTCAGGAGTGTGTTTATGGGAATTTTTGACCATTCTTCCAGAAGCGCATTTGTGAGGTCACACACTGATGTTAGACGAGTTTACGTGGTCTACCACTTTGTGGCTGAGTTGCTGTCGTTCCCAAACACTTCCACATTCTTATAATACAGCTGACAGTTGGCTATGGAATATTTAGGAGTGAGGAAATGTCACGACTGGAATTGTTGCACAGGTGGCATCCTATCACAGTTCCACGCTGGAATACACTGAGCTCCTGAGAGCGACCCATTCTTTCACAAATGTTTGTAAAAACAGTCTGCATGCCTAGGTACTTGATTTTATACACTTGTGGCCATGGAAGTGATTGGAACACCTGATTCTGATTATTTGGATGGGTGAGCGACTACTTTTGGCAATATAGTGTAGGATGTCACCTGTGCAATGGAACAGAAGCACCTCCTTATGACAGCTTAGATGTTAATTTCCCTTTATTCAGTGTAACTATGTTGTTAGAAATTAATTTTGCTTTACATACCAAAATCATGCTTACATGTTAAAATGTGTATTGTAACTGAATATATTTTTGGATTTTTTTACTTCCTAATATGGACAGCTGACTGTATAGCAAATTACAACAATCAGCTGGAGAATAAGCAAACAAACTTGATGTTGCCTGAATCAACAGTTTATGGTGATGTGGACCTGAGCAACAAAATCAATGAAATGAAAACGTTCAATAGCCCAAATCTGAAAGATGGAAGATTTGTCAACCAACCAGGACAGCCTACTCCATATGCCACTACTCAACTTATCCAGTCAAACATAAGCAATAATGTAAACAGTAATAGTGGTGATTCAAATGAAAAGCATTGGAAGCCATCTCCACAACAGAAACAAGAAGTTGCACCAATTCAATACAACATAATGGAACAAAACAAATTAAACAAAGGTAAATAGTTTGTAATATTTTCTTACCTTGTGTTTTAAACCTTAGAGATTTTAATACATTTTGAAACTCTTTAAATAAAAAGGACAATTTGTATACTACTGCATTCATAGTAATTTAAACCATTTCCAAACTGATTACTGCTTATAAAAGCATCAAAAGCATCAATATGGATGAAGAAATCACTTTCTAGATATAAAACCTATTAACTTGAAATTTGTCAGCCTAGTAATTAGTGCAACATTCTCCAAAAAACTCAACGTATTCTAATAAATTAGGCCTCCTCCGCATTCCATCGGCCAGCCAGTGTCGGCTGGCAACTACAAGGAGGAGGGCCTTCTCAGCAGTAGCCCCGACCCTTTGGAACGAGCTCCCCGTGGAGATTCGTACCCTCTCCACCGTCCAGGCCTTCCGCATAGCCTTGAAGAACTGGCTCGCCCGTCAGGCCTGGGGATAAGAATTGCTACCCCGCCCGAATGATGAATGAATGTTGCTTACTATTTTTATTATATGTTGTTGTCTTAATATTGTATTTCCCTCTCCCTGGTTTTCTGTGAGCCGCCCTGAGTCCCCTTAGGGAAAAGGGCGGCCTACAAATGCTAATAAACCAAACCAAACCAAACCAAATAAGACAGTTAAATATTCATGTTGCTTTTAGTTGAATTCTAACAATCTCATGTTATCCAATAATTTTTGAAGAATATAGACATTAACTTTAATTTTTCTAAGTTTGATAGTAGATGTATGAACAGCTATTTGAAAGAAATACAGTGTTATTTTATTAAATTACAGATTACCGTGTAAATGATAATGTTACAACTATTCCATATAATCAGACCTATGATCAGAATACAGGAGGATCCTACAACAGTTCAGACAGAGGAAGCAGTACATCAGGTAAGTATTTAAATGTGCAGTGCATTTTGTAAAATGAATATTCTGTGATGCCTTATAATATGGTTGACATATTTGGAGAGCTCCTCTGTACTGTATTATTTATATTTATATATTTATTTGTATACTGCCTTTATTAATTTTTACAAATAACTCAAGGCAGCAAACATATCCAACACATCTTCCTCCTCCTATTTTCCCCACAACAACAACCCTGTAATGTGGATTTAGCTAAGAGAGAGTGAGTGGCCCAAGGTCACCCAGCTAGCTTAACTAATATAGATATATAAAGCATATTTGAGTCAGTGTTGACTCTCGTCTTTTCAAACTTCTTAGCAAGATTTCAGAAATAAAATGAAGCAAGATTGCCTCATTCTAGGCTTGCAAATCACTGACTGGCCCAAATTACAATTTCCTGGTTTCTGGCACAGAATCTTAACCAATAAAGTAAATCACCTTTCTTCACGGTAATATGATGACAACTAATTATATAGTTCTATAAGTATTCTCAATTTGCTATTTTTATTTTTTAATAATAATTTTATAGTATTTTAAATATAAATTAAAAAGAAAAATAGGTAGTGCAAAATAAAAGCCAGGAAAAAAATAAAGAAAGAAAAAAATAAAATACAGTAAATAAACATTTTCTATTTTAATGTGTAACTCAAACAAAAAAATAAAACACAGGAAATGCTGTAAAACCTACTTGGTAGAGGCAACCACAGCAACCCTCTTTACTGAAGTCTAATGCACTTCACTGAAGTCTAATGAAACCTTTGCATATAAAGACAGGCACAAGAAACAGTAATAGGATGGCAAAACGGAAAGGCTACTGTAATGGTAGTTTAAAGGTAAGGTAAAGGCTTCCCCTGCCCAATTATATCATGCACAAGTATTCAAAAGAAAGCACAATAGAGTAAACCATTCTTAATCTTTTTTTCTACAATAGCGCTATAATGCATCCTGCTCCAGTAAGAAAAGTCTTGTGAATGTTTGTTGCATTAATTGGATTAGACACTTGCTTTGGTAATCTAACTGCTTCACATCATGCAATTTAGACAAGGCAGAGTGTGAATATTATTAAAAATATACACAATGTGTGCACATTTCTTTCCCAAACAAGCATGTTGCCTAGAATCCAGCGACTTTTAGATGTTGGGACTTTTCAATGCAATAATTCAATGCGCTATGCCTCATGTACTTATTTATGTATTATTTTTGCAATGAAAACATTGCAAAAGACTTTATGGATTAAGATAATTGATTGCTATTCCCCCTTCTGATTTCCTTTTTTATTAAATTTCTTTTAGATAAGCCTAAAATCAATCACCCTCTTATTATCCTCTTTTTAAGTCCTTTGAGTTGAAAAGACAAGGAAAACATCAAATAATCTTTATAAAATGATTTAAAAAGTCACATTTTTTCATGACTTTATTAAAAATTTAATAAAGTGAAAGCTAAAAACCAACCCAAAAAATATTTAGAATAAAGACAAGAAAGAAGAAACTAAAAATGACAAAGCCAAAAGTGCAGAACAAAAGAAAGAAAATATAAAGAAGTGGCTTCTGCTTTTCTTACAGCAATTATAAGTATAAATTTACTTTTACTCTATGGCTCAGCATGAGCCATATATATTTTTTCTTTCTAATCATCAAATCCATATATAAGTTCATCTTTTTCTGTTTCATACAAAAAGTCTATAAGAGGTTTCCAGTAAGTAATAAATTAGTATCTTTCCTCTGATAATGAGATGTCAATTTCACCATCTCAGTAATTTCCATCATCTTCACCATCAATTCCTCCATTGTAGAATGTTCAATCTTTCCATCTGGCTGCATATAATATTGTTGTTGAATTTTGTATACATATTAACAATTCTACAAGAAGTTCTATGAGTTCTTTCTAACTGTGGGTCTTTGGTGCTCTCTGAGCTTGGTTGTTTTCCAGCAGATGTTTCATTATCCAAACTAGGTAATATCCCCAGTACTAATAAGAAGTGGCAGTTGCTTTCCTTATATATTCTAATGGCTTGCCCTGTCAGTGTTGCTGGGTGTGGTCTTAGAGGTTCTTTGTTTGGGTTCTCAACACGTTAATGTTAGCTTGTTTGACAATATCCCAGTCAAGGAACTACAAAACACCACCTCCACCAACAATGAAACATCTGCAAGAAAACAACCAGGTTTAGAGAGAATCAGGGTCCCTCACTTCAATCCTGAGCTACAAATATTTTGCTTTATTGGTACTTTCTCACTTTTTAACAATCAGTTCCTGATTCCAACTGTAAATGAAACAATGGAGGATTTGTACTCAGACTTGTAAGATCGATGTCAATCTTACTGGATAGACCCTACAGGAAATATTACCAAATATGATTGTAAGGCTACTCTCAAGTGTCCAGTTCCAGGCCTTATGAACTCAGAAAACGAACATGCTCTGGAAATAGTTGGTAATGTTTTATTCAAACCTGAAACCTGGAACAAATGAGCATTTGACAGTTGCATTTGACAGTTGCAAAGTCAGCACTGGCAGTTACTGCTTCCCAGCGTTCTATATATAGGAAGACCACGCCCCTTCCCACCCACAAGCATCTGACGTCAGCATTCCATTTCTCATTAGCAGTCCACTATCCAGTGACTGTGCTTCCATTCTCTGTCTGGCCTACAACCTCCAATCAATTGGGCTTTGTTTTTCCCCTTTCCACCCCAGATATGGCAAGGTGTTCGGGGCTTGACAGCTACATAACAACAGAATGCTACAAGTCTGAAAGTACAAATATCCAGTCTCCTTTACATTTGATACACCAGGGACTGTCCCTTCTCAGCTTCTTGTTCTGCCCATTATTCAACTACTGACTATGCCTTCTCTAATCTGGCCATTTCCTGGGCAGCATTTTTTCACCTTGTCTGTCAAGATCTTTCCCACATACCATTACAGGGCCTTTAAAAAGCCTGTAATTTAGGTTGTATATTAATCTTTGAAATATTTGGAATTAATGTTTGTATTTGAATCCAACATTTTATGGATTTCTTTATACCTCTACCCAGCACGATAAAATGTCTCTTCTTGTTCACATTTCCAACAGTCATTAATTCTTCATAATTCAAGCAACTCTAGAAATGTATAAGTTAACAATGCATCTGTCAAATGTCAGTTTTCATTACAACTCATGTCAAACTCCTACTCCAAATTCATCAATGCCCAAACAATTGGTCTTAAAAAAAAGAAGAAGCAGCTTGACTGATTAAAAAAAATGTTATGGAATGTTATATTATTCTATAAGCCATAACTGTAACCGAAATATTTATATCGGTACTTTCTTTTGCTATATTTATTGTGAGATACCTAGTAACTGTGTTAGGGTTTTTATTTTATATTCTTTATTTTAATAACTTTTCATACAGCTGTATTTGAGAATGCTTTTAGTAACTTTGTGCCCAGAATATTTCATGAACAAATTACTTGCAATTAATATCTTAATGCAACATTGAAACTTTAGCAGGTCATATCTGTTGTCACACTATATAAATTTTAGCAATTAAATAAGAGAAAGATGGTTCAGGTAATGTATCTAACTATATTTGGTTTATATAATATATAATGCAGTTAATATATCTAGAAAATTGCTTTAATTATATTGCTTAGAAAGTCTATGTACATTTGTTAGCCATTTATTCAAGCTAATAAAACCTGTTATTGTGTTTCAAATATGTAAGTCGTATTTCATTAAAATGCATTTTAAAGCATTAAGTCTATAATATGTTTATAATGTTATGTAAAAAGACTACGGTTAAAAAGTTGTTTTAACACATGTATTATATGTATGAAATTTTTGTAAGGTGATAATTGAATTTATCAGAAATTATTGTAAACTTTGTCTAAAATACTAAAAAAAATTCATCTCATGGAAACACTTAGCCAATAAATGCTTAACAAAATGGTTAAATCTCTTATTATACTGTGTTTAAGTATTAAGTAGCATATAATTTAGGTGGCATGGCTCATGGCAGCATTTAGTCATAGGTAAAATGAACTTGATCCCCAAAGGGATTGGAGCCAAGTAATACTTTGATGAGAGACCATCAAAGAATCCTAGGACTGGATTACACTGGTAACTTTTTTAAGAAAGAAAGAAAAATGATGTTTTATAATAATATAATGATGTTTATAATAATAAACAATACCATTGACATTGACAAAAATCACCATCACTCAATTACAAAAGGCAGCTTTGCTCAGAACAGCTTAAATCAGGGATGTCAAACTCAAGGCCATTGGACCAGAGGTGCTTGGATCTGGTCTGCAGGACCGTCCTGGAAACAGCAAAAGACCAGCCTATGGTGCCTCTGCCAGTGAAAACGGAGCTCCGGAGGGCCATACGCAGCCTTCCCAAGCTCCATTTTTGCTGGCAGAAGGTTGCAAGAAGCCATTGCATCCAGAAACACAGCTTGGGAGTCTATTTTCACTGGCAGAGTGCTCTGGTCACCACAGATGCCCCGACAAAAGTGATGTCAAACTGGCCATGCCCCCTCCCCCCAGGTAAAACACAACCCTGTGGTGACCCTCAATGAAATCGAGTTTGACTCCTCTGGCTTACATCTTAAAATGATACTTTTATCATCAAACATCCACATCTGCCTATGCCAGGTCCTTGGGAAGGACTTGATAGGTGGACAAAAAATGTCAACTCTGAAAAGATTTACTGTGGTACATTTCTTCACAGGGAGTCAAGGGCATAAAAAGGGTTCTAAAACCCCAAAGACATCTAAACAGGCTGGAATGAATTGGGCAGAAGTACTTCCACCACCTCCTGTACATCCACCTCCCCATAATAATAGTGAAGATTACAACCTCTCTATGAATGAAAGGTACAATAAAAATGGATTTGTAAGTCATTTTAATTCACTTTATTCATTAAATAAAATATAGAAATAATCAACTTAGGGTTCCAAAGGAAGAGATTAAGAAGTAACAACCGAAGAGAAATACTGCATATCTGATCCATTGTATTTTTATATTGTTACATTGTTTCATAGCTATGATCATGAAATTCCTTGCCCGCTACCACCAACAAGAATGTATGTACGGCAGGATGAGCTAGAAGAAGATGACGAACGAGGTCCTACACCACCAATTCGAGGAGCAGCTTCATCTCCAGCAGCAGTATCCTATAGCCACCAGTCTACTGCTACACTAACTCCTTCTCCCCAAGAAGAACTGCAGCCTATGCTGCAAGATTGTCAGGAAGAAATAGCCCATTTGCAACACCCACCAGACCGACGGTATGTTAATTTTAAAAAGTAACTTTTTTATATTTTATGCTAATGCATTTTGTTAGAAGATATTATCTATGTGTCATTAAGATACTTTTGAAAGGAATTATTCATGAAGACTATAATACTTCATTTTTTTCAAGGTCAGGTAGTAAGCACAGATGCATAATTTGGCCATCAATGTATAAAGTGTCAGATTAATATGTCTACAGCATTATTACAAAAGCATGCTTTTTTACAGGCACAAAAGCTATTCTCATCACGCCATATTTTAAAACTCACAGCATTTTAAAAGTATAGAACAGAATGATTAGCAGATTATAGAAATAGAAAGCATGATGAATTAATTGAAAGTAACTGTTGATCATTGTTCTTTCTGCCATATTAAAGCTTAAGGCTATTGGAGAAAATGTTATTACATCCAGTACAACTTTACACAAAACACTTCATTGTGGAATCCATTGTCATAATAGTCATAACAGTCTCAAGATTAGATTACTTTAATAAAAATATACGGTAGTATAAATTTATGGATGGTCAGTCAACCTATGTCTATTAACTGAGCTAATCCTAAATGTAACTTTTGTATTTCAAAGTTATATGTAAGTGATGGTAAATGTTGAGAGTGCAATATTGGGCTTTCATTTCATTTCGTTTCATTTCTTTGATTAACTTGATATGAGTTTCCTGATAGGTTTTGATTTTTTTTTCATACTTCTTATTCTGCAACATCATTTCACTTTCATATTTGTGAGGTTTTTTTTTAAAAAACTTACAGGTTTGCATCCTTCTAAAGCAGTGTTTCTCAACCTTGACCATTTAAAGATAAGTGGACTTCAACTCCCAGAATTCCCAGCTACAGTCGGCTGAGGAATTCTGGGAGTTGTAGTCCACCCATCTTCAAGTAGCCAAGATTGAGAAACACTGTTCTAAAGCATATACAGTCAAATATTCAATAAATTATAACATAAACTATAAAACCTGACCTTCCATGTCACAATTTTCAGATCTAATAATTTTGTAAACTATGGTGAATCAATTCATATTGGTCAATATTACTTTATGAGCTAAATAGACCTGTGGATGACATGTCACTGTATAACGGCATCTTTAACTGTGCTCATACCTTCTTTTTAGGGGACAAAAAACATGGAGATGGAAAATGGGAATGGGAAATGAGCAAAAACTCACTGAAGAAAAATAACAGATGAAGTAGTAGTTTAGGAATGATTATTGGTTAAAATTAACCAATCCTTCAGCAACATGTCTATATTTCCCCATCTCCAAAGCTCTGTTTTCTCATACATTTGTGTGTACAGATATATACATATATCTTTTTTTCCATGTTTATTTTAATATGGATTGTAAAATGAATTGAGTATGTTTCTGAAAAATACTAAGTAAAAAAGAAAAAAGAAACTGCAAAGACATGAAACTCTTGACAGCTCAAACAGAAGGCATGATTTATAGTCTACAACTGCACATAGGGAAGAAATAATTTTTCTCTGAAGAGTTTCAGAAGAAAATATGTTTATCTGAATAGGTTTTTAAATGAAGCCAGGTTATTCTAGATGTTAGTAATCAGAATCATGATGTGATCCCCCCCCAATTGCAAATCATTCCTAGCAGGTTTTTTTGAATCAATTTCCAAATTATCTTCAAGACCACTTCAAAATTTACAGAATACCTAATGTTTCCCATCTCATTACTAATATAAGGGAAATATGCAGAAAATGCTGGCATTTTCCCCTGTCACCATTAAAAGCAGTGCTTCATATTTTTTTCTTGCCATTCAAATGATTGTGTTATACTGTTTTATTTAAACTGTGTAAAGATAAACATATTCAAGTATAACTGATTTTTAAAAAAATATCTAAATTATCAAGCTTCATGTACTATTTTTCTGTCTACTGAATGACTACAATATCATAATTGTAAAGTATTTATTTGATAAACCAAATTCAGAATTTGCAAGTACTTGTTATTTATATCTGCTTCAGATATAACTATCTGAAGGAAAATTCTTCATTTTACTTTACTAACCAATAAGTTTGAATTACAAACCAGTATAAAACTGTATGATGTAATGAATACAAATATTAAAAATGCTATTAACATTAACATTAATTTTTTTAACTATTCGCTCACAGGCGTCAACCTGTGAGCCCACCTCCACCTCCCAGGCCTATTTCACCACCACATACTTATGGTTACATTTCGGGACCTCTTGTATCTGACATGGACACTGATGCACCAGAAGAAGAAGAAGATGAAGCAGACGTAGAAATTGTGAAGATGCAAAACAAAAGGCTTCTTTTGCGTGGCCTTGAACAGACACCTGCTTCAAGTGTGGGAGATCTGGAGAGTTCTGTGACAGGTTCCATGATCAACGGATGGGGTTCAGCCTCAGAAGATGATAACATTTCAAGTGGACGATCTAGTGTTAGTTCATCAGATGGATCCTTTTTTACAGATGCAGATTTTGCACAAGCTGTTGCAGCAGCAGCGGAATATGCTGGTCTTAAAGTAGCAAAACGTCAGATGCAAGATTCTGTGGCAGGTGAGATTTCTTGTTGTCTTTCTATAAATTACCCTCTGAAAACTATAAATCTTGAAGTTCTTTTATGACAGTTGTTTCTTTTTATGTGAATTCTGTGAAAAATAGATGCCTATCAAAAATAATAGTTTCTTTAAATGTAAAACTACAGTAAAACCTTTCTGTCATGTGTATTGGTCTACCTTATCTTAGAAAAATGGAAAGTGGCTAATTTATCTCTATACAGCTCTTTGCAATTTTGTTAGGTTGTAGTCCAAAAAAGAAGAATCATAATGATACAAAACCAATATTAAGATATATATGGACCTGTGGCCTGGGAAGCTCTTCTAGGACTCAAAGGAGGGGAGAAGAGTGGAGCAGCTCGCCCTCCATCTGCACACCATTGTCTTACATCGCACTAGCGCAGTGCTCCGCGAATTTTTTTTAGGAATGTAGTGTGAATGGTATGCTTGGTTGATGTTTGCACCCACTTTTTTTAAAATTCATACTGTTGTATTTTTTGTGTTTAACTTATTTCGTGGGGACTGCATGGGTGAGTGGCTGTGTGTGTATGAGAGGGTTGAGAGTATTGCCTGGTGTCTCCTCCACTGAGTGCCACTGCAGAACTGGTAGGGGCCCAGACTTACTTCCCGTCCTAGAATGAGTGTTAAGGATTGCCTGCTGGATGGTGCGGGAGCTGTGGGAGGGGTTGTGGGGTCTACAGTAGCAGGGGAGGGCCAGAGCATTACGGTCACTATGGGGAGGGGCAGGTATGATGGGAACTTCAGGGCTGGCCATTACCAGGGAAGGAGGGTTTGCTACATCACAGAGATCCCTCCTTCCGGCCCTGTTAGTTCCACTCCAGGGCCAGGTGGCGAGAATTGTCAGGGCCCTGGTCTCAGGCTGTTGTTGCTAAATGCCAGGTCTGTGGTTCACAAAGCTCCCCTTGTCCGGGACCTAATTTTAGACAAGGGGGCAGACCTGGCATGTATTACTGAGACCTGGCTGGGCCCAGAGGGAGGAGTCCCCCTCACTGAAATGTGCCCAGAAGGTTTTCAGGTGCTTCATCAGCCGCGACCCCAGGGAAGGGGTGGAGGAGTGGCTGTCATCGTCTGAGGGTCTTTAGTTCCTCGTAGGATCCCTGCTCCGGAGTTTGTTGGGTGTGAGTCCCTGTTGATGAAGGTGGACCTTGGTGATCAAGTGGGTCTGTTGCTAATGTACCTACCTCCCAACAGCATTGCAACAGCCCTCCCCTCGCTCCTTGAGTCAGTAGCCGAGTTGGCGGTGGGGTTCCCCAGGCTTATGGTTCTGGGGGATTTCAACCTGCCTACACTTGGTGAATGCTCTGATGGGGCGCAGGAGTTCATGGCTTCCATGACAGCCATGGACTTGACCCAAGTAATTCGAGGTTCGACTCATTCAGCGGGTCACACACTTGACCTTGTATTTCTGTTGGAGCAGTGGAGATGTGATCTAGAGTTAAAGGGCATTAAAACCTTGCCCTTGTCATGGTCTGATCACTCCCTGCTGAGGCTTGACTTTCGGAGGCCAATCCCCCACTGTAGGGAGGAGGAACCGATTAGGTGGTTCCGCCCCAGGTGCCTGATGGACCCAATGGAGTTTCAGGCGGCGCTTGGAGAAATACCTGACGCTCTTGTCCACAGTCTGGTGGAGTCCTTAGTCGCTGCTTGGAATACAGCAGCGGCAGGGGCTCTAAACCGGATTGCGCCTTTGCGACCTCTCCGAGGCGGCGGATCCAGGAGGGCTCCTTGGTTCACCGAGGAACTCCGGGAGATGAAATGCCAAAAGAGACGCCTAGAGCACCGCTGGAGGGCCAGTAAATCTGAGTCAGACCGAGCACTGATGAGAGCCTTTATTAGAGCCTATCTCGTGGCAATACGGGTGGCGAAATGTTTGCATTTTGCCGCCCTTATTGCATCTGCCGAATTGCACCCAGCCACCTTGTTTAGAATAACCCGCTCCCTCTTGAAAGGGAGGGATGCGGGTGACCCTCTACAGGGTAGAGCTGAGGAATTTGTTCAGTATTTGACGGATAAAGTCGCTCGGATTCGGACAGAGCTGGACTCCAATTGCACGATACCAGCTGAGGTACCGGGGGAGGGTCCTGAGCATGCTTTATGGATTGAGTTTCAACGGGCTTCTCCTGATGAAGTGGACAAGGCCATGGGAGCGGTGAGTGCCTCCACTTGTATACTGGACCCGTGTCCCTCC
Source organism: Thamnophis elegans (assembly GCF_009769535.1). Lineage (NCBI taxonomy): Eukaryota > Metazoa > Chordata > Lepidosauria > Squamata > Natricidae > Thamnophis > Thamnophis elegans. The sequence continues at coordinate 44,443,085 of NC_045546.1, forward strand.
TGGCTGGTCTCGACCAGCAGGGAGGTGACACGCGGCTGGATCCAGACGATTGTGAACACCTCTCTCCAGGACGGAATCTTCCCACCCCTCCTAAAGGATGCGGTGGTGAGACCCCTCCTGAAGAAATCGTCTTTGGACCCAGCCATTTTGAGCAACTATCGCCCAGTCTCCAACCTTCCCTTTGTAGGGAAGGTTGTTGAGAAAGTGGTGGCCTCGCAACTCCGACGGTCCTTGGATGAAGCCGATTATCTAGACTCTTTTCAGTCGGGTTTCAGGCCTGGTTACAGCACGGAAACTGCTTTGGTCACGCTGATCGATGATCTCTGGCGGGCCAGGGATAGGGGTCACCCCTCTATCCTTGTGCTTCTTGACCTCTCAGCGGCCTTCAATACCATCGACCATGGTATCCTTCTGCGACGGCTGCGAGAGGTGGGGTGGGAGGCACCGTTTTGCGGTGGTTCTCCTCCTACCTCTCGGACAGGTCACAGTTGGTGTTGGTCGGAGGGCAGAGATCGACCCCAAGGCCCCTCAAGTATGGGGTGCCGCAGGGTTCGGTCCTGTCCCCCCTCCTATTTAACATCTATATGAAGCCGCTGGGTGAGATCATACGCCGGCACGGGATTAAGTATCATCAATATGCAGACGATACGCAGCTGTATCTGTCTGCCCCGTGCCAACTCAGTGAAGCAGTAGAAGTGATGTGCCAGTGCCTGGAGGCTGTTAGAGTCTGGATGGGAGCAAACAAGTTGGCACTCAATCCAGACAAGACCGAGTGGCTTCTGATGTTCCCTCCCAAAGATTGTCCAACTGTTCCATCTCTCAGGCTGGGGGGCGAAATTATACGCCCCTCAGAGAGGGTTCGCAATTTGGGAGTCCTCCTGGACCCACAGCTGACTCTAGAACACCATCTGTCAGCTGTGACCAGGGGGACCTTTGCCCAGGTTCGCCTGGTGCACCAATTGCGACCCTACCTGGATCGGGAGGCCCTTCAGACAGTCACTCACGCCCTTGTGACCTCAAGACTGGATTATTGTAATGCTCTCTACATGGGGCTGCCCTTGAAGAGTGTTCAAAGACTCCAATTAGTCCAGAATGCAGCCGTGCGAGCGATTGTGGGTGCACCAAGGTACACCCACGTTACACCTATCCTCCACGAGCTGCACTGGCTACCTATTAGTCTCCGAATCCGCTTCAAGGTGCTGGTCGCTACCTATAAAGCCCTACATGGCATTGGACCTGGGTACCTGAGAGACCGCCTCCTGCCGATTACCTCTCTCAGACCAATTAGATAGCACAGGTTGGGTCTCCTCCGGATTCCATCTGCCAGCCAATGTCGGCTGGCAACTCCCCGGGGGAGAGCCTTCTCTGTTGCAGCTCCGGCCCTCTGGAATGAGCTCCCTGTTGAGATCCGGATCCTTACTACCCTCCCGGCCTTCCGCAAAGCCACCAAGTCCTGGCTGTTCCAGCAGGCTGGGGGGATCTGAGAAGCATCTACCTCCACAGAAATTGTGAATGTTGGTTTTGTTTTTAATATGTTGTCTTTGTCTTGTTCCCCCCTTTCCCTTGTCTTTTGTGAGCCGCCTGGAGTCCTCCGGGAGTGGGCGGCATACAAGACAAATAAATAAATAAATAAATAAATAAATAAATAAATAAATAAATAAAAAATTAATGCCAATATTTTTCATATTATAAGAAGGCCATGTGCTTCAGGAGGTAAACCCTTCCTAAAGAAAGTATCCATTATCATGTCCTTTTTTTTTGGCAAATCTAAGAGGAGACCTTTAATAGGGTATTCTTGTGTTTGGCAGGCATAGACTTTGGGAAAGGTCCTCAGGTGGGACTTTAAAAATATTAATAAATAGCATGAATTGCATACAGAAACAAATTCAGTTCCCACAAGAGTAAATGACATCATGACTACCATGGGCCATTGGATTTTATATCAAGTAGAGTTGCTGAATGTCTTCAAGGGCAATCTTTTATATTACTGGTGATAATAGTACTGCTCTGAGAAACCTGGAAAACAAAGCTTGCTACCACAAAAAACCAAATCTAGATGCATCTTGCTTGGAAAACAAAATCCCAATTAATAGTCTGCAGCAGTGAATCAGTCTTTATATTAAGAATATTATTAAACAATATGATATTTTATCCAATAATTAGCAATATTTGTTTGTTTGTTTTATTTGTATGACCATCACTCCAAAGCCAAAACTCTGGGCAGCTTACAATCGCAATACAAAGTTATACATTTTTGTTTTTATATATAGTTCATTAATTATTGTGTTTTCAGTTACAGAAGGCAATTGTCTGATTTTTTTTTGGCGGGGGGGAAATAAATCAAAATGCTGTTTCTTTTCTAGGCCATAGACATTATCATGCCTCACACTGCCCTAGACCCACTAGTCCTGTCTCCACTGACAGCAACATGAGTGCTGCTGTAATTCAGAGGGTTCGACCTGCCAAAAAGCAAAAGCACCAGCAAGGACATCTGCGCAGAGAAGTCTACACAGATGGTAAACGCTATTTTTAAATAAATGACTTTCCCAAGTCTTTGTAATTATTTTCTAAGGCTTATCCCAAAGTAAAAGTATTTTAATTTATTTCTCAAATTCATATTCAACAATCAGACTATAAGCATCACTCTTTTATCAATGTGTTCTTATTGTTCCTAAAATATCATATCTATCAATGGACATTTGTTTTCAGCTATTAGCTATCCCTGTAGTTGAGATCAAACCTTGTAAATGGGTGCAACAGTCAGAAATTATGCATGTATAAGATTAAAATCTTCATTAAAATACATCCTTCATCATCTTATTTTTTTTCTTGTCATAGAAAAAATTTAGCATTTAGATAGCATGCAGCAAAATTATTGGATTTTTTTTATCCCTAACCATTATATTTGTTCCATGTGGTTACTTTGTGCACCAAAAGGCAAAATCTAATCATCTCCTTTCATGCCTTCACACACAATATCGACTCCTGCTGAAAAGGTAATGCGTGTATTCTCTAGAGAATATAGGGGGATAATGCAAACATTGTGATGTTGTCTAGAGACAGTCTTTAATGAAAATGCCTCAGGAGGGCCAGTTTTTATTAAACCACCTATTTCATAAAACAATCATGAATTTATGTAAGATATTTTTCCAAAGACCTGCCCATCTTGTCGTGTTTACTAAATTCACTAAAAGGTATGTAGCACAGGCATAATTCCTTCCCAACACACACACACACACACACACACACACACACACACACACAGAGCCCCCCTCTCCCTCCTGGTTCTCATCAACAACAATCTGATTAGGACTTTCATTACCAATCAGAAATATTTCAAAGAGGGGCATCATTTTCCATTATCATATCAAAGCCTAATATTATGGATACTTATCTAGGGTTACACGAAAGGGTTTTCCAGCCACTTCTCCCTGTGATTCCTGCCACTTGACAGAAAAATATAATACAAAGCTCACAGCATGATGAGCAAAAGTAATTTTGCAATGAGTGGTTGTCCCTGTTAGTCTCTGTACTTCATTCTAAGTATTCTCTCTCACTAACATGTGCCTGATATTAGGCTACATTAAGCACAAGCATGATCCCATGCACCTGGTTCATTTGGCTTTTACCCAGACTCCTTTTGTCATTGAAACTGAATGTCCAAAAATTATCTTCTGCCAAGAAATTACTAAAGCAGTTTTCTACATGTTTTTGTTTATTAGTTTTTGTTTTCACTTTAAGTAAAATATATAAATCTCAAAACTGTACCAGGAAAATTAAATTTATGAAAGTCTTGTAATGACGTTTTGCAGGAATTTATAGATACTTTAACTGATTTTATTAGTTCTACATGAGTGCTTCAGTGTGAGAAATCAACTAAGCATAACACCTTGACATGAAAACATTTGCGCTAGGAGAATGCTGAATAAGAAATATTTTCAAGAGCACTATAAAAATATTTTTGTCTAATAAATATAAACAGTGATAAGATTCATCCAGTGCCACTATTTTTTAAACTACTGAATGCTTCTTTTTTAGAGAACTGCATACTTCTGTGGAGTAACTGAAACTAACCTCTTATATATATGCTACATCATCAATAAGGACCATTTACTTATTGAGTACATTATGTAATTGGGCATGAATGTGCTTGTGCTGTAATGAAGTCTAGAACATGATAAACAAGAGTAAAATGTTATTCTTAGATTTTCCATCTTAATTGCAAATCTTTTGAAATTCAGATCAGTTTATTATCAAATACATGCTTGAAAATAAAGCAAAATGCATAGAAAGCATTATACAACATAAAGTGTTGTAAAACATAACAATAGTCCTGTTGGATCAGACCAAGATTAATTTAGCATTCCATTTTTCTTTGTGAATACTTATTTTCTTATAAAAGACTTTAGACAAGATAACTAGCCCATAATTTCCTATCTTTCTCCTTAGTCCCTTTCTAAAAATGGGGGTCATGCTGGTTACCATCTTTTCCTATGGCATTAATCCTGATTAATGTGGTGCTCACCCCAAAGGAACCACTGATGACCGGGTCTGTTTGACTCTCTTCTCCAATGATCAGCCCTCCGGCCCAAACACATCGACCTATCTTGTAGGATTTGTTATGCTTTAATTAAGATAATATTGGAATTGGAATTGGAAAAGTTTATTTATAGGCCGCCCTTTTCCCTGGGGGGACTCAGGGCGGCTTACAACTCATAGGGAAAGGGGATACAAACAATGACATATAAGCACAATACATAATTAAAAAGAACACAACATTCATACCATTCGGGTGGGGATGGATTACAATCTTTAGCCCCAGGCCTGACGGGATAGCCAGATTTTAAGGGCTGCACGGAAGGTCTGGAGGGTGGTGAGGGTACGAATCTCCACGGGGAGATCGTTCCAAAGGGTCGGAGCTACAACCGAGAAGGCTCTCCTCCGCGTGGTTGCCAGTCGACACTGACTGGCAGATGGAATCCGGAGGAGGCCTAATCTATGTGATCTAATTGGTCGCGAGGAGGTAATTGGCAGGAGGCGGTCTCTCAAGTATCCAGATCCACTACCATGAAGGGCTTTATAGGTGGCAAGTAGCACCTTGAAGCGCACCCGGAGATCAACAGGTAGCCAGCGCAGCTCACGGAGGATAGGTGTTATGTGGGTGAACTGAGGTGCACCCACGATCGCTCGCGCGGCCGCATTCTGGACTAGCTGAAGTCGCCGGATGCTCTTCAAGGGCAGCCCCATGTAGAGCACGTTGCAGTATTCCAGCCTAGAGGTCACAAGGGCACGAGTGACTGTTGTGAGGGCCGGTTCAGGTAGGGTCGCAACTGGCGCACCAGGCGAACCTGGGCAAATGCCCCCCTGGTCACAGCCGACAAATGGTGGTCAAAGATCAGCTGTGGGTCCAGGAGGACTCCCAAGTTGCGAACCCTGTCTGAGGGGTGTAATATTTGACCCCCCCAGCCTGAGAGATGGAACACTTGCCAAATTAGTGGGAGGGAAACACAACAGCCACTCGGTCTTTTCCGGGTTGAGCACAAGCTTGTTAGCCCTCATCCAGTCCCTAACAGCTTCAAGGCCCCAGTTCATCACGTCCACCGCTTCATTGAGTTGGCACGGGGTGGACAGATACAACTGGGTATCGTCCGCATATTGATGGTATCTTATCCCGTGTCGCCGAATGATCTCGCCCAGCGGTTTCATATCCCTCTTTAGCCAGAAGTGATGAATCAGCAAACTGCAGCTGGATCAGGAACGTAGCCGCTTCTGAGCTCCACCACTGGATTAGGATTGTTCACTTCTCTTGCAGTAGAAAGAATGCAGCCCAGAATGCTACAGCAATTATTTTCCTCACCCTGTCTCTCCCTCTCCCTTTCAGCCTTTTTTTCCATCTTTTTTTAGTCCCTTCTTCCAGGGGCTGAATTTCTTTTTCCCCTCTGAGCTGCTGGAACCCGAAGTTTTACTCTCCTATACTTTGATTCCAATTTCCTCTCCTCGAGACTACCTCTCCAAATCACCTCATACCCCTGTTCATAATTCAAGAGATGAGGTTCTAGCCACAGCCAATCAAGGAGCACTAGCTAACTAGCCTATCAGATTGGCTGCCTGCAGTCAATCACAGAAGTTCTTATCCAGGTGGAAGAACCAGAACAGCTCAAAGAGTAGAGAAAAATAGCAGCAGCTGTAAGTTTACATAATTTGTAACATGAAAATGCTGCTGATAAAGCAGGGCTATACTAATTATTTATTATTTTGGTAGAAGGTAACCAATTTCACATTTGAAATGAATAAGAATTTTCAAACTAATGTCATCAGAATCCCTTGTTTGTTTTGGGTTATAGCAATTGATTTTCTATAATCATAAATCATAGGATATAAGGGATCTTGGCGATCATCTAACTCAACCTTCCACAAGGGATCCACCACTATAGTCGGTCCTGAGACATAGTCATCCAGTTTTTGTTGAAATATTTCTAATGAGGGTCATTTCATTAAACCAAGAAGCACTCTGTTCATTGTTACACAGTTCTTATCTCTAAGAAACATTTTCTGATGTTCAATTAAAATTGAAATATGCATTAGAAAAATAGTGGAAGGGAAAGTTGGCAATATAGAGCTTTCCTGAGAGGAAGCAATACATTCCAGAGAGGAACCAAATTAAGAGACTATGGAGATGTGAGCTGGATAAGGGAGGGGGGAAAGAGGGTAGCCATACCTTAGAATTTCTCAGGATATATCTAGTACAGTAGATTATACCATATTTTTGGAGTATAAGACGCACCTTTTTCCCCTCAAAAGTCTGGGTGCATCTTATACACCGAATACAGCATTTTTTCTCCCGAAACCCCACCCCCTTCACCAAAATGGCCGTGCGTTGCACCAAAATGGAGTGCTCCTGGGGGCTGCAGAGGGCAGAAATGAGTGAAAACGGGTCATTTTTTGCTCAATTTTGCCCCCCTCCCCCCGCCACCTAAAGGCTATGCATGCCCTTTTTCTGACAAAAAAATGTGGCTGTTTTGTGAAAAACTGACCTGTTTTTGCTCATTTGGGGGGTGCATCCCCCCCAGAGCATTCCACAAGCCTCCTAAAGGGTATTCATGCCCTTTTTAAAAAAACAAATAGGCCCGTTTTCTCGAAAAATTGTCCATTTTTGAGAGGTCTGCAGAGTGCAAAAAAATCTTTTTTTTAATTGCCTCTTTTTTTAATTTGCCTCTTCAAAATCTTGGTGTGTCTTATACTCCTAAAAACATGGTAGCTTTAGCTTGGCAAAATTCTGTCCAATGAAGAATTGAACTTGATTAGATTTCATTGTGTTGTTTTGAGTCTGCATCTGACAATAATTCTTTGTAATTTAAAGTCTTTGTTTCTTATTCTATCCTATAAATAATTCTTAAAAATAAGATAAGATAAGTATTCCCTTGTTTTCTATTAATCCAGTGGCTTTTCTGATCTATTTTCTAGTTCAAATACTATATATCTAAATAAGTTCTATTTTTTTTTTAATTTTACCAAACATTTCATTGGCTTTATATCCTAGACCAACCCCTGGGCCATGGCTTATTTGGAACCGGGTTGCATGTAAGGGGAGCTGCATGCTGGCCTGCTGCTCATACAGCCCTGTACCCCCCCTTCAGCCAAACCATAAAACTGCAAAGCTTGGGGACCACTGACCTAGACTCAAAGTTGAATGAATAAATTGCACTTTTATTAAATATAGGTTCATTTTTTTACATCTGAAATACAAGAGTACATTTTGGTGTTATATGTTCTGCAATGAATTCCTGGCTTTCACAAAGAAAAATGGAAGTTCAGAAAATATCACATTCAATTCAGTAAAAGAAAGATAAGCAGGAATTCAGAGTGTGCCACGTATGGCTGAAAAGTTTCAAGAAGTGTTCTATTTTAGACAGTTATCAGGTATAAGAGAAGGCAGAAACCTATGACAAAGAATATCATATTCTGTGATATTTTTTTGCCACAGAATTCTAGAGGTTTCCTATCTTAGAAAAGAGAATAGAAAAACAGAGAATATTTCTGTACTGAAGAAGAAAATGGAGGGACGACTGAATAATTACCATACACAGAAATTTTGTTACTGAAGGTCAGGGTCAAATAGTTTCTTCAAGACTTGGAAGAGAAAGACAATAGGAGTTGCTATCAGTAATTGCTTTGCAGTAGTTTTTGGCTGGGTGTGCTCACTTTGTTACTTGGCTTGCTGAAATCACAATTGTTCAGGAATCAGGGACTCAAATCAGTTCAAAGGATGAGTATTGTTTATATCTTTTTGTCTGATTCTGGAATCAGTTAATCAGGTGAAGGCAGCTGGCTCTCCCAGGATTCAAATGTAGCCAAGGTTCCAAGACAATTGTTCCTCTAAAATCTAAGAAACCATTATATTAAGTTCAGCTCCTGACTGTATTTGCGTCTAGCCCATTGGAAGACCCTAACAGACTTCAACTCAGATTTCCTGAGGTAAAATCTAGTCCAGACTGGTGGGTCTGGCCTAAGACAGTTCAAATCTGGCTTCAGAGGAGGTAAAAAGATAATCTCTCTCCCTCCCCCTCCCCGAGAAGCAAAAGATTAGTAAGTAAAGGAGAGCAAGCTCTCTAAAGTTATGGATAGAAATAGAAAAGGAGATGAGTGGGGTTTTCCTTCTTTTAGATATGTGTGTCTTGAGATGCAAGCATTACAAGTGCAGATAGTCCTTTTGAGAAATAGAAAACAAAAAAGTAACAGTTGAATGAAAGAGATTGCAAAAGAAGCAAAACGTGGGAAAGGTTGATCCAGCTGATTCTGTTGGGTTAAAGGCATTCCTCCTAGCCTGAATAAAAGACTTATTCAAAGCTTTATGGCTCTGAAAAGAATTTTCACACGTCTTTTAATTAGCAACAATATTCTGAGGAATAGCAGGTAAATGTGCCTATTGGTCTAACAAAGGAAAGTCGTAGGGTGAATTTCTATTGAATTTATATTTTTAAACAGATATGTTTTTGCAATCTTTGCCAATATTTTACCAAAACCTGGTAATAAATACCAATCAAGCTGAAGGATATACAGTTTTATTGCGTAAAAATCTTATGAGTGATTTTTACATAATTTTTATTAGAATCATGTCCAGTATGCAAGGGCCTTATGAAAAGGACTGTTGAAGGCATCTTACTTTTCTTGAAAATTCTTGGATACTTTTCCCAACCAGATGTGGCCACCAAACTCATTCTAGTACATACGTGTACTAATGTTATTGTAGAAGGATACTGTACAGAACTTTCAGGGATTTAATCAGGTGCCACAGTGCGCCATTCATTGCTACTTAATAACAATTTCACCATCCTCAAGAACTATTGGTACTAAATGTAATTACCTATTATACTATTTCAGGGTGTAATTTTTAGAGATGATTTTTTTTGTGTCAAATGGAAGATCAGACTGCCTGAAATATTGAATCTAAACATTAGCTGAAAGACAATAGTACACAATACCAAGTATCCGAGGAAACACTTTTTGAAGCTCTACAAGACCAGTCCTGAGTAATGCAAAATAGTAAGCTAGCTGTTCATATGGATGTGGTGACCAAATGTTTGATGCCAGTAGTATGAAAACACAATTCTGTTTTAAAGCAGCTATTTCATATTGTGTTACCTTCTGATTGAAAACATGACTACTTGCAGCAGGGGGTTACATCTGAAATATTTTAAGGAGCTATCTACATTTCGTTCATTCAATTTACAACAGAATAGTTAGATTGATTTTCTTTCTCCAAATTAATTTTCCCATGGTCCTTGTATTCCCCCCACCCCCTGGTACAATTTTGTTGAAAATTGCAGTTCTTTTTTTTTCTAAATGTACATATGGAAGATTTTCCCTGTAGGACATGCTATCAAACAGAACTGGTTAATTGTTTTTCTTAAGCAAGCAGCAATATGCAGACATGAATAAATGAAATAGTTGAACACAGCTGACCTTTTCCAGTTACCTCTGAGTTCCATTTATTGGTTTGATGTCACTCTGTGATTTATTTTTTATTTCTCACCATGGAGGCCTCCATTTTCTTTTTTAATAACTAAGTGTGCCTGTTTGCTGCAGATGAAGCAGATTGATTCTGGATTTTCTCTGTGAGTTGAGCTGTTAAATAAATACCACAGGGGTGAAATAGTGTTGACCTCTGAAAAGTTTCCTTTTTTATTTGAAAGATTCCTCTCAGCAAGGAATGATATGTTGTAATGAATGTTTCTCTACCTTCTCTGCACGTTTTGATAAAGCTTTCTATAAAGAGCATAACTCTTTATGCCAATCGTTACTAGCATATACAATAATAATAATAATAACAACAATAACAATAAACAAACTATATGTCAGGTTTCCAAAAAATGCCCTAATTGATTCATGAACCTTGGACCAAATTTCAAAGGAAAATTAGTCATTTATTAGGAGCATTCATTTTTGGCAAGATCTATTTGCAGTCAGACCTAAGCTTTGCTTGAGTTATAGCTGAACTTTACCCCTGTTCCTTCTTTCCCCTCAGTCTGTGTCATAAATCACATTCCCCAATGAGGTTCACCCCTCCCAAGTTTGCTGCAGTAATCTGAGTCGAAAGTATGCATGGAATGCGCTCCCCCTTTTTCTCTCATCATGATAACTTTGGGAGTTGACACTTTACATATATGCATACATATTGAATTACTTTCCCCTTAAATTGAATCTGCATTTTATCATGTTTCTTCCTAACATATGGTTGGTTATATTCTACCATAAAAGATTAATCGTTAAGTAACTGAATTTTACAACTTTATTTTATAACTAAATTAAACAGAACATGCAAGTGCTATCAGAGATTAGCGGACACGTGAATGGTCTCACTGAGTCTTTATGTATTTTGAGAGTACCAGTCATTAAAGCATGAAATAATAGCCTGTAAAGGACAGTGCCTAAGTTAACAGTATGGGGAGGTCAGTATGAGGCAAGGCACCTTCAGCACCAATTCAACGTGGTTAGGGTTAGGGTATAATGTTTTAATGGCTGTATAATTGAGTTAACCTTAAGTTGGCAAATGTATTTTGTTATCTCATTTCTAGCAAGCAACAGCTGAGGCAGACTACTATTCAATTATTACCACTTACTCTTAACAGCAACAAAGCTAGCAGAAGTGATAGTATTCCAGCTGAGCTGGAATTTGGAAATCTCAAAAGTGGCAACAGGATTGGGAAATATCAGTTTACATTCCAATCCCAAAGAAGGGCAGGGCTAAAGAATGTTCAAACTACCATACAGTTGCACTCATTTCACATGCTAGAAGATTATGCTTATTAGACTTCAGCAGTATATGAACTACCAGAAGTACAAGTTGGGTTTCGAAGCAGCAGAGGAATTAGAAAGCAAATTGCCAACATTTGCTGGACTATGGAGAAAGGAAAAGAATTCCAGACCAACATCTACTTCTGCTTCATTGACTAAAGCCTTTGATTGTCTCTTTTGCAACAAGCTATGGCAAGTTCTTAAATGGGAGTACCAGACCATCTTTCCTGTCTCCTGTGAAATCTGTATGCGGGTCAAGAAACAAGAAGTTCAGTTACAGCCAGACATGAAACAAGTGATTGATTCAAAATAGGGAAAAGAATACAACAAGACTATATATTGTCACCATGCTTATTTAACTTACTTACAGTAAGTTACTTATGTGAAATGCCGGGCTGGATGAATACATGTTAGTTTTAAGATTGCCAACGTCAGTTATGCAGACAATACCATTCTAATGGCAAAAGATGAAATGGAACTGAAGAGCTTTTTGATGAGAGTGAAAGAGGAAAGTGCAAAAGTTGGCTTGAAACTCAACATTAAAAAAACTAAGATCGTGGCATTCAAATAGCAAATCCATGAAGGGGAAATAGAAAGGGAAGAAACGGTTATAGACAGTAGTGACAGATTTTATTTTCTTTGCTCCAAGATCACTGCAGACTGCAGCCATAAAATTAAAAGACACTTGCTCCTCGGGAGGAAAGCTTTTGCCAACCTAGGCTGCATATTAAAAAACAGAGACATTACCTTGCTGAGAAGACACCATATAGTCAAAGCTTTTGGTTTTCAAAATAGAAATGTAAGAATTGAATCAAAAGGAAGGCTGAATGCTGAAGAATTAATGCTTTCAAATTGTGATGTTGAAGAAGGGATCAAATCAGACAGTCCTAAAGAAATCAACTCTGATTGTTCTTTGGAAGACAGATACTGAAGTTAAGGCTCAAATACTTTGGCCACCTAATGAGAAGAGGTAACTCATTCAGAAAAGACCTTGATGATGGGAACTATTAATAGCAAAAGGAGAACAGGATGGCAGAGGGTAAGATGGTTTGATAATGCCATTGGCACAATGAACATGAATTTGAGCAAACTGCAGGAGACAAAGGAGGACAGGGAATTTAGCTTGCTATGGAGTCAAATACAACTTAACAAATGAGCAACAAAAACTGTCAATAGTGAATTAATAAATGGATTTTATGTACTTACTCTGTAATACACTTTAAATTGAATACGTTTTTGGGACAAGGGAATATCTGATAGACACCTATATTCCTTGAAATGCATTTCTCAATAAATGGTATCTCTAATTATAAAGTTTGATAACTACTGTAGTCCTAAGGGTCTTTAGATATAGAATATGCCTAGGTACTTGTAAGCATCATCCTTTGCTAATGCTTTCACTATATTTCCATTTCCCAGTTCTATTCCTTCTGTTTTTTCCATTTTTCCTCGCCACATGGATAATATAGCACATTTTTCAAGCCCAAAGTTCATTTTGATGTCACTGCTGAACAGTTGAACTGTGTTGAGTATTGATTTAAGTTCAGTGGGGCTTTTTGCATACATTTTAAGTCATCCATGTATAGTAGATGGTTTGCCATGTTGGCTTGAGATTTGTTATCCCAGTTTTGTGTTTCGTAGGATTATTGTCAGTGGAATTAATGCAATGTTGAACAGTAGTGGTGAAAGTGAATCCCCTTGGAAGATTCCTCGTCTGATGTTGACTTCACCAATGTGCTCCCTATTTGTTGTTAGAACTGTTTTCCATTTTTGCATATACAGATGTTTTGCTGATTCCAAAGTTTTCCAGACAGGTGTTAATCTAGCTGTGCGGTAATGAGTCAAAGGCCTTCTTGTAATCCATCCATGCCATATTTAAATTTGTTTTTATTTGTTTTGCATTTTTAGTACCATTTTATCTATGAGCAGCTGATCTTTTGTTCCTCTTGATTTTTTATAATTTCCTTTTTGTTCTACTGGATAAAAACTGTTTTCCATCAGATGATTGAATACTGAATTTGCAAGAATCCTTGTAAAAAGTTTGAACGTTGTTGGCAGACAAGTAATTGGGCGATAGTTGCTTGGTTCTGTGCCTTTTCCTGGATCTTTCATTGTCAAGTATGTTCGGCCATCTGTTAACCATTCTTCACTTGTTGCATTTTGAAGCATTTGATCAAATTGAGTGGCAATGAGATGATGGAGGCTTGTGAGGTGTTTTAGTCAGTATCCTTGCAGTTCATCCAGGCCAGGTGTACTCCAGTTCTTGACCTTCTTTGCTTGTTTTGCCGCCATGTCAGTTTAAATAAGAATATTTTCCACCTTGTTTTGTGTTGTTTGTTGTTGAATATCTTTGATCCAGGAGGCAGTGTTGTTGTGTTCCACTGGGTTTTCCCACAGTTCTTATTCAAAAGAGCCAAGATGACGCAGTGGTTAGAGTGCAGTACTGCAGCCACTGCAGCTGACTGCTAAGCTGCAGTTTGGTGGTTCAAATCTCACCGGCTCAAGGTTGACTCAGCCTTCCATCCTTCCGAGGTGGGTAAAATGAGGACCCAGACTGTGGGGGCAATATGCTGACTCTGTAAACCGCTTGGAGAAGGCTGAAAGCCCTATGAAGCGGTATATAAGTCTAACTGCTATTGCTATTGCTATTTTCTTTACATGGGTGAATATTAATTTGGATTTGATTTTCATCAAGGGACCGGTAGAAGAGGTGTTGGTTTCTTCTGAACTGGACATTTTCACAATATTGTTTTATTCGTCCTTCGTATCTTTCAATTTTTCTTGCCGTTGCTATTGCACATTGTTTTAGTTCTTCCATAATTTTTGTTATCGTTTTTTCTCTCCAGTTTGTATTTTTTGTATAAACTATTTTTCAGCTTTTTCTTCTTTAGTTTTCCTTTTTTTAAGAACTTCAGATTGCTGATATCCCCTCGTAGTTTTTTAATTTTATTTTCAAGTCGAATTTTCCACTTTGGTGTTCCAGTGGGTTTCTTTTTTGGCATTTTATAACCTAGTTCTGCAGTTATAATGGTGGCTGTGCTGTACATATTGTTGTTGTTGTTGTTGTTATGAGAATTGTATCACAGCGGCCAGTTGTTTTGCCGGATTTGGCATTGATTACTAGTTGGGCCCCACCCAGGGGCTAGGACGTCGTAATGTATTTTTGTAATATGCGTGCAGATCGAAGCAGTGCGGCTTTTTGCATTTAACCGATGGTGATTTTGTCAATTTTTAATTGTTTTAAATGTAATTCCAGTGCTTTTGGAATAGCACCCAATGTGCCGATTACCACCAGATCTACCACTGCTGGTCTGTGCCATAATCATTGAATTTCAATTTTTAAGTCCTGGTATTTCGCAATTTTTTCATGTTCCTTCTCATCAACCCTGCTATCCCTTGGTATTGTGATGTCTATGATTGTAACTTTATTTTTCTCAACAAGTGTGATTTCTGGTGTGTTATGCGCCAGTATTTAATCCGTTTGTATACGAAAATCCCACAAGATCTTGACCATCTGATTTTCGGTGACTTTCTGGCTTATGTTCCCACTAGTTTGTTATTGTTTTAATATTATAATTTTTGCACAAATTCCAGTGGATTATTTGTGCTACTGAATTGTGCCGCAATTTATAATCAGTGTACGTGATTTTTTTTATAGCAGCTGAGTATGTGATCAACAGTTTCATCAACTTTTTTGCAAAGTCTGCATTTGGCATCATCCGAGGATTTTTCAATTTTGGTCTTTAATGGCATTTGCGCGGATAGCTTGTTCTTGCATAGCCAGGATTAGTGACTCTGTTTCTTTTTTTAATGTACCTGTTGTTAACCATAACCAAGTTTGCTCACTGTCCACTTTATCTTTTATTTTTTCCAGAAATTGGCCATGCAATGCTTTGTTCTGCCAACTCTCCAGTCTTGATTTTATCACATCTTTTCTGTATTCTTGTTTCGTATGTTGGGCCTTCAGTAGATTTTTGTTCTTTACTTCGATTAATAGATGTCCTTGACTTTCTTTTAAATAATCAGCCAGTGCATGTTTTTCTTCTTCAACTATTTGCTTCACTTGTAATAATCCTCTGCCCCCTGATTTTCGGGGCAGGTATAGTCTATCAGTGTTACCACGTGGGTGTAAACTGTAGTGCATTGTCATTAGTTTCCTGGTTTTTCAGTCCAAAATGTCCAAATCAGCTTGTGTCCAGTTAACTATACCAGCTGTGTATCTTATAACTGGTATTGCCCAGGTATTTATGGCCTTGATTGTGTTTCCACCATTCAATTTAGATTTCAAAATGTATGTATGTATGTATGTATGTATGTATGTATATATATATATACATCGAATATTCGATTCCCAACAAGGGTGTGGCTAGCTGATGAGAGCTAAATAGCTTGAAATAGATCTATACTAGTCTCCCTTTATTTATTTATCAGCATAAATATAACATATATATATATATATATATATATATATATATATATATATATATATATATATATATATATATATATATATTATATTATATTATATTATATTATATTATATTATATTATATTATATTATTATATTATATTATATTATATTATATTATATTATATTATATTATATTATATTATATTATATTATATTATATTATATTATATATTATTTGGTTAATCTTTGGTGAGATTCACAGCCTTTGGTAGCTCAACAGCTCTATTGCTGTTGTTGTTGTTGTTATGAGAGAATCACTCTGTTTACATGGCATTCATAATTTGGAGCCATAGTTTTACAATCCTACAGCAAATATTTGAACTGAACGTAGGTGAGGCATGCTTAATAAATGTGTTCTCAGAAAATTTCAAAATATATGAAAACAACAAAAAGCACAGATTTAATTGTGAACTTAAATTTGTTATATTTATTGAATACTTGTACTTGTACTTGACGCCTCTTCACCCATCGTGGGTATAGGCGACTTCCATGGAATTTTGACGCCACTGTTGGATACGGCGATCCATGGATCCATTCATTTATTGAATAATGTTCCCTTTTCTCCTATTTGTAGATCTACCGCCCCCACCAGTGCCACCTCCAGCTATAAAATCACCTACTGCCCAGTCCAAATCTCAAGTGGATATACGGCCTGTGATGTTGCCAAAGTTGTCCTCTATAGAACCAAGAACAGAAAGAGCAGTTGAAAGAAAAGGAATAGGCTATAAGGGAAAAGAAGGCTCTGATGGCTGTCAGCATTCTGATATGTGGACATGTTCAGGGGAGCGTAGAGAATCACAGGAACAGCAAAATGATAGTAAGCTAAGAGGAAACAAACCAACAAGACGAGATGGCACACCAGCAAAAACGCATCTTCTCCCAGGTGAATTAATACATTGATTTTATTTTTATGAATGACTATGTTGCATGTTAACATAAAGACACTAAAGTATATTTCACACTGGCATAAAATTTTTGAAGGTGATTATGTATAGCACAGAATCTTAAATCTTTAAATTATATAATAGTAAAAAAAAACAAATAATACAAAACGCTATTCAACAGGAAAGAAATCAAACAATTGATAAATCCTAATTTTCTTCTATGAAGTGTTGTGTACTTACCTCTTCTAGGTTATCTCTATGACCTTATTTTCCCAACTTCTTTAAAAGCATATTTCTAGAAGCAAAAAAACAAGAAAACAAAGTACAAATTCAGCCCTTTGGTAACAGCGAAACAGGATGACAAAATGGGAGTTATTTATCATGCACCTAAGTGGGTAATGGAGACAACAAATATTGAACAAGGAAATCATTGATAAGTTATATTGAACTGGTCTACTTTTCTGGAACAATCAGTAAGGTCTACAACAAAAATCTCTACAGTCCTCAGTATAAAATTTTATCCAGGCCAGCTCTTGATATCAGCTAACCTGAACATGAAAGAGCATACTAGAAATTGAGTAAATTACATAAATGAACACCAAAGCAAGACGTATGTGACAATGGGTTAGGATAAAGAGAAGTCAGTAGGAAGTTACTCCACTATTTTGTACCTTTTGCTTTACAATTTATATATTAATGGCAAAAAGCAAGTGGCAAAAATTGCTGCTGAATTGAAAGCACTATTAATGATTAATGTATTAGCTTCTAAAACAGTCTTTAAAATGCTAGGAAAAAGCTTGTGCATTGATTAATGATTCATAGAATTTTTGAGTTAGAAACTTCACAATGTATATCTTTCTTACTCTATATGTATTTATGTCAATAATAAATCTTCACTTCAAAAAACTGATCCTAGCCAACATCTGTCTAAAGATCTATTGGAATCCCCATATTTAAGATTAAATGATAGTTCTGGAAGACCAAGAACTAAGTAAGGTTTAGATTAACAACTGTATATAGTAAAATATGAGT
Source organism: Thamnophis elegans (assembly GCF_009769535.1). Taxonomy (NCBI): domain Eukaryota; kingdom Metazoa; phylum Chordata; class Lepidosauria; order Squamata; family Natricidae; genus Thamnophis; species Thamnophis elegans. Next base: position 44,460,767 of record NC_045546.1, read on the forward strand.
CAGCGCGTACTTTTTATTCAATAAATATTCAAAGTTGAGTATTTGCCATTCTCTAATAAAAACAGCTTTTAGTATCTAGTTATTGCAAATACTAAGATAAATGGGTTAGTGATCTCAGATTATAATCTATTCACAGGCATTAATATATACTATTAGGATACATAATAGAGCTTGTTGCTTATAGCCATTGTATGCCTATTGTTAGTTATCTTTAAATTTATTGGCATTCAGAATAATTCCCATTATTTGCGGGTTTGATACTAAAAGTGACAATAATAGTTCTGCACATACTGTACATACACATACACACAAACAATCATACACTATTTCCCCTCACACTTCCTCTTTCTCCCTGACACACAAAGACAACCCACTTTCAAACAACAATATCACAGGATCACTATGTTCATATTGTTTTTGCTATTGTGAATGAGGAGGTTGATGTGTATGATAAGGAATTGTTCAATGAATTGACATGAACCAATTTGATTTTGTGTTCTTGACTTGTCTGCTGATCAGAATTTTTTTTTTCCTTCCTGGCATTTCATATATGAGACCAACAAACATTACCAAGTTATTTAAATATCCAAGGGGCAAGGAAGAGAGAGAACTTGGTCAAAGTTGATTAATACTAGATTATTATTTTGTTTGTTTGTTTGTTTTCCACATTTCTCAACCAATCCCCCATTTCTCTGAGAGAGGGACTATAATATGATCCAAAATATTATTCACCAAACTTTATCTAAATCAGTTTTTCTAAGTTTTGTAAGATCACTTACAAAAGTGATGTATGCCACAAGCAGTTTGTTATAAGATTACTGTAAGTCCCCGAATGTCAAATCGTATGGTGCTTTATAGAAATCAACCTCCAAAGTCTTACCACTTGGAATGTAAAGAGATTTTTTTTCCATTCAAGAGGATCTTTCTACTTGACTTCAAAGTTTTTCAAAGCCTTTCTTTAAATCAATTTGAATCCGAACTCTTAGCATTTAAAAATGTTTAGAAACAACACTTGCTGGGTATGTGAGCATTTCATCTAAGGCATTACTAACATATGTGCATATCTTTTTAGAGGATATTTTGCCATACTGTAGACCAACATTTCCAACATCTAATAATACTAGAGATCCTAGTTCTTCAAGCTCCATGTCATCCAGAGGATCAGGAAATAGACAAAAGGCAGAGCAAGCAAACTTAAGTCGAAGGAATATTGCAGAAATGCAGGTATTTGGAACTTATGAACAAGGAGAAGATGAAGATGAATTGCAGGTAATGTGAGTTTCAGTAGTTATTAGAAATATGAAAACTAAAAGCTTGTCCTCATAGCAGAACATTCTTTTATTGATATTTTACAGAATTTAGAGTTATAGTAGAAAAATTATAATTGCAGTTGTACTGTAGCTTCATATTTATTTAAGGCCGAATAAATCTATAAAAAGTTGGGCAATTTTACAGGTTTTGTTCTTTATTATCAATATATGATATACAGTTTAAAATGTATAATGGTGTATCATACAATCATAAAAATCAAGGCATCAAAGACCTTTGAAATGTAAATATTATATTAGAGCCATAATTATGATAAAGAAGTAATTGTTGTATTCCCTGATTGGAAGAACCATTTGAGAATGGTTTTTTGAAAACAAAAATCTCATTACAAAGTCCTCAACTTATGACCACAATTGAGCCCAAAATTTCTGTTGCTAAATAAGACATTTGTTAAGTGAATATTACTCCATTTTGCGACCTTTCTTGCCACAGTTGCTAAGTGAATTATTGTTAAGTTAGTAACACAGTTGTTAAACGAATCTGGCTTCCCCTTTGATTTGCTTGTCATAAAAAGTGATCACATGATTTCAGGATACTGCAATAAATATGAGTCAATTGCCAAGCATCTGAATTTTGATCACATGAGCATGAAGAGGCCGCAATGTGTGTGAAAAATAATCAGAACTCACTTTTTTCAATGATGATATAATTTTGAACGGTCACTAAATGAACTGTTGTAAATCAAGGACTATCTGTATTTAAAAGAATTTTTAAAAAACTACATCATGTTTTGACTGCTTCTTATGTTTGTCTTTTTTATGCATACAATTTCTGAAATGGGACATAAAAATACTTTGAGAAATATAATGCACAGTAATTTGTGTTATTGCTTTACAGGAGACCGAAAGCTGAAGAAGAGATGTATTATAACACATTTCTGAAACTTAATCACAAAGATATCACTTAAGATGCCTCAAGTCTGATGATATTTGATGCCAGAAAGAATAATGTTCAGTGCAATCAGAATGAACACTTTTTCATGTTTTTTGTCTTATTGTCAGAATCTTTATTTTAAAGCTCTTTTAAAAATCTAATTATTAATATCCCATGGTTATTTTAGGTAATGGAGAGGGTGTTTGATCTGTCCACAAGACCAATTAAGCTGCTTTTTTTTTTTTGGTGCTATGTTTTTGGACAAAAAAGAAAGTGATTATTTTCTTTCATTGGAAACAAAGCAGTATAATCTAGAGAAGTGACCAGTTGCATTTATAAATCCTTATAAAAGGCATAGTCAGACTGCTACTTTCCCAAACATTTTAGATTTAAACTCCCATAAACCAATAGTTACGAATTATGGGTAGTATTATCAAAATTCTTAAGGGTACTAGGTTGTCCCCACCTGGTATAACTGCCATTGATAAACCTATAAAATGTTGCAAATAATTACATCTACACAAAAGACACAATGTTATTATACAGGCTGTATTGCTGTCTGTGACATTGTATTGTTTTCCACCAGCCACATCCCCTTGTTATCAAAATACAAATTTATTCAATTTGGATTATGGTGGCATATTGTGTAAATACATAAACAGTTTCTGAATTCCTTTAGTAATTTAATTTGTCTAGAGCCTAATCCATTTAATCATTGCATTATTTACTGAAAGTGTTCTTTAGGATAGGAAGAAAGCATGTCAGTGAGAACTTGGCAGTTACATTATAATTTAAGTTTACCAAAAGAGTCAAGCAGTTGTTGGCCTCAATCAATGCTATTCAAAATAATTTTAAAAATGCAATGGACATTTTACACTATCATTGAGAAATATATCAACCTGACTGGCCCAAATCTCAGACCTCTACTTTATAGTGTCAATTTACCTTAAATAAAAAGTGCCACTTAATGGTTATTTGGTTCTTGGGGGTTTCTTTGGGGGAGGGTATGTTTGGTTTTTTTTTAATGCACTGTTTATTTTATTTTTTATTTTTGGTTTTAAAAGCACAATCACTAAACTTTATTTGTAAAACATTGTAACTATTAATAGTTTTTGTCTTACTGTAAGATGCTTTGTGTTCTTTTTTCATATTTTGTTAATGTTCTGTGTTTGTATTGGAAATATTTGAATGCTTCACAGATGGTAAAAATAGCAAAGCTTAAGAATGGACCATAAGCAGAACATTATATCATCTTAAGGATTTAAAATTCTTGAGTTTGTGGTGGCTTATCTTGACATTGAACTTCCACAGAAACTGAAATAGAGCCATTAGTTCCTTTTGAAATTACAGGATGATGTCCTCTGTAGATTTTTATTATCTTTTTTGTAATTATAAATATATTTTTTGTCATCGATGCTAATGGAAAACTGTGTATTTGTTTATGGACAATTTTCAGGCCTAGCCTCATCAGGAAAAAATAAAAAAATAATACTTTGGTATTTACTGAGGGCTAAAAAAATTCATTTAGTCAATTTTTAAGAAAAAGTTACCATAAAAAGAGTGCAGTACTGAGGGAACAACCCATGTGATTGTTTTTCATTATGTTCATGTAAAAAAACTTCCATATTTTAGCCATAATTTTGCATACCAAGGAATCAGTAATCATAAAAGTAATTTTTGTCACATTATTTATTAAAAACATTCTCAAATACATCTTTTCTTGTCAAGACCTGTTTTGTCCAGAATTTACTTAAAGGCATTTTGTATTATTGGGTATAAAATCAAATGGTCATTTTCATTGTGAATCAAACAATGTTGTTATAAGCAACAAAACATTAGAATTATATGCTCAGGAATTTCATAAAAGCTGACTTTGCAATCATAAAGCTCAGTTGGGGATGATTTATTTTGGATTCTCTACCCAAAGGGCCAATTTACTTATATTGGAAACTTATTGGATCTCTTAGTTCTAAGCCACCTAGCAATACGAGATAAGTTTTATTATTATTATGAAGTCCAAATGCAGCACTGAAAGCAATAATTCAGTTATATGGAGTAAAAAAAACCAGTGTGGTTTACTGGAGAATATGAGTCCATCATAGAAATCCTTATTACTAGAAACTAGAATAAAAAGTTTCCTGCCAAGAATGTTTCATTTTTCGCTGACATTTAGTATGACTGATCACTAATTGTGAATGCTTCTGGGGTTTCCTTTCAACAATTGTGAGTACTTTTTGGATTGGTTCAGGTTTGAATGTTCAATACAAGATTCAAGATGTTCTTGGGAATATTGTTGGGAAATAATTTTGCTTGAGGACATGACTAGTGGGGTTTCAGCCAATGACCTGATCAGCAAACAAGTAACCAAGAGATTGCTTTCTGACAGCCAGATGATTAATCTGACTAGCATGGACAAGATGTATGACTTCCTCCTACTGTCTGCAATGAGAAGAAACTTCCAGTTTCCAAAGTATGTGTCTTTCTTCCCAGTAATAGTCTCAGACTGCTAATTTCCTGCCAGGATTGGTGGGAAAGCAGTGATTTTAAAAATTTACTTGGGAAATTTTTCCATTCCCTCCCAGTGGCCCTTCTACAATCAATTGAACAACCAAAACCCAATAAACTGTAAGGAGGTTGCTGGGACAGAAAGAGTCCTTTGTTTCCCATTTATGACCTTGTTTTGCAATTCCTGGATGTCATGCTTGCATTATATTGACTAGAATTGGTAATAGTTGGATAGCAGAGAAAGAAGAATTAGTGTGGCTTTAAGACCAGAAAGAATTTACGTTTGTAGGAAATAAGATTTAATTCTCTGACACTGTCCCATGCTATTTCTGGCTGTATATCTCACACTAAGCCCTGATTGTAAATGTCAGTTTGAATTTTCTTCTGAAGATTACCATGCACATTTACATCAACACATACAGACACACACAAACAAAAAAGCAGGAGAGAGAGAATGAGAAAAGGATGCTAATTTTATTGGAATTTGTGTGCCATACATCTGTGCTTTAGGACCTACCAACAGTCCATAAAATATGAAAAGGTGTGAACACAGGAAAATAACTTAAGATAAAAATAAAGCTCTTACCTTTCCCTTATCCCAGGTCTATTGTTTATTTTACAACTACATCCATATTCGCTTCATGCAGTTCCTCTTTATTATTAAAGTAACAAAAATACACCCATTTCCTTCAAATCTATTATAGTTTTTGTCTGCCACTCTAGAAGATGACAAAGCTGAAGAAATGATCTTTGATATTATTATGATTATTGTTGCCTTTTTATTTGCTCTGTGTGTTGAAAATTTAGAAAAAATCAATTTAAATTTTCATGTACAGTATTGGAATTTTCCTCGTGGTTCCAATAAAGAGCAATGCTAAATTTCAAGATTGAAAATCTAGGCAATGAATTATTTCTCTTCAAAAAACAAATCCAGTGAGTTACGCAGTTTCTAGTGTCACAATAAGACCAGTATGATCAGTACCTCATGGAATACCATTAATGTTTTCTCTCTCCTTTGTCTCTAAAATGATAAGAGAGAGCAAAACAGTAACATGAAGACTGCCAATAGAGAACTTGCTGGGAGGTTTTTAATCAGCATTTGTATGAAAGTGATTTTTTAAAGTTCTCTAGCAAATTCTAGAAATACAATTAACATAATTATCATTATTGTAATAATTTATCACAATATATAATCATATTCAAGAAAGCAATGTTTATATCTTATACCTTATTTATTTATTCCAAACTTTATGCCAAACTCTTGTCCCACCATTGTTTTCCAAGCCATGGTGGCTTACACAGGGATCTCAATTTCATTTCTACAATATCAACCCTGCAGGATAGCTGGATGGGGAGGAAATAATTGGTTTAAGGTCATCCACAGAATTTCTGACTTAAATTCCAATATTTTCATCATTACAGTATTTAAACTTTAAATAAAATGTTTGCCTACTCCTGTATTCTGTCTCCAGCCAAATTTATTATGCCACTAAATTGTTCTTAGACTCATAGAGTTACATTTAAAAAAATAATACCAGATAATATTGCTCTACGGTTAGAAAAGAACATTGTGTACTCAAGTTTTATTTATTTATCCCCATATGTACTACAATTAACTGGTCAAAACTAAAATCACTGGATGGGTGGGTGTGTGTGTGTGTGTGTGTGTATCTCCAGTGGTGGGATTCAGCCAGTTTGCACCACTTTGGGAGAACTGATTGTTAACTTTCTGAGCAGTTTGGTGAACTGGTTGTTGGAAGAAACCATTAGGACAGAGAACTGGTTGTTAAATTATTTGAATCCCACCACTGCATATATCTAACAAGAATAAACAAATACCTGGAAATAAATAAATAGATTGCAGTCAGACATCAAAGACCCTTTAAATAGTTCTGCTCTTAATAATTTTCTAAACCTAATATGAGACTGCTCACATTTCCTGTGAAGAATGTTTTCGAATAGCAGTGTCACAACTAAGAAACTGTTTCAACAAATTTCCATCCCTTACTTTCCCCAGGTAAGAAATTACTAAACACTTCCTCCCAAGCACTTTTCAAAAGACTAGTTTAAAATAGTGGAAGCATAGCCATGAAGGTGCTGTATCTTAGCACCAAACCAGGTAAAGATGTATGGGTCAATACCAACAAGACATGAAACAGGTCAGAAACCTGCAATGTACTAACATGAACTCCATCTTGCTAAATTCAGCTTCAGCCTATTTCAACTTGTCCAGACCCTCGCTGCCCTATAACTTGCCACTTGCGATAGAAAGAGATTGAAATCAATATTTAATCTACCTCTTTTTTATTTGTAATATCATGGTATTCAGAGCATTATGTACTGTCCATTAGCTAACAAGAACTGTTGAATGACTTAAAATGTGACCAAATTTCGTTATGTAGCTTCAAGAATGTAACAGTACGTATCTTGAAGATACGTTCCTTCCATCTTAATTATTTTGCATTAATTACTTGTACTTGTATTAATTACTCAGGCCCTGCACAGGACTCAACACTCTCCCCTCTTGTTTAACATTTACATGAAGCTGCTAGAGGATCATCTGCAGGTTTGATGTTTTATATCATATATAGATATATGGTAACCAATTTTATCTGTCAACCCTTGGCCAGCCTTCTTTCCTAATGAGTGTGCAGGCCTGATAGGGAAGAACTGACCCTGGCTTAGTTTTACCAAGAAGGTTGTGCAGCTGAAGGTTTTATAACCACATGGATTTGAGAGATTTTTTTTTTAACCTCGGGTGTGATCTCACAGTTGGGGGTTCTATCTGGACTCACAGATCTCACTAGTTGATGATTGATGTGGCCAGCAATGATGTGGCCTTTGCACAACCTAATCTAATATGTGGTAGTAGTTGTACCATTTCCTGTATCAGTAGTCCTTCAGATAGTTTCTGGTGCCCTAATCATCCGATGGTTGACCAATGCAAGGCATTCTACATGATATTGCCATTGAAGATCACTCAAAAGCTTCTTGGGCATGTTTGGATACACCTATGACAATTCTGCTTTGGAAATTGGCCACATTTCAATCAAACATTTTATTAAAAATGTAATAAAGCATGTAATATTAGATATCAAATACTATTTTTCATAATAAGAAAGTTATACCAACAGCGCATGGAGATAATATTCTAATAGTTATGGATATTTTACTCTTTCAGGATTTAAACAACTTATTCATTACAAAAGAAAGCATAATTTCTACTTGTGTAAACAAAATATTGGGTCAACTTCCATTAGTTGAAGATGAAGTGAAAGGGAGTCAGCTAACAGGACAGTTATCCAAAATCTCCGAGCAAATCAATAAAAGGATAGCTAAAGAAGAATACATTTAATATTTCAAATACTATTGTAAAACCCCATGGAAATATTGTAGAAGGAACAGAAATCAGCTACAGAAACTTCAAAGGTTACTGAGTCAGCATGGAAGCTCTTTGCCAGAGAGAAATGATCACAAACTCCTGTGTAACTGCTGCGGAAATATTGGTTCCCAATGCTAAGCTTGACTGTGCTTGTATCAGTTCAAGTGATTCAACTGGTTATTCAAAATAAGGCAACTGGTATTTTTATAGAATTATATCACAACTGTATACTTTTATTTACTGAATAAATGAAACCAGAATAAAATTTGACAGCATCTGCACAATCAGATTCTGATAAGATTCAGAAAGTACTGGTAAGTATTTTTCATAGACTTATATCATACAATAATTGTTTACCAATATCAGTATTTCCAATGTATAATATATTACATAAAAAGTGAATATAATGAGTATATGCATATAAAACAAGTACATTAGATAAGTGCATATAAGACAAAATAGTTGTTTTCATTATTTTATAAATATTAATATTTTTTAAACTCATCCAAAGGAAAACAATCTGAAATGGATTCTGGTTTTGAGCTCTTTTTCAATATCTGAAGGAAAGAAAATACAACATAAATGAATCTAAGACATAATAGAATAAACAAAATGTTTAATGTTTGTAAATAGCTAAAACGTATGTAGGGTCTTTCTTAATGTAGTGCCTATTGTTTAATATCAACAAATGAAGCAAGCACAAACAAATGAAAGTTCTTGCCTAAGCTGAGTATCACTTTGCGTCTTTGTGGGTAAACTGCTTGATGATCCAGTCTTCCACAATAAGTTTCTTATGTACAATCCTTTATTTGAATGAGAATACAAAAGAAGCAAATCTTCAAATACCAGGATAGGGAACTTCAAGCCAGTCAGCAATTTAATACTGGTATATTAAGCACTTTGTCTACTCAGCACTAAATTTTATATACTATAAGACTTTGGAGCCAATTGCTTTCAATATTTCTTGAAGCATGATAATCAACCTACATTTATTGAATTTTTTGCACAGATCTAAGCAGTTATTTAGCAATAGCAATATTGTGAAATGTAATGGAATCTCTTTAGCATTGACATTTTTCTGCTTCTTGTCTCCCATAAGTTTGAAAGCAGACAGAAGGTACAATAACTGTTCCCTGTGGATTTAAGGCAATGAAAACCTTTGTTATCATATCTGATTACATCAGGCAAGTAGATGATAGCTGTGTTCAACACATTCAGTAATACTAACTTAAACTTTGTGGACATCACAAAGCTAATGGACAGGACTTTAAACACTGGAGAAAAAATATTTTTCATTATTATTAAGGATTTTTGTTTACAGTCATATTCTTTTTCTGTAATATGAAAAATAAATTACTGTAATTACTGCAAATAAACTACTATGAGCAGCATAAACCAATTTTTAGAGTACCTAATATTTATTTTAGCTTTTGGCTACTTATTCCTGCATAGATTTCTTATTCCCCAAAGAGTCAGCTATATCATCTGTTATGAAGAGATGACATGTATGTGACCCCAATAAACTGTTCTAATCAACCATCAAATATTGTGATATGTTGTGGAAAACAGGATTTCAAGAGAGTGGAAGACAGTACACAGGGTTTTTAGAACCAATTTTTGATGGAAAAAAACCAGGCACTAATAGACCCACCCACACAGAGACTAGTCACTAAAAATTATCTTCCATGCTTGGCTAGGAAAGGAAAATAGAACAGGATTGATCAAGCAATACCCACGGTCGCTCTTTTTACAGACTGAGAAGCACTGGGATGTTTTCATTTGGATTCAGGAGCAGCCTTGAAGCAAGTAGTTTAAGTTGATATGCAGCGTTGTCTTTAATCATTGGATACATTCTGAACTTTTACGGTAACTTGACTAATTACAATGAATATTTATTTATAAACTTTATTATTTTTACAAACAACCCAAGGTGGTGAACATATACAGTGCATATTACTTCTTTTTTCACCCACAACAAACAACAGCCCTGTGGTGTGGGTTGGGCTGAGAGAGAGTAACTGGCCTAAAGTCACCCAGCTGGCTTTCATACTAAGACAGGACTTGAACTCACAGTCTCCCACTTTCTAGCCTGGTGCCTTAACCACTAGATCAAACTGGATCTTATATAATACCTAGAGACTATAGAATTTTAAATGTTCTAGATTTCGAATAATATCATTTTCAGACACAACTGGGAGAAAAGAAATGTGTGCCTAGGTTCTTCCATTATCCCCACTACTGAAAATTGCCTGGCCAGTTTGAAAAATATAAGTAATCCCTGGATTGCGAGCATTGTCTATGTTCAAAGTTATGTGATGTGCCCCCTAATGTTTACCAATAAGTAACAAAACTAGAAATGTTGTGTGGCAGTTGTTCACTTACAAAAAACTGCAGATGCTCTGCAACATTTGTCCTGCCTATTCATTCCCCTCTGCTCCATACTTTTCCAGCCAAAGCAGAGTTTCAAAGGAGCGAGCCCACCACTCCAATGCCCCATTTTGGCATGCACAGGCCCCACCTGGCACTTTGTCAGCCAAAATGAAGCTTCAGTACGTCTCTACAATGCTCTGTTTTGGCCAGCAAAGTGCCAGGCAAGGCCTGAACTGTATAGGGCGTGTGACTGAGAGGCTGGAAAGGAGACAGCTTGTTAGATTGTCACATGGTAAATGACCCAGTATGGCAGGTTGAGGGGGAAGCAATTGTGGGGAGTATGAGATATTTCAGTGGGTCATGGAGGCCTTGGGTGGTCTTAAGCAGGTGGCCTGTTCCATCAGTACCGCCCTATGGCCTTCCCCACCCTGAAATACCTCATGTGCACTTAACGAACCATTCATTCGATTAGCAAATATGTGGGCAAAAGGAGGACGTGATAACGTTCAAGGTATGAGATTCACTCCCACAAATCCTCAGGTTATGAATGGAATGGACAGGCTCCATTTTATTCATAACTCAAGGGCTACCTGTAGTCTTACCAACACAGAGAAAATGCTTCTGAATTGCCTTATACTGTATATACTCGAGTATAAGCCTAGTTTTTCAGCCCACTTTTTGGGCTGAAAAAAGCCGCCTCGGCTTATACTCGAGTCAGTGAAAAATTTGCCCGAAATGGAGGAGGTAGTCTGAAAGTCAAATGAGGCTGATTTTTGAAAAGAGTAAAAATTGAGAATGCAATTGTATACACATTTCCTTGGGATTTTACTGATTTGCAGGAAACAATGAATAGGATTAAAGCTTATAAGGGAAACCTTTCATACCTTTCCAAATGCCTCAGAAATGAATGGGAAATAGTTTTTAGTTTGGCTCTAACAAAAATTAAAACATTTATTTTGTAATAATTGTGTATTTTCATAACTATTTTTGACATCTTTGTTTTCACTGAGTAGAAGCTTTCAATTCCTACTATGCCTTGTTATAAGTATATAATATTTGCATTATCTATCTGTCCATCTATTAAATTGTAACATGCATATTTAGATGCACATATATTAACTTATATGATACACTGACAAGAAAAATGTGTGTCCGTGTCCATCCAGCTATGGATACGCTGAACCTAATTTTAAGGGTATATCTTGAAACATAAAATTCTCGGTTTACCTATGAGCATGTATGGTAATGTTAAGCTTGAACCCTATGAACTAAAATAAAACTGCAGAATCTCTATTTTACTTTGTTTCATTATTATATTCATAATTTCTTTTCATTGAACTTCAAAGAGCTTTACTTTTGTCATATCAAAGAAGTGAAATAAATTTGTATTGCAGTAAGAAGAAAATAATATTTCAGTGATGTAATTTTTCTAATACCTAGGGTTGTTCTTTAAACCATAAATGCTGTTAGTTTATTACATATCCATTTATCACAAGCAGGGGAATAAAAATATATTTAAAAGTGTTCAGTTGTTGTTTTAATTCTGTAAATGCAAAGGAAGAAAAGGAAATACAAAAAAAATCTAGAATAGATTTTTAACACTTTTTGTCTCAGACATTTTTAGAGATATTGTGAACTTTGAGAAAATTCTGGGAATGGATAGAGATTACACATTCACAAATGCTGCCCAGATGACATACTCAATTAAAAAATATTGTGCAGGAATAAAGCAAATAAAATATATTATTTCATTCTGAAAAAATTGAAATCACTTCCAAACAATAATTGATTTATTTAGAGTATACTAATATATTCTCTTACTTTCTTAAAACACCATCTCTGTCAGAGAAATAATGAATATGTATTAAGATTATATCAGAAGACAAGAATGCATTTTATTTTATAAAAAGTGTGATTGAATAGAATGTTGTCATGTATGCAACAGGATTAAAATCCTACCACTGCCACTAACAGAGTAAAAGTATTTACATCAGCACTTGCATTGAATACTATGGCATATCTTCCACAGACAAAGTCAAAGGCAACATTTTTACCTTGTTTTCAAATTCTGGGTTAATATAGTGAATAAATCAATTTATTTTGAGATTACTATTGGCTCTGTCTATGTGCTTAAATTCTATTCATTTTCCAAAACCATGACAACTACAATCAAATACCAAGGGATTCAATTAAAGACAAAGATGAAGTGAATCAGTGAAATCAATACAACTTGTTAGTCATTATTAACTTATGTTTAATTAATTTTAGTGGATCAACAGTAACTATGATTAAATTTGGATTCAAGCCAAAAGCTGTATTAAAAGCTTCTATTTAACATCATGCAATATTTCAAGGAAAAACATTTTGCCTAATATTGATTTTTCATTAGTATGTATTTCTTATTTGTATTGTAAGATATGAGATTTGCTATATATTGTTTTTTTTAATTCAAATGTATGCGTGAGTTTGGTATTGTGTCTTGAAAAATGTTTTTATTCTAAAGCTCACCTAAATGGACATATGTACTAGAAGAGGAAAGAGGAGAGAGAGAGAGAGAGAGAGAGAGAGAGAGAGAGAGAAGGGAAGGAGGGAGGAGGGAGGGACATGTGAACTAAAAGAAGATGACATTTGATTTTAAATAGATTTTATTCTGTTTAGATTTGTTTTAAGGGTAATAATAAATATTTTAATCTTTGTTATATTCCTACTTATAACACCCCTTGATGATAGTAGTTATGCTTCTGACAGCAAATTGATAAAACTATATTTTAAATAACTTTTAAGGACCATCACTCTAACTTCCTCGAGTGCATTAAATTTTGCCTACTTCAACTGTATGTTCTGCAAACTCATAACTATTAGACATTGTTTATATTTTATATACAGGGCATCATCAAGAAATGTGAAGTTGATTGCATTATTCTGTAACTTGATTATTTTAATAGTTTCTATGGTATTTCTTTAAATCAGATTGTAAATAGACTAAAATCTATCACTCTCAATAGAAATAGTTGAAACAGTATTGAAAAGACAATGTAATTCTCAAGGTAGAATTGTGTTTCCTTCCATTCCACTAACTGAACTAATCAGATCTCTTACTTATTTTTGGCTACTATGGAGGAAATGAATGTCCTCCTACAATAAGAAGCAACATGTTTAGCTGCATAGAATAGGCTTATAATAAAATTAGTCAGAAAAGGTGCTTTCTGTTTTAGAGGTGGGATTAAGAATTTTTGATTTCTGCTGACCTACAAATAAAAGTGATTAAAGCACCTTGCATATAATTGAGCGCTAACCACAATTTGAAATTAAAAGTTTGCATTTCATAAATAAAATTTATTTATTAATAAATATATTCTTGTAGGGTCTGCACATTCTTTGGTCAAAGTGCACTAGAGATTCTCATCACCTAAATTTATTTTCCTTAATATATGTAATTGTTGGGAGGCAATATAAGTACCTCAATAATTTAAACCTATATTGTTCTTTAGTTTTCCTCAGTCTAAATAATAATATTTGTCCTCTTCTAGAAATGAGTTCTTTTAAAAATACCAAAAATTGCTAAGTATTATTGGTGCAGAACACAGGTGGGTTGCTGCTGGCATTACTGCTGGTTCGGTACATGCAAAAATTTTGCACACTCGCGCACATGCCAACATGCAATCTTCACGCATGCACATTTGCAAATAAAAAGGTCTGCACATGCACAAAAACTTAAAAAAAAACATTTTTCCAATGAAAATTTAGAGATTTTTAGAGATTTTATTAATATTTGTAGGCCGCCCTTTTCCCTGAGGGGACTCAGGGCGGCTCACATAAAATCGGGGAAGGGGAGATACAGACATTAAGATAAGACATATAATAAAATAATAAACAACATACATTCATCATTCGGGAGGGGAACTATCCTTGTCCCCAGGCCTGACGGGCGAGCCAGTTCTTCAAGGCTGTGCGGAAGGCCTGGACGGTGGCGAGGGTGCGAATCTCTACGGGGAGCTCGTTCCAAAGGGTCGGGGCTACTACTGAGAAGGCCCTCCTCCTTGTAGTTGCCAGCCGACACTGGCTGGCCGATGGTATACGGAGGAGGCCTAATCTATGTGATCTTATTGGTCGCAGGGATGTAATTGGCAGAAGGCGGTCTCTCAAGTATCCAGATCCACTGCCATGTAGGGCTTTATGGGTGACTAATAGCACCTTGAAGCGCATCCGGAGATCGACAGGTAGCCAGCGCAGCTCGCGGAGGATAGGTGTTATGCGGGTGAACCGAGGTGCACCCACAATCACTCGCGCGGCCGCATTCTGTACTAGCTGAAGTCGCCGGATGCTCTTCAAGGGCAGCCCCATGTAGAGCACGTTGCAGTATTCCAGCCTAGAGGTCACAAGGGCCCGGGTGACTGTTGTGAGAGCCTCCCGATTCAGGTAGGGTCGCAACTGGCGCACCAGGCGAACCTGGGCGAATGCCCCCCTGGTCACAGCCATTAAATGGTGGTCAAACGATAGCTGTGAGTCCAGGAGGACTCCCAAGTTGCGAACCCTCTCTGAGGGGTGTAGAATTTGACCCCCCAGCCTGAGTGATGGAATATTGGTCGAATCTCTGGGAGGGAAACACAACAGCCACTCGGTCTTTTCTGGGTTGAGCACGAGCTTGTTAACCCTCATCCAGTCCATAACAGCTTCGAGGCCGCGGTTCATCACGTCTGCCGCTTCATTGAGTTGGCACGGGGCGGACAGATACAGTTGAGTATCGTCCGCATATTGATGGTATCTAATCCCGTGCCTGCGAATGATCTCACCCAGCGGTTTCATGTAGATGTTGAATAGTAGGGGGGATAAGACCGAGCCCTGAGGCACCCCATAAGTTAGGGGCCTAGGGGACGATCTCTGCCCCCCCACTAACACCGACTGCGACCTGTCCGAGAGGTAGGAGGAGAACCACCGCAACACGGCGCCTCCCACTCCCACCTCCCGCAGTCGTCGCAGAAGGATACCATGGTCGATGGTATCGAAAGCCGCTGAGAGGTCGAGGAGAACCAGGATGGAGGAATGTCCTCCATCTCTGGCCCTCCAGAGATCATCGATCAAAATTGTTCTGTGCACATGCAGAACCAAAAAACAAGATTGCGGCCCCAGAGGAGAACTGGTTCGGAGGTGTGGCAGGCCTAGGTCGCTGCTGGTTCCAGTGCCCCAGGTTGCCAAGTTACTACCTGTTTGGCCAAACCGGTTCAAACTGGTAAGAACCCACCTCTGGTGCAGATATCAAATGAGCTGGATTTGAAAACCAATGCTATGAAAGCAATAGTTGTAGAGTGTTTATATTCCAAACTGTCAACTATAGATAATGTGTTGTATATGGGTTAATTATGTTATATATTTAAAAACTGAAGCTTGCTTTAATAAAGTAAATAGAAAATGGTCACTGTATTATTAGTTTGTAAAAGCTCTCTTAGAGTGGAGATAATTTATTAGCTTAATATGATCATATCAGGCTTGTTGAAATCAAATTGAATATGCAGCATAGCTAACTAGGATGATGATAATTCAGTTATGAGAGATACCTTACAGGAAAGACACAATATTCAACTAAATCTTCAAGTGATCGTAATAATGCTTTTATTCACAGGCTAATCAAAATGTGTTTAAAAAGCACAGCAAGCTGGAACCTCATGCATTCCTGTTTCTAGTTTGACATGGAATGAACTGAAACAAATAAACAAAAATCATAATGTGGAGCTTTAACAACCATAAAACTAAGCCCATTCTTGATATACCTTGAAAATATAAGAATATATAACAAATAAATTCCTCTGTCCAACAAAGGACCACAGATATTTTCTGGGTTATTCCACAGGTCATCATGGCCCAGATATGTCATAAGCAGCCTCCCATATCCCATGTCACTGCAGAAGCCTGAGAAAGTAATTATAGTCATTTTATCATAATTTTGCAGCCATTACGTCATTTTTTTTTACTGTTGACTTATTATCTGATTAGCTGACAGTCTCTATTTCTCAACAACAACAAAATGAAATAAAAAATGTCTGATTGACTGAAAAGGGCAAAGCTCCAGGCTATGATTATATCCTACCAAGATTAGTTAAAATGTTAACTGATGAGAGACACTCTAGCATTGTTTTTAACATACGTTGACAGAACTGTCCACTTCTCTAAGGATTGACATAGCTATAATTATTCCCACTTTAAAGGAGAAGGAGAATGGCCTAGTTAACTATAGTCTATTAATTGCGTGGATCAATTAGCATTTTACATGCTAGATACAGAGTTTAAAAAATTCAGGATTGATTCTATGAAAAAATATATTGCACAAAAAACAAGCGGGATTCAAAGGACATATATTGTAACCAGGTTTTTCTAATAACATGTGAAAAACAAATTTATTCAAGCCAAAACTTACAGGGTATTATTACAAAAATACTTATGAGATTAAAATAAATGGGAAAAGCTTGAGATCTCATCAATTGATAGATGATTAGTGTTCTTCATTTATAAATTTTATGAAAATGTGGGCATTACATTTAACCTACCTAGCAATCTGTATAATCCAGCATAGAAAATTGATAATCCTCACTTTTAAATGTTAACATTGATAAACATTTGAAATATTTGAAACTTCAGATTCCTAACGGACAAATGGTTGTCCAGTCTCTTCTTAAAAACCTCCAGTGTTGGAGACCCCACAAGTCCAATCGCAATCTCTGAATAGCCTTAAGAAAAGTATTAAGCATTCTTAATTGATATTGTAGACTATTGACCTTTTAAATCATTAGAAGGCAAAAATTGATTTTAGAAAGGACCAACTATATATGAGCAGAGCATTGATGATGATAATATCAAACAGTGCTTGAAATATCCATAGACAATGCCTTACTTGACTTATACAATATCAAAACAATATCACCAATAAATACCACTATATATAAGTCTGTACATTTAGAATTGTAATTGTTCCCATTGTTCAATTTTTTCCATAATTTTAAAAGCGACATAACATAATTTTTTTTAAAAGCAGACAATACTGATTTGTCTTGGTGTAGTTATACATCAGTTGTAAATTCAAATAAGCCCTGACTACCAGTTCAGATAGGATCACCAGAAAAGAAAATTAACTCCACAGGACGATTAGAAGTCTTTTAAGAGACGTAAAATAACAGAATCTTGCTAGCCTAATGTGCTTAAGTGGCCTCCTTTTTATACTTCAATGAATCAGGGAGGCATTTGCCTGATTCCTAACATTATCTTATTACCTTAAAGAATGATTCAGCCCTTTTTGTCTAAATAATGGTTGTTGCATATTTCTATCAGGATCATCTCCCTTATTCTCGACACTGTCAATCTGAATTTATAATTTTTGAATGACATCTTTAAATTTACCAATCAATGTTGATTTTTACATAGTCTAAAACAAAAGTTACCATCCTGTAATATTAAAATCTCTATAGGCATCTGAACATAAAGATAATTTTTAATCTCTCCGGAATGCAAACTGAGACTTTAAAACAATTACTGTATTTTTCGGAGTGTAAGACGCACCTTTATCCCTCAAAAAAGAGGCTGAAAATCTGGGTGTGTTTTATACACTGAATACAACATTTTTTGCCTCCCGAAACCCCACTCCCTTCACCAAAATGGCCATGCAGAGCCTTTAGGAGGCTTATAGCGTGCTCCTGGGGGCTGGGGAGGGCAGAAATTAGTGTTTTTGCTCAATTTTGCCCCCCCATCTCTCAGGAGCGCTCCGGAAGCCTCCTAAAGGCTATTCATGCCCTTTTTTTTGACAGAAATGGGCCTGTTTTTTGTGAAAAACAGGCCATTGTTTGCTTGTTTTGGGTGCCCCCATCCCCCAGGAACACTTTACAAGCCTCCTAAAGGGTATTCATGCTCCTTTTTTTTTTTTTTTTAAATGGGCCTGTTTTCACAAAAACCGGGCCATTTTTGGAGGTCTGCAGAGTGCAAAAACTTTTTTAAAAAATTTGCCTCTTCAAAATCTTGGTACGTCTTATACTTTGGTGCATCTTATACTCTGAAAAATACGGTATGTGATTGATTTTGATGTAAAATTGAAGATAAAAATATAGTCAGAGTATTAACATATCTTTTGAAACAATTAGGAAAATGAAATTAACTAAGCATATGTATATGGAAATATGGAAATGTTTATGTATACATTACAAATATTTTTATAAAGCTAGTTGTAAAAAGAAAGTGTACTGTTAAAAGTTCAGAACAAACTGATAGACATTTGAGAACAATGGCAATATGAATTTTATGTTAAGTGCATGATTATCTTGATGGCTATTTCTTTTCCTTTTAATATTGAAATATTGATATTTAGTATTTTAAAATTACAAGAAAAATGTTTTAAATACCTTGCCACTATACTACTTCATACTTTAGGATGAAAGAAAGTTTAGGTTCATCATGTCAATTGAAGCAGCTGTACTGTACTTCTGTACTGCTGCTGGGAAGTGGCTGGCTGGCAAAGAAGCTCCCAACTGCTGCCGCTTTGAGAGCTGGTGGCTGGGAAGCTTCTTTTCCAGCCAGCCACTTCCCAGCAGGCAGCCGAAAAATTCCTAGATATGGCCATTGCCACCATGTTCTTTGCACGTGCGCATCCCTTGAACCTGCAAGTCAAAGAGAGCATATGAAATGTGATGGGTTATACACAGTTATGGGTTTCATTTTTTTTTTTTTGCCACCGGTTCAGTGGGCATGGTTTGGTGGGGGGGGGTCATGTGACTGAGTGGGTGTGTGCATGAATGACAGGGAGGGGCAGATATGGCGGGGACTTTAGGGCAGGCCATTACCGGGGAAGGAGGGTTCGCTACATTACAGAGATCCCTCCTTCCGGCCCTATGAGTCCCACTCCGAGACCAGATGGCGCAAGTAGTCAGGACCCTGGACTCAGGCTGCTGTTGCTAAATGCCAGGTCTGTGGTACATAAAGCTCCTCTCGTCCGGGACTTAATTTTAGACGAGAGGGCAGACCTGGCATGTATTACTGAAACCTGGCTGGGCCCAGAGGGAGGAGTCCCCCTTGTAGAGCTGTGCCCAGAAGGATTTCAGGTGCTGCACCAGCCGAGAGCCCAGGGAAGGGGTGGGGGTGTGGCCATTGTTATCCGGGAGTCGTTAGTTCCTCGTAGGGTCCCTGCTCCGGAGCTTGTCGGGTGTGAGTCTCTGCTGATAAAGTTGGACCTCAAGGGTCAAGTGGGTCTGCTGTTAACGTACCTGCCTCCCAACAGCGTTGCAGCAGCCCTCCCCTCGCTCCTCGAGTCGGTAGCTGAGCTGGCGATTGAGTTCCCTAGGTTGATGGTCCTGGGGGACTTTAATTTGCCGTCGCTCGGTGAAAACTCTGATGGGGCGCAGGAGTTCATGGCTTCCATGACAGCCATGGGCTTGACCCAAGTAATCCGGGGCCCAACCCATTCGGCGGGTCACATGCTCGACCTCGTATTCCTCTCGGAGCAGTGGATTGGTGATCTTGGTCTGAGGGGTAACGACATCATACCCCTGTCGTGGTCAGACCACTTCCTACTGAGGCTCGACTTCCGGAGACCAAACCCCCACTGTAGGGAGGAGGAACCGACCAGGTGGTTCCGCCCCAGGCAACTTATGGAACCGTTAAGGTTCCAGACGGAGCTTGGGGTTATTCCTGATACTTTCGCCCACAGTCCGGTAGAGACTCTGGTTGCTGCTTGGCACTCGGCAGCATCGGAGGCCCTCGACCGGATTGCGCCACTACGGCCCCTCCGAGGCGGCGGATCCCGGAGACCTCCTTGGTTTACCGAGGAACTCCGGGAGATGAAGCGCCGGAGGAGATGCCTAGAGCACCGATGGAGGTCCGATAAGTCCGAATCGAACCGAGCAATGGTAACCACCAGCACCAAGGAATACACCAGGGCACTTAGGGCAGCGAAAAGATCTCACATAGCCACCTTGGTTGCGTCCGCTGAGTCCCGCCCAGCCGCCCTGTTTAGGATAACCCGCTCCCTACTAAATAAGAGGGAAGCGGGGGAACCCTTGCAGGGTAGAGCTGAGGATTATGCCCAATTCTTAGCGGACAAAATTGCTCGGTTTCGGTCGGACTTGGACTCCATCCCTGCAGTTCCAGCCGAGGCACAAGAGGATCAAGTAGACCATCTCTGGGTTGAGTTTCAGGATGTTGCCCCCGGGGATGTGGACAAGGCCATGAGGGCTGTAAGTGCCTCCACCTGTGTACTGGACCCGTGTCCCTCATGGCTGGTTACTAACAGCAGTGGGGTGACACGAGGCTGGATCCAGGCGGTTGTTACCGCCTCTCTTCGGGAGGGGAACTTCCCCGCCGCACTGAAAGCGGCGGTGGTGAGACCCCTCCTAAAGAAGCCATCTCTGGATCCAGCTGTTCTTAATAACTATCGCCCAGTCTCCAACCTTCCCTTCCTTGGGAAGGTTGTTGAGAAGGTGGTGGCCTTCCAGCTCCAGCGGTCCTTGGAGGAAGCAAACTATCTCGACCCCTTCCAGTCAGGCTTCAGACCCGGTTACAGCACAGAAACCGCTTTGGTCGCATTGACCGATGATCTTTGGAGAGCCAGAGATGGAGGACATCCCTCCATCCTGGTTCTCCTTGACCTCTCAGCGGCGTTCGATACCATCGACCATGGTATCCTTCTGCGACGACTGCGGGAGGTGGGAGTGGGAGGCACCGTGTTGCGGTGGTTCTCCTCCTACCTCTCGGACAGGTCACAGTCGGTGTTAGTGGGGGGGCAGAGATCGTCCCCTAGGCCCCTAACATATGGGGTGCCTCAGGGTTCGGTCTTATCCCCCCTACTATTCAACATCTACATGAAACCGCTGGGAGAGATCATCCGAAGGCACGGGATAAGATACCATCAATATGCGGACGATACCCAGCTGTATCTGTCCGCCCCGTGCCAACTCAATGAAGCGGCAGACGTGATGAACCGAGGCCTTGAGGCCGTTATGGACTGGATGAGGGCTAACAAGCTTGTACTCAACCCAGAAAAGACCGAGTGGCTGTTGTGCTTCCCTCCCAAAGATTCGACCAATATTCCATCACTCAGGCTGGGGGGTCAAATTTTACACCTCTCAGAGAGGGTTCGCAACTTGGGAGTCCTCCTGGATCCACAGCTATCTTTTGACCACCACCTGACGGCTGTGACCAGGGGGGCATTCGCCCAGGTTCGCCTGGTGCGCCAGTTGCGACCCTACCTGAATCGGGAGGCTCTCACAACAGTCACTCGGGCCCTTGTGACCTCTAGGCTGGAATACTGCAATGTGCTCTACATGGGGCTGCCCTTGAAGAGCATCCGGCGACTTCAGCTAGTCCAGAATGCGGCCGCGCGAGTGATTGTGGGTGCACCTCGGTTCACCCACATAACACCTATCCTCCGCGAGCTGCGCTGGCTACCTGTCGATCTCCGGATGCGCTTCAAGGTGCTACTAGTCACCCATAAAGCCCTGCATGGTAGTGGATCTGCGTACTTGAGAGACCGCCTTCTGCCAATCACCTCCCTGCGACCAATTAGATCTCATAGATTGGGCCTCCTCCGAATTCCATCGGCCAGCCAGTGCCGGCTGGCAACCACAAGGAGGAGGGCCTTCTCAGTAGTAGCCCCGACCCTTTGGAACGAGCTCCCCGTGGAGATTCGTACCCTCACCACCGTCCAGGCCTTCCGCACAGCCCTTAAGAACTGGCTAGCCCGTCAGGCCTGGGGACAAAGATAGCCGCCCCTCCCGAATGATGAATGAATGTTGCTTATTATTTTTTACTATATGTGTCTACGTCATTGTTTGTATTCCCCTTCCTGATTTTTATGTGAGCCGCCCTGAGTCCCCTCAGGGAAAAGGGCGGCCTACAAATGTTAATAAACATTCAAACAAACAAACATCAAGTTGGCCATGCCCACTCAGTCACATGCTTCCCATCTAGCCACGCCCACCAAACTGGTGGTGAAATTTTTTGAAACCCACCACTATGCATAACCCATCATATTTCATATGCTAAAATATCACCTCAGTTCTGTAAGTGCAAAGAATGATAAACAGACCATGAAATGGGGTGATAAGAAAGAGATACAACAGCAGGAAGATCGTTTATGAAATCTCACTGCATCATGCAGAAGAAAATCCATAAGAGCATAAGTTATGTATTGGAAGATTTAAAGCATTCTGAACTATTCATACTTCATCTGAAGAAAAAAAAAAGCTTTTTCCTTTCCCTGTTGTCGTTAGTTGGGTCTTCTTTATATTTAATTTTAGTCCCTTTTTTCACTGTAATTTTTGTGGAGGTCCTTTGTATTTTTTAACTATCAAGGTAGTGTCATTAGCATAGCACACATTATTGATGTTTCTTCCTCAGTTTTTCTTGCAATTCAACTTCCCCCAATATATTCCACATTTAGGTTGACTAAAAGCATGCGTTACTCTCTTTTGTCAATCTGGTTCCAGTCTGTTTCAACATGTTCTGCCATACTGTGGCTTCTTGACTTGTAGTGAAATGTTCCAGGATTCCCATTTCTCTGGGAAACATTCCACAGCTTGATATGATCAATACAATCAAAGGCCTTTCCCTAATTGATGAAGCACATAGTAACCTCTGTTTGGTATTCTTTGGCTTTCTCAATTATCCAGGATGCAACAGCAATGTTTCATGTTTCTCAGCTTCTTCTAAAGTCAGATTGAACATCTGGTATTTCTTTTTCTATGTAGGGCTGTAATCTGTGTTGATTATTTTACTATCATGTGGAATTAAGGATTTGTATAACAATTTGTACAAACTGATAAATCTCCTTTTTTGGTATTGAAATGTAGAATGACCTCTTCAAATCTTTGGGCCATTGTATTATCCTTCACATTTTCTGGTATAGGCTGGTTAAAATGAACAATGATTAGTAAAGTAGGTTGTATAACTCTAAAAGAGGAGGGGTTTATTTTAGATGAAATACATGAAAGGGATAACAAAGTCTTACCTAGCTTTATCCTACCAGGGAAAGAATCCAAAGGATTAGGCTCTCTGCATGTGTTTCTGGGACAAAAGACATCTACAGCTCTTAATATAGTATTGCATTTGTATAATTTAAAAATGTAATATCATTATGTAATTAGCCTGCTATAAATAAGGTTGTTGCCAGAATATCTGCAGGGATCTGACTTTCTCCTATTAATAAAAATATATTTTTCTCAATCCTCATTGTTAATACATCTGTTAAGAAATTTGGTGTCCTTTTGGACTAGAAAATATTTCACACTGAACATTTAAATGTGATTCTTTGCTGTTCCACCAGGATGAGTATTCAAAATACAGAACTGTATGATCATCATACAGATCTTATATATCAGTGCAATGTGCTTATACATTCAAGGAGCTTTTAAAAGGCTTTTATTGTTTATTGATTTCATGTCCTGATATTGCCCTGCTTTATGAGAAGTGACCAATTATAGGCATCCAAGGTTTGCTTTACATCATTTTAGTGCTTCTCTCTTAAGGCTAATAATCTAAAAGTTTACAATTCTCCACAGAAGCAACAGATTTATCCAAAATAGCTTTCTTATGCCAGAAAATTTTTTTTTTGATCTTTCCAGAACTTGATTCATTATATGTGCATCAGTGGTGGGTTGCAATTTATTTTACTATTGGTTCGCTCATGTGCTCACGTGACTGCATGATGCTTCTGAACATGGGCAGAAGCATCTGGGCAGATGGGTGGATCCTTCCACCACAACCACTACTAGTTTGCCTCATCCGGGTTGAACCAGCAGCAACCCACCGCTGATGTGGGTACTTCTATCATGGCATACATTGATGTAATTCCTGGGAGTCAATCTCAGCGAAGACCTTATCTGGAAAAACTACACAACCCAGGTGGCCAGGAAGGCCCAACAGAGACTCCATTTCCTTAGGGTCTTGCATGAAAACAGGGGGGAACAACAACTGACTACCTCCTTTTACCAGTCCACAATAGAAAGCATTCTCATTTATTGCATCACGGTGTGGCATGCCGGTTTGACAGCTGCGGATAGAAAAACATTACAGAGGATGATGAGCACAGTACAAAATATTGTGGGCTGTCCCCTGATACCACTAGATGAGATTGCTAGGGCTTGCTGCCTTAGAAGAGTGAGGGAAATCCTCAGGGGCGACTCACACCCTGGACAGCCCTTTGTTTTTGCTGTCCTACCATCGGGAAGGAGATATAGAAGCATAGCACAAACATGCTGAAGAACAGTTTTCATCCATGGGCTGTCAGGCTCCTCAAGAGCCAAGGTGGCGCAGTGGTTAAATGCAGCACTGCAGGCTACTGCTAGATCAGCAGGTCAGCGGTCCAAATCTCACCGGCTCAGGGTTGACTCAGCCTTCCATCCTTCTGAGGTGGGTAAAATGAGGACCCAGATTGTTGGGGGCAATATGCTGACTCTCTGTAAACCACTTAGAGAGGCCTGAAAGGCCTATGAAGCGGTATATAAGTCTACTGCTATTGAATGCGAAATAATATCATAACTACATAGTACGATGGACTTGCAGGGCCGGTGCAACATGTAACATGTTTGCACTGGTGCAATAGGACTGGGTGTTTGTTAATATGATTTATTAGGTGAGGGATTTCCTGTCTTCACTGTGAACTGTATTGTGTTGTGGGGGGGCTGCTCTGAGGGAGCTCAACCAATCTCATTGTACACATGTTGTGTACTGAGAAATTATTGTTATTATACAATTGTATCACAGCGGCCAGTTGTTTTGCCGGATTTCGCATTGGTTACTAGTCGGGCCCCACCCAGGGGCCTAGGACGTCGTAACGTATTTTCGTAATATGCGTGCAGATCCAAGCAGTGCGGCTTTTTGCATTTGACTGATGGTGATTTTGTCAATTTTTAACTGTTTTAAATGTAATTCCAGTGCTTTTGGAATAGCACCCAGTGTGCCAATTACCACTGGAATTATCACTGCTGGTTTGTGCCATAGTCGTTGAATTTAGATTTTTAAGTCCTGGTATCTTGCGATTTTTTCATGTTCCTTCTCGGTGACCCTGCTATCACCTGGTATTGCGATGTCTATGATTGTGACCTTATTTTTCTCAACCAGTGTGATGTCTGGTGTATTATGTGCCAGTATTTTGTCCATTTGTATACGGAAATCCCACAAGATCTTGACCATCTGATTTTCGGTGACTTTTTCAGGCTGATGTTCCCACCAGTTTGTTGCTGTTTTAATATTATAATTTTTGCACAAATTCCAATGGATCACTTGTGCTACTGAATTGTGCCGCAATTTATAATCAGTCTGGGCGATTTTTTTACAGCAGCTGAGTATGTGATCAACAGTTTCATCAGCTTCTTTGCAAAGTCTGCATTTGGCATCATCAGAGGATTTTTCGATTTTGGCCTTAATGGCATTTGTGCGGATAGCTTGTTCTTGCGCAGCCAGGATTAATGACTCTGTTTCTTTCTTTAATGTACCTGTTGTTAACCATAACCAAGTTTGTTCACTGTCCACTTTATCTTTTATTTTTTCCAGAAATTGGCCATGCAGTGCTTTGTTCTGCCAACTCTCCATTCTTGATTTTATCACATCTTTTCTGTATTCTTGTTTCGTCTGTTGGGCCTTCAGTAGATTTTTGTTCTTTACTTCGATTAATAGATGTTCTTGACTTTCTTTTAAATAATCAGCCAGTGCATGTTTTTCTTCTTCAACTGTTTGCTTCACTTGTAATAATCCTCTGCCACCTGATTTTCGGGGCAGATATAGTCTATCAGTATCACCACGTGGATGTAAACTGTAGTGCATTGTCATTAGTTTCCTGGTTTTTTGGTCCAAAAGGTCCAAATCAGCTTGTGTCCAGTTAACTATACCAGCTGTGTATCTTATAACTGGTATTGCCCAGGTATTTATGGCCTTGATTGTATTTCCACCATTCAATTTAGATTTCAAAATTTTCCTAACTCTGTTGGTGTACTCTCGCCTGACAATAGTTTTTACTTCTCCATGCTTGATGTTATCCAACTGCAGAATGCCTAAGTATTTGTAGGCTTCATTTTCTTTGCATTTAGTTAATTGGCCATTGGGCATTTCAATTCCCTCACATGCAGTGATTTTGCCCCTTTTTATGGATACAGTGGCACATTTTTCCATGCCAAACTGCATTGAAATATCGGTGCTGAATACTCGGACTGTGTTTGTCAATGATTGGATTTCTATTTCTGACTTTCCATAGAGTTTCAAATCATCCATATATAGTAAATGCGAAATTTTTTCAGCTTCTTTGGCTGTTTGGTAGCCTAATTTCACTTTTTTAAGATTACTGATAGTGGGATCATTGCGATGATGAAGAGAAGAGGTGAAAGTGAATCACTCTGGAAAATTCCTCGCTTGATATTAACCATTCCGTAGATCTCATTCCCTACTGCCAACTCAGTTCTCCATAATATCATTTTATCAATTAGGAGCTGATCTTTTATGCCCCTGCTCCTTCTTTTGTTGCCTTTTGCTCTACTGGCAAGATGTTGTTTGTTTCCAAATAATCCATCATATTATCTGCAATAATGCCTGTGAGTAATTTGAAGGTTGTTGGCAAGCATGTTATTGGTCTGTAGTTTTCAGGTGTTGTTCCTTAGTTGCATCTTTCTGAATCAAGTATGTTTTTCCAGTTGTCAACCATTCATCAATTTGGCCCTTTTGTAAAATTTCATTCAGTTGCCTGGCCAATATTGCATGTAAACTGGTCAGATATTTGAGCCAGAAACCATGTAATTGGTCCTTTCCAGGTGATGTCCAATTCTTTACCTTTTTAACTCGATTTTTGACCATCTCAGTTGTTATTTCTAATACTTGCATTTGTTTGTTGCCAATGCTTTTCTCAAAGTCATGTATCCACTTTGCTTCCTTGTTGTAGTCCTTTGCATTTCCCACAATTTTTTCCAGAATTCAACTGTGGCCTGTTTTTCTGGTTTTTCACCTTTGGTGTCACCATTCACATTAAGACTTTGATAAAAACGCTGTTGGTCTGATCGAAATTGCTGATTTTGTTTATATTGGATGATTCGTGCCTCATATCTTTCAATTTTTCTAGCTGTTGCTGTTATCTGCTGTTTTACAATCTCTACAGCTTCATTGATGTTTCTTGTATCCAATCTATATCTATATCTTCTGATTAGTTGGTTCAGTGATAACTGGTTCTAGTGGTGGTGATGTTATTTCCTCCCTGAGAGCTTCTTCTGGGAGTTCTACTATAATGTCTTTATGATGATGTTAATCTTTGGTGAGACTCACAGCCTTTGGGGCTGGTTGGTAGCTCAACAGCTCAAGTCCTAACCTAGGAACTCTTAAGGTAACGTTGGAGGATATAAGCTGTTCCAAGTAGGGTGGTTCTTTGTAGAATCAGAATGTTCAAGTCTGATAAATTTAACATTTCCAAATAGCAAGGTAGCCCTTTGGGTATTGCTTCAAGGACTCCAATTACAATCAGGACAACATACAATTTCTTTTTCCATAGTCGCTCAACTTCAATTTGCAAGTCCTGGGACTTTGTGATTTTTTTCTTGCTGTTTATCTTCAGTTCGTGCATCTCCAGGTATTGCAATGTCAATGAACCATACTCTTTTCTTTTCAACTATTGTTATGTCAGGTGTGTTGTGGGCCAAGTGCTTGTCAGTCTGCATTTTGAAATCCCATAAGATCTTGACTTTCTCATTCTCTAAAACTTCTCAACCTGATGGTCCCAGTGGTTTTTGCTGTACTCAAATCCAAACTTTTGGCACAATTTCCAGTGAATGATCTTAGCAATACAATCACGGTGTTGTAGGTAGTCAGTTTGTGAAATTTTGCTGCACCCACTGATCAAGTGGTTGACTGTCTCGTCTTTCTCATTACAGAGGCAACATTTGCTGTTGGTGGTAACATGTTCAATTTTTGCCTTCATGTAGTTTGTGGCTAAGGCTTGTTCTTGAGCTGCCAAAATAAAGTCGTCTGTTTCTTTTTTCAGTGCCCCTGATCTTAACCAGTTCCAAGTTAGCTTTTGTTCAGCTTTGCCTTCAATACTTTTCAAGTATTGGTTATGCATAGCTGTTTTTCCAATTTTCAGCTCGCTTCTCAATTCTTTCTTATATTCAGCTTTTGACTTAGTTGCCTTTAAAAGGCCTCCTTTATTTACTTCCTTAATCATTGGTTCTTCACTTTTCTGGATGTAATCATTCAAGCTGTGTTTTTCTTCTTCCACAGTCTGTTTTACTTGTAGTAGTTCTCGACCACCCTCTGCTCTTGGTAGATATAATTGGTCAACATCACTTTTAGGGTGCAAAGCATGATTCATTGTCATAGGCTTCCTTGTTTTTCTGTCCAAATTGTCCAACTCCATCTGGGTCCAGTCAATTATTCCTGCAGAGTATTGAATTACAGGTATAGTCTAGGTATTTTATGATGTTTTCTCCACTTAATTTGGACTTTAATATTTTGCGAATTCATTGAATGTACTTGGCTGAAGTTAATTCCTTGACTTTATTATGCATTAAGTCAGAGGCCTCTAAAATCCCCAAGTACTTGTTCCCTTCTTCTGGTTTTACTGCCTTTATCATTTCTTCATTCTCGAATTCTATTCCATCATCTTCTATGACCTTGCCTGCTTTGATTGCCATTGTTGCACATTTGTCAATTCCAAACTGCATACCAATGTCTTGGTTAAATTATTTTGTGCTTTCAATTAATAAATTCAGTTCAGCTTTTGTTTTACCAAACAGCTTCAAATCGTCCATGTACACCAAGTGTGAAATTTTCAGTCCTTTCTTGGCAAGTTCATATCCATAGTTCATCTCCTTCAAAATGATTGTCAGTGGTATCATTAAGAGTATAAATATCATCATCATCATCATCATCATCATCATCATCATCATCATTATATTTTATTTTAATTTTTTTCTTACCAATGTCAGTCTAATATATCATTTTAGACTCCATTACAAACAAATCTAAACTTATTAAAAATTATGTTGTTTTATGTTTACCTTAATGGCAAATAAACTGGATGTTTTTATGGCAAATAAACTGGATGTTTTAAGTTGAGGACTACCATTTTACAAATGGTAGTCCTCAACTTACAACAGTTTGTTTAGTGATGATTTGATGTTACAATGGCACTGTGAAAAGTAACCTATGCCCATTTTCACATTTACAACTGTTGTGGCATCCCCATGGTCAAAATTCAAACATTTGGCAATTGGCTCATATTTATGATGGTTGCATTGTACTGGGATCATGTGATCTCCTTTTGCAAACTTTTTACAAACAAAATCAATGGGGAAGCCAGATTCACTTAACAACGTTACTAACTTAACAGCTGCATGACTTACTTAACAACTAGAATTGTTAGGAAAGATTGTAAAATGGGACAAAACTCACTTAAACATTGTCTCACTTAGCAACAAAAATTTCAGGCTCAATTGTGGTCTTAAGTCAAGGACTTTCTGTAGAGTATTATCTTAATAAAGAGACTGCTTTCTGAACAGGGAAAAAGTTCATGTTTTGGATTGTTGGCTTTCAGTCTCCTCAGTACGATGGTACTAAATTTGACAGTACTTACTTGCATGTCAAATGAAAAAATCTTTTGTAATAAATTTACAGAACAAATAGCAAATCAATCAGAACTATTAGTAGCGAAGAGTTTATTCAGATTAAATGGTCCCCAAACATTCACAGCATTTTCACTGTTCTCACATTTCTTTGTCTGTAAACATACCTGTTTGAATTTTGGAATAATTTCAGGTGTTGTCACAATATTGCAAATACCCTAGTGTGACAGCAGTTCAGGTAGAATTTTCCTCTATCTTTCTGTTCTCAGCTCAAAGAAAAGTCTTGATAAAGCAATTATCATTTTAAAATGCAATAATTGCCATTTATATTAAGCTTTACAGAACCAGAAATACATTAAGTTCTGTGCATATCACAACATTGCAGAAAAAAACAGAATAAAGATTTGATAACACATGCCTCCAAATTCAGGGAAATACTGTATGCTTAATGAGTAGCAGAGCATTCTTATGGGAAAACTGAACTATGGCATTCTGTGTTTGCAGATGTCATCTAGCCATTCTAGTCCATATCTAACTCTGATTCAGTCAAACATAGATTTCAGATAACTAGCAGCCTGCGGGCTAAATATATCACGTGCAGGCCATGCCCATCCCAGCTCTGCAAAGACAAAAAAGTAGCAATATGTCACGATCCGGCCGGTGATGCACTCAAGTTTGATACTGTGACTTAAAGGTTCAACCAATCTAATAGTCAAATTTAAGGCTGGAGTGTTCTTATATCACTGGAAAGAATAACACTGATTCTGCCATAGTCAGCTCCAGTGTTCATTTTTCTTTTTATCACCCCAAAACACTATTCTGATAAATAAATATAACAATGCTTTAAATTAGTTTGTTACAGACAATTTAGATTATTTAACTAGCCTTATTCTCAATTCATATCAAAATTAGCAGTCCTTCAGACACTTAGCTGTCATTTTATATATAAACACATACACATATATGTACATATACATGTTGTTCTGATCCAGCCCAAGTAATGATAAGCCATTTACTCATGAGTAAACAAGCCCTTTTTCAAAACAGGGCAGGAACAGTCTTTTATTCATGTGGATAAACAAAAATCAAACATAATTAGTGCCAACAAATCTGGTTCTGGCCAAGGAATCCAAATTGCTTGCTTTATACTAGAAAATGAACATTTGTCTGCGACAACTATGTCTGCTTTTCCTTGAGACCCATCTTATTGCTTTCCTTTGCTCTCTTCTCCTCCCCCTCTGGGATGGGTCCTTCTGTTCCTCCCCCTCACTCGCTCAGGCCCCACAGCTGCCACCTGGAGGAGGATGGAAGGCCCTGGATGTGCCTCTAATGCGGTTTCCTGATCAGAGCCTTCCAAAGGCTCCGAAGCTGGCCCAGGCTCTTCCTCAACCTCCTCCTCCTCCTTCTAGCTCTGCTGTCAGCTGACAGGCCACAATACATATGTACACAAACACACACACACACACACACACCTCTCTCTATGTATTTGTAGCCTAGCTGTAATATTTTCTCCAAATAATTGTTCAGGACACTTTTCAATAAAATCCTCAAACTGTAAATGGGAGAAGATTTCATGAAAGTTATTTCGTTTTCATGGAACAACTTATTTTTATTCAGTTTATAAAGCTGACAGGAAATACATTTAGCACTGGGCTCCAGCAGATTGAAAAAGCATGTTTTACATACTT
This sequence comes from Thamnophis elegans, assembly GCF_009769535.1. NCBI lineage: Eukaryota > Metazoa > Chordata > Lepidosauria > Squamata > Natricidae > Thamnophis > Thamnophis elegans. The sequence goes on from NC_045546.1 coordinate 44,492,479, forward strand.
CAGTTATCCAGAGGGACCACTATTAATCTAAAGAATGGCTTTGTTTCCATGAAAGCACTTTAGTAACAGGGAAATTGAACTGCATTGTTTGTCTATACGTCTGTGATTACATACGTATACGTATACATACATACATGCATTCATACGTTCGTGCGTATGTTTGTGTGTTTTTGTAGATTTTCACGGGTGTAGGTATGCTGGTCTTGTTATATTTGGGTCTTCCCATATAAGATTGAGATTGTCTCGGCAACATTTCGGCGTGGTCTCACTCGCATCTTCAGGCTGGTGTTTTCGGCTTCCTGTTGGTGTGAGTAAAGTGTGGTCGGTGCTGCTGTCTTTCTATAAATCTTTGTGGGGGTCTGTGGAGGGCTGGCTTTGTTTCAGTAAGTGGATTGATTGGCTGTGTAGTTGTATAATGATTGGTAGATTGGTGCTGATTGATGCTGGCTGTGTGTCCATTGTTGTTTTGTGTTGTAATGGCCTGGGTGGTGGGTGGGGCTCGTTTGTTGACTAGGGCTGGTTTCCAGATGTCTGGTAGGCGGGAAGTATCGTCACGTTTATTCATGTTGTGGGGGTGTTTCTCTATTTCGATAGCTTCATAATGATTCTCTTGTTGAAGTATTCAATTTTGGAAATTAATTTGGTTCCTTCAAAATCAATTTCATGTCCTGTAGTTTTAAGGTACTGGAAAAGGGAGGAAATTTTTTTTTCTTACTGCGTTAGAAGCTGAAAACACCAGCCTGAAGATGGCGAGTGAGATCTTGCCGAAATGTTGCCAAGACAATCTCAATCTTACACAGGAAAAGACCTGAATACAGCAAGAGCAGTGTGTGTGTGTGTGTGTGTGTGTGTGTGTGTATGTATGTATGTATATGTATGTATGTATGTATGTGTGTATATGTATGTATGTATGTATGTATGTATGTATGTATGTATAAGATTTCTTTTACAACTCCCGGTATGCCCAAATATGGAAGGAAGGTCACTACTTCCATTCTCTGTCCTTCGGTTCGTCACAAGAGACCATCCAGGCAGAAACCCAATATTTTTACTGTTGCCTTTTTGTTACATTTTGTTATATTTGTGCTGATAAATAAATAAAGGGAGACTAGTATAGATCTATTTCAAGCTATTTAGCTCTCATCAGCTAGCCATACCCTTACTGGGATTTGAACCTGGGCTATATTACATACTAGGCAGACTTCTTAGCCATTAGGCCACAGGCTCTTATCCGTTATCAGTGAAGCCAGGGTGAAAGGTATCTATTAGATTTCTTTTACAACCCCCGGTATGCCCAAATATGGGAGGAAGGTCACTACTTCCATTCTCTGTCCTTCGGCTCGTCACAAGAGACCATCCAGGCAGAAACCCAATATTTTACTGTTGCCTTTTTGTTACATTTTGTTATATTTGTGCTGATAAATAATATAAAAAATATAAATATAGTATAAAAGGGAAGAAAGGGAGGAAGATTTGAATGAAATATCATTAAATTTGATAAATCTATAAACAATATTAAATACTGTAAATATGAATTTATACATTTTACTATATTGTTTACAATATTTGAGGGGACTGTTTACATTAAAAACCTACATATTCTCACTACTTAATAGTGTTAATCTGCTCTCTATATAAATCTGGTGGACTATGAGAATAATGAATACAATTTCTAGGACTCACAGCTCTCATAAATAAAATTTTCATTTCCTGGAACTGACCATCTGAGTTTCTGATATCATATTGGTACATAATCATTCCACTTCTTCCTTCTTTATGACTAGTGTAAGTAGTATAGGCACATAGACTTACTAAATATGTTCTTGTCTTTTGCCCTAGATTTTTAATGGGAAATGAATGTTTGGTAAAATGTATTTTAGTTCACATTTTTGTCCACAAGCAATATCAAACTAATCTATCTCGTGTTATAAATTCTACTGTGCAAGACTAAAATGTATTAATAGAGGAAAGATGAGCAGTACAAATTAGACTTAAACTGTCTCATGTATATTTTAGTATCTCCATGAAGTCATTGAGAAAGGTTACCCAGCCTGGTGTGTTCTAAGCAGATCCTTAAAATTCTTAAGGACTTTAAGATATGTAATAACCTGAATATAATTTTCTATTGATAAATGATAAATCAACTAAGGGATACTGTATGTAACTTTCTCTTACTGAAGCAAATTTATATGAGGAGTAGATGTTCCAGCTGTACCTTATCCTGAAGAAAAATATATTTGATAGAAAGCATTCAAACATTAATAATATCCAGAGCACATTGCCACAATATAATGTATGTGCATTTGCTACAAAAGATAATCTATTTTATGTTTATTTTATCAAAATACCTTTGCTGTATGTCTGTTTCTTTCAAGGATCAATTAATTCCACTAGTTTGGACATTTAAGGTCCTAAGCTGGATATGATTATTTAGAGGCTTATTTTTCACTGGCAAAATTATTCAGTGATATAAGGCAGATCTCACCTATCAGAAAAAAAAATTCTTTTCTGGATTTCCCTTTCAAGTATTCATCGTTAGGTACTCTATTTACTATTTTTCAGATGTCAAATACTGTACTTTATTTTATTAGATTATATCTGACTTTTTCCTCAAATGCTGGGTCAGGAAGAGAGGTGAGCCTAGTATTTGTGGTTCTGTGATGGGATTGTCATGGCACTTGGCAGCTTTGAAAGTAGAGGTATTTTGGTGTGGAAAGTATGTTTTGTTGTATATTTAATTGTTGTTAGTAACCCAGAGTTATTTCATATAATATAGGCAGCCATACAAATATTTTAAATAAATAATTAAAGAATGGTATCAACTCATAGACAATTTATAGTTGTACCTAATAGCTAGCTTCATATGCTATTTTATTTTATTTTATTTGTTGATACAGTTCTATTTTTTAATGAGCTATATTGTATTCAAGATTAATGCAAACAGCAGGATGCCAATTTTAAAAATAATTAACAATTGAACAAACACAAAAATAATAATAAAAAATAAAACTGTAATATTTGTATGTATTCCGAGAAAGAGAAACTTTTGTATATGAAAAAATGATTGATCGTAGTGCAGAGATCTTAATAAAATATCCCTGTGCTAGACTGATTAATCCACCTCACTGCTTTGAAGCTGTGAGGAAAAGTACTGATTATAGCCACAGTTCAAAGCTTTAGAATAATTTACTGGATAAATATTTTTAATACTACCATTTCTTAATTGTAATGCAGCTCAGTAAAGTACAATGTGGATTATTAATCTAACCTGCCTGCTTTGACAATACTTGGCCTCTGCATTTGCCTAATGCACTAGGCATAACATATTTCACACACTGTCATGTTTCATTGGTTAATTAAGTAATCAGAAAAAATATGTTGATGACTGAGATTTAGTTTTATGTCTTAAATTCATATCACTAGATTTTTATTGTAAAAATATATTCCTAATTCACAGTTTAAAATGTGTTCTTCACTTTCTACTTTAATTTTTATATTATGGTTTATATGCTCAATTGAAGCTTAGATCTAGTAAGATATATACCTTGTATAGAAAGGGGTACCTTGACAGCTAAAGTGCTGCAGAGATATCTTTCCCCACCTGTCCCCCAGATGAGTTTACATACTTGGATGGTGGATGCAAAGACCTTAACCTGTTGAGGAGGGTGGTCAGAGTTGGAGGAAGGGGTCCTAGGAAGGGAAAATACATTCAAGTGATAGCCTGATTCAGGATAGTCACCACACATCATATTTGATTTTCTTGTCAGAGCAATGGTAAAATGATCTAGTGGGGGAATTTATCTTTATCCCCCGCACCCTGTCATAGTCAGATGACATCCTGATGTCCCCTCAGCAGATCCTCATTGGACCTATTCAAGTGGTTGGCTCCAGTGACAGTTCCAGATGGAACTGGCGGATATCCTGGGAGTTCTGCTGCACAGTCCTGCCAAAGTTCTGGCCATAATGTCTGGCAAGAATAGCATGGGGTAGTTTCTCAATAGCAACACTATTTAAATTCAGACTGAACTCACAAAATAGGAATGAATTGTTTGGTCCAAAGTAGCTATTAATAATTTAGAATCCACAGTACTCAAAATGGTTTAACTGTTGGACAGATACTACTTTATTTTTAAATCTGTTTTAGGGAGTACTATAATAATTGTCTTATTGAAATAAAGCTAGGCTACTGGAAAACATTTGAAAAGGACCTAATATTTTTTGCATAAATCAAATTTAGAAATGTGTCTATAATTCATACAATTCAATTCACATATACTTTCTTAAATAGAAATAGAAGATAAAATTAATAATCTGATTTATTAATAGCTATAATATTTTTAAGTCACGTTATCTGTTTTTCTGTAATTGTGTAATTCTGTAATATCAGTAATTGATGTTAACCTGTGTACGTTCCTCAAATTTCAGTCTAAAAGGCAATGGGTTATTATACATTTTTCTTCTTCAGTATCATTACCTGTAAAATATAATTGGAAGTCTCTTTCAGTAGCATACAACTTGTTAAGTTTACAACAAAGACCAAAGATCTCTATTGTATTTTTTAAGGAAAAGTAGGCTGGATAAATGAGGTTAAACTTTCATGTCTATACATTTAATTTTCAATCATTAAGCGTTTTTATGAGAACCATATGGAATAAAAGTACTAGCTATCTCTCATTCTGAATGCCTGTTAGTGTATGTTTGTATGTGTGTGGGGTGTGTGTGTGTTTGTGAGTGTGTGTGTGTGGGGGGGTGTATGTATATAAATATATAAATCTACCTTATGGTTAGTAAATATTTATTATTCAGCAAGATATATTTGAAGACCATTTGAAAATTGTATATAAATTGTTGTTATATGAGGAAAATTTTAGATATGATGTCAATTGGTACTTGAATGCAGTGGTAGATTGGATGAGAGCAAGTAAGCAACAGGTGGGAGAGATTTCGGAGTTCACGATCTCAGGGTGTTACTTGCTCTGTATCCCTAAAGTCTGGAGCTTCTGGAAATCTACATTACTTCTGCAGTCAGGAGTACCTACTAGCAGCTGAAACTAATATGTAATTGACAACAGCTAGTTATATACTGATAACCTAAAGATAGGATTATGATAATGTGCCCTTAGACTTGTCCAGAAGCTATAGTAAATTGAAAAGATAGAGGATAGGCATGAGTGGGGATACTGCATCCTGATATTGTTACAGATGACTTTTCTGTCTTTTCTGCAATCAAATGTGACAAACGGATATTACATAAACATCTAGTGAATCTGATTACGTTTTCTTTTAATATTGTTGCTGAATTGCTGGAAAGAACTGAATATCTGGACCCTCTAAGCCAGATTCAGAGCAATACATTTCAGAAAGCTCAGTTGAAACCCTTAGTTTCCAAAAAAATGTTTAAATTGATCATATGATCATATGAATAAATAGAATAATATATTTGAATCTTATTCTATGCTTTGGTATATACATTCTAAATATTTTTTTAAAAAAACTTGGATGACATAAGACAAATCTATATATACATTTTATAGAGAGAATTTATTCATATTGATCTTCAAACCCAGCTATGGGGATTAAAAGAGATATTTCTACACATACTGAATCTATAGATGGCCAGAAATTCTAATGGTGTACACTATAATTTAAATGCAAACACTCTAAGAGAGCTAAATAAAATTCCTGTATACTGTTTATGGATAAATCATTTCACTAAAAAACTCATATTTTTCAATTGAATAAGTCAAATTACATAGCAAAGTGAGAGAAAAAAACCTGTTTTTTCTAGTTACATCTAGTTATAAAATAATTCCTTACTTCTATAGTGTCAAGCATCTACTTGTATTCCTAACCCTAACCCCTTTAGAGTTTATTGGTTTGGAAAATTTCAGTAATCTGGAAGAGTCCGCTTGTTATGCTGTATTAAAGCGCAATAATATATAGAATAATGTATTTAGAATTATTAATATTTTTTATTTTATTTCAATTGATTATTTCTATATCTTTATTATCCTTAAAAATAACTTAGCAGTGAAAATATCCAACACACTTTCCACTTCCTATTTTCTACACAACAACAACAGTGGTGGGATTCAAAAAATTTACTATCTGTTCTCTGGGGGTGGCTTGATGGGCATGGCAGGCAAAGGATACTGTAAAATCTCCATTCCCTCCCCACTCTAGGGGAAGGTTACTGCAAAATCCCCATTCCCTCCCAATCAGCTGGGACTCAGGAGACAGAGAATAGATGGGAGCCGGGCCAGTCAGAAGTAGTTTTTACCAGTTCTCCAAACTACTCAAAATTTCCATTACTGGTTCTCCAGAACTGGTCAGAACCTGCTGAATACCACCTCTAAACAACAACTATGATGTGGACGGGGCTGAGAGAGATAGTAACTGGTCAAAGTCATCCAGTTGGCTTTCATGGTTAAAGCAGGACTTGAACTCAGAGTCTCCTGCTGTCTAACTTGGTCCTTAATCACTAGAACAAACTGTGCAAACTGTTCAAAATTTCTGTCTGCACCTAGTCTTTTATATTTTCATACATTTTTCCTTTTGATTTTGTACTTTTTATATTCCTGAATGTAATTTTTATAGTAAATCTTTTTACTTAATGGATAGTAATTAGATTTATTAAATAGTAACAAACCAATATACAGTATTGTGCGTATTATGAGAATCTAAAATATGTCAACAGTAATCCAAAAATTTATCTACATTGGGAGCTACAGATATGATGAAACTTACCTGATGACAATTTTCCTTTCATTGGAATCTGGACTCCCACTGAATGGCAGTCGTACCATTTTCAATATTTAGACATTCCAAAGGAATACATAATTGTTTTTCCTTTTTATATTCCTAGAATACCAAATGTGTTTTGTCAAGTGTTTCATAGAAATACTAACTTAAATATTAGATACCAGGACAAATAATTTTAATATTGTTATAACATTTAAACATAATATCATCTGCAACATTAATTAAAACACATAGTCTTAAATATGAGTTTAATGTTGGCAGTCACAGAGACTACTAGCATAAGCATCAGGAATGACAATATAGGGGTTTGGGTACAATACTAAAAAAAATTTACCACATACATTTCTATAGTAATGTCATGAATCTTCACACCAGCACTATACTTAGTGACAGAGTAGTCATAGCTGTGAAGATTATGCGTGCCATTTGTGTTGTAATTGGCTCTCAAAAGTTCATATGTTCCAAAGATAATATAAGATGAGCTGAGTTTTAAGTATTGTAAGAAACCATTTACATATATAATATAAAAATATGAATGCAATTTAGAAAAATAATATCACTTCTAAACTCTAAAACAGTAAAAAAAAGTCCCTTCCCTTAATTTTGCTTCAGTTGTAAAGGCTTTTAAATGTTTGTTTTTTCTCAGGGCAGGCACCACATGAAATGGCAATGAATATTCATATTAATGTCTTACTACTTTACCATAAATGAAAATGAGGGATTAACTAAGGCAATACTTTATTTCCTTCTTTAATTGTGGATATATGGCATTCATTATATTATTAATCCATCTTGAACGTTCATATAAAGCCATTTAGAGCCATTAACTGAGTCACTGTAATTGATGGATTATTGCATTAATGTTTAATTTAGTTTTGTTTTCAAGGCATAAAAACCTATTTATTCAAGCTCACTGTATATCAAAATAAGGAAATAAATTATTATAGGACAAAGTGTAATATGCCTTCAGGATTTTCATGAATTTAGAAATAGCTGTTTTAAGTCTTTAATCTAACACGTGAAGCTGGTTGCATTTACATATGCATCAGGTAAAGAAGAGTAAGTTTTAACAGAAAAGGATTCAGATCAGGGGTGGGTTTCTCGCCCTGTTCCAACCGGTTCGGTTGGAACGGGGCCGGCGGCGTCCTCGTGCACGCACGCGGTGCACGCATGCGTACTAGTGTCTGTGCGATGCTCCAGCTGCTCCTGGAGGATCGTGCAGGCGCTGTATGCGTCCTGCGCATGCGTGGAAGCGCAGAACTCGTCAAAACCGGGTAAGGAGCGCGGGCGGATGGGTGGGCCCTTCGCCGTTCCCGGAAATTATTTACTTCCGGCTTCGCCGACCAACTGGTTCGCAGGGACCGCCGCGAACCAGTTGAAACCCACCCCTGATTCAGATAGATTAAATAGGCTTAATAATTTCTTTCTATTTTAGCAATAGCAATAGCAATTAGATTTATACACCACTTCATAGGGCTTTCAGCCCTCTCTAAGTGGTTTACAGAGTCAGAATATTGCCCCCACAGTCTGGGTCCTCATTTTACCCACCTCGGAAGGATGGAAGGCTAAGTCAACGCTGAGCCGGTGAGATTTGAACAGGCGAACTGCAACTAGCAGTCAGCTGAAGTGGCTGCAGTACTGCACTCTAACCACTGCGCCACCTCAGCTCTTTTAACTAAATTTTGTATTCAGTTTTTACTATCTTCAATCAATTAAATTCAAGAATTAGATATTTTTCCATCATTGGCTGGAATTCCATGCATTTTTTCATATGTCTTCTTCAATACCAGAATATTATTATTCATTGTGCTACACTGGGCAAATCTATTGTGCAAATACCTGATCAACTTTTGATGTAAAAATACAAATTGTACCTGGACCAAATTGCTCATGATATCTTGGGACATGACTTACATTTTTTTCTTCGTAAGCATTTATAAGGATATCAAATGCTGAGTAAATCAAGTCTCAGAATATTATCTAGATTGGCCACTCTCTGCAAATCTTTTTTACCTCTATAACTTGATATTTTTTAAACAAAGGATACAAAGCATTTCTTGGAAAAAAGGTTCCATATGTCTTTGAACTGACAACTAGAAAACAGATGTTTGCTATAAGCTGCTGCTTATTTGTCAGTGCAGCAAGATTCAAGATCAGGCTGTAAGAAATATATTTTATTATGCATTGTTTCAGAAAGAAAAATGGAGAGTAAAACCACAAGCATGAGAAATTACTCCAGCATATCCAGTGTAGCTCATTTGCCTCTAGCATCAGCTGGGGGTAGATGTCATATATTCATGTCATGTATAATGGCACACTCTAGGCTATTCTCATATACATTTTCATTCCAAGCTCATTTGTCAGTTGTCTGTAAATCCAACATCTTCTTCTTATGGGTTAGTTTATATATCTTTTTTTCTCAGCTGGCTGTAAACAATTTTCATGTACTATACAGCAGATGACAAATAAATGGAGTTGACTAGGTGAGACTTTGGTGCAATCTATATAGTGCAGATAGCCTAGGCTTCTGATTTTTAAAAATTATTTGGAACAAAATATAGCTGCTGTAATATTGGGGTGGGGGATAATTTTGCAGGACCCAACAGCTAGAACTTGTTGCTTTGTAATGTTTCTGTTTAAACTAGGGTATTTCAAACTTTACAATGCCACATGATTGTATAGAAGACATGAATTTTGGTATTCCCCTTTATTAATAAAGCTAATTAAAAGTATAACTGGCGTACTTGGATACTGATGTAACCATATCTCAAAACTTGCTCCAGGTTTTTTCACCACTTTACTATCTAAGCCTAAAACCTGATCAACTTTTTTCAAAGAAATTGTACTTCTTCCCCTCAGAAAGACATGACTCCTAATTTGAAACTTTGAGCTTAAACCATTATGAAGCAGTTTAAAATAAGCTCTGCATTCATATTTAGTTCGTGAAATCCCCTTTAAAGCTCACTGCACTATGTATGATATAGGAACTTTTTATATAATATTCTAAATCTCATTCAATTTGGTAACTTTTGTAATGTTACAATGCTCTTTTTGAAATTTGACAGGAAAAATGGAGTACAACAATGTGATGATTTTATGAACAGAAGTTGTTTTTCATATCTATTTATTTAATTTATATGACGCCAATCTTACTATCAAAGAACTGTGGGAAGCATACAAGAAGATAGAAACAACTATATAAAAATTAAAACATACTAAAAGATTAATATTAAAGTTAGCCAAAATTAGATAAGCAAGGAATCAGTATATAGTGATGTGGAAGGGAAGTCTTCTTTTTAATTCACTAATCACCTGCTTCATGGAATGCCTCCTTTGAGGCCCAAGACCAATTGGTAGTTTTCAAGGCCCTTTTATAAGGGCCTTTCATAAGGGTGGGGGCAGATCTCTTCTGAAGGTGTTTCAGAGGATGTAATCCATGGAAGAAAAGGCTCTGTTCCTGGATCCCACCAGCTGGAATTCCTTGACCAATGGGAACTGCAGCATGCTCCTTCTGCAGGTGCGAGTGGGATGATCAGTCTCACTGGGATAAGAAAGTTTCTTAGTTTCCTTGATCAATAATAATTTATATTATTTTACAGTCACCACAAAGTGGATCAATTTACTGAAGAAAATAATAGCAAATCTTTCCACCCAGAACTGTTTTCTTTTTTCATTTATTCACTAGAAATTATCCACCATAATATTAAAATATCACTACTAATAATATTTATAACTGCTCAGACTTGAGATTGTTGTACAGTTCCAAAAAGAAATTATTCCATGTATATAGAGTACATAGAGTAGTAATGTAGTAGTGGTAATAATGTTTCAGTTGGAGGAAAGGGAAAAAAAGTGATATACTTTTTTATCCTTTTCCTCTTTTAAAAGTAACCTTTCCTTTAATGAATCCTAATGGTTTTACAAAACTGACTGATATGAATTCTGAATAAAAGGACAGTTATTAGTTTAAAATTAAAAATTGAAGCATTATTATTACCAGTTTTACTTTGTATGGTTATATTATTACATGATGAACGCAGAAATACTATAGATACTTCAGTCTTACCTCTCAAATACATGCTTACCATGTTGTTAAAAGCCAGGTTAATTCGTTTCATACATTTATACTTTCATTTTCATAAAATCTGTTCTCCAAAGTATGCCAGGTTTATATTATCTACATCTCTTGCTTAAATGTCATTCATGAACAAAGTAATTGTCTATGCAACTTTCAAATTCTTATTAATGCTAAAGCAATGGTTTTATAAAGGTTTCTTATTTATATTAAATAGGAAAATATAAAATGGGTTGCTTTAGATATAAAACATAAACAGCATGGTTAAACAGCATTCTATTAAATCAGTCCTATATGTATGGTATTTAAACCATATTTTGTAATTATTATAGAAAATGGTAAATGAAAGGAGACTAATATCTTTATTCTTTTCTGAGGTTCAAGCAATCTTACATCTCAGAACACTAAAAATTAATGAAGCACTATTTATTGTGCCTCATTCTACTGAATAAAAAAGGGAAAAAAACTTACCTATTTAAAAAGACTGTGTGTGTGTGTGTTTGTTTGTTCACACACACACACACACACACACACACACACACACACACACACACACACACACACATATATATATATATATATATATATATATATATATATATATAATATATATATATATATAATGGATGATATAATATAATTCAGAACAATGCAAAGCAGTATCAAAAAATATCCTAAAAGCTCATTTACAACTGATTAGTGATCCTTTTTCAAGAATTATTCATAAAATGTCTATTTAAAAAAATGTATGTGACATTTCAATGTGCTTAATCTTTCAAAGTAAATGATTTTGGTTTGTATTTTGTCAAGCTAGAATGAAAGTAAAAACATACCTTGTTTTAGGGAAAAGTGACTTATAATTGCAACATTCTTTATGATCAAAACAGATGTAACAAGACTGTTAGACTAGTCTTGGCAAAACAAAATCCTTAAATATATAATCTATAGAATAAGGCATAATTAGGAATGAATATTTATATGCATGTGTATATCAGATTATTGGAAACCATGGCACCTAAACATTTCATATAGCTATATCTATAAACATGATGGTTGTGATCTGCAGCTCCTCATGTACTGAGATTTTTAAGGAAGCAACATTTGTTAAATATCAACTTGAATTTATGCTAAGCTTTAAAAGATACAAACTGAAAGATTTGTTATCAGTAAGACATTAAAATTTGTTAAAACAACACAGAGTGCTATTCTTGAACTCTATCTCTTCAACATCTGCAACAAAATGTACATCAAAATGAATAAAGACATTTAATTTGTTTCCTGAAATTTCAAATACGCAATTCAATAATACACAATTGCAATTCAAATGTCTTGTCAAACCATGTAGGCAAACTATAAATTTAATCCTCTCAACCAGGACTGCAAAGTATTGTCACCAAGAGCATAAGATCAGGAGCAGTGGGATTCACTTAGGTTTACTACCGGTTCACAACTGTGAGTGTGCATGTGCACGTGCCTTCCGTGCAGGCATGTGGCCTTCTGTGCATGCACTTTGCTCGCACATGCTGTGTGCAGGCATGCATGTGGCATCTAAAATGAGGCTACATAGGATGTTTTGGAGCCGGGGGAGGTGAGCAGGCTCACCCTTAGTTCAGTGCTACCACTTCAGGCGAACTGGTCCGAACTTGCTGAATACCATCTCTGATGAGGAGTATCAATTGCTTCAGACTTCATGGTGTATTATTTGAAAAAAAATTAACATTAAACAATGTCCCAAATAAGGGTACACATCCTTGAATTTAAATGTAACAATAAGCATTTTTTTTACAAAGATACCATATTTAATGTAAAATGGACCTCATGCATTTTAAATGTTTTTAATGTTACAATGTACAGAGACATATTTCAAAGATCATATTTTATAGTAGTATAGTAGTATATAAATTTGCAATCACTTTGGCCTTTCAAAATAATTTTAATGATAAATAGTGTGAAAAAGATATGGAATTGTCAATTGTTCTGATGATAGAACATAGAATAATAGAGTTGAAAGAGGCCTTGGAAGTCTTCTTCTAGTCCAACTCCCTGATCAAGGAGGAGACCCTATACCATTTCAAACAAATGGTTGTCCAGTTTCTTTTTGAAAGCCTCTGTGTTCTAAAGGCAACTTCTAAAGGCAAGCTATTTCATTGATTGATTGCTCTAGCCGTTAGGAAGTTTCTCTTAGTTCTTGGTTGCTTCTCTCCTTAGTTAGTTTGTATCCATTGTTTCCTCTCTTGCCTTTTGATGCTTTGGAAAATAGTTTGACCCCTTCATCTTTATAGGAGCTCCTCAAATATTGGAACAGTGCTATCATGTTTCCCCTAGTCCTTCTTTTCATTAGACTAGACATACCTAATTCCTGTAATTGTTTTTTGTATGTTGTAGCCCTCAGCCGCCTAATCATTCTTATTGTTTTTCTCTGACCTTTTTCCAGTGTCTCAACATTTTTTTTATATTGTGGTAATCAGAATTGGATGCAGTATTCCAAGTGTGGTATTATTAAGAGTTTGTAAAGCGGTACTAGAACTTCACATGAAGTTGGTTCTATCCCCCTATTGATCCAGCCTAGGATTGCATTGGCTTTTTTTTTTTGGCTGCTGCCACATTGCTGCCTCATATTTAAATGATTGTCTACTAGGGCTCCAAGATTCTTCTTACAGTTACTGGAATCAAGCCATGTTTCATCTAGTCTGTATCTGTACAGTTGGTTTTTCTTGCCTCAGTGTAAAATGTTACTTTTATCTATGTTGTGCAATACATGAAGCATACATTAATGAATGTTTTTTAAAATAACCAGTTCTAATTCCTTTTAATAATAGATAAAATGTTACATGGCTCCTGGATTTCTCATAAGCAGTAAAATATTTACCGTATATACTCGAGTATAGGCCGACCCGAATATAAGCCGAGGCACCTAATTTTACCACAAAAAACTGGAAAAGTTATTGACTCGAGTATAAGCCTAGGGTGGGAAATGCAGCAGCTACCGGTAAATTTCAAAAATAAAAATAGATACCAATAATGTTTTTGAATATTTATTTCAAAGAAAAACAGTAAACTAGCGGTGTATTCAATGAAATACTTCACTCACCTCATGATGCTGATGTCCCGCTGTGATGATGATGTCCCGTGCAGCCGCGGGAGCGATGTCCCGCCTCCTATGACACACGGCACAGTGATTCCTATCATTGGATCACTGTACCAGAGGAGGTGGGACATCGCTATGTGGCTGCTTGCCATAACAAGGAGGAGGTGGGACATCGTTGCAGAGCGGCAGGAGGGGGAGGAAGGGGAATCGTAAGACAGCCCTGCATTACATTAGAACGTGAGGAGGGGGGATGGTGCGGTGCGCGCTGCGCGGCAAACTGACACAGAGGGAGGGGAAACTCACAGGGGCACTGGGCCATTCATGAGTGTCACCCAGCAGCATGGCCCCGCCCCTTTTTCTCCTCCATTTCGGGCAAATTTTTCACTGACTCGAGTATAAGCCGAGGCGGCTTTTTTCAGCCCAAAAAGTGGGCTGAAAAACTAGGCTTATACTCGAGTATATACAGTAACTATATACAGAGAGATATAAATGGAAAATTTGTAGCAGTGTCAAATAATAAACTGTCAAATAATAAGCTGTCAACTGAAACACAGAACTGCAAACATTGCATATAGCAGCCATACAGATTTAATTTTAAATGTGTCTGGCATATTGATGGAATACCTACTGAATAGTTTAATACCGTAATATTGATTCAATCACCCTGGATTATCATTTGAAGGTGTTTTAATTTGTAGATCTATTTTTTGCATTATAGCTATTTTAATTCATATTATTCTTGAACTCGAAGATCCGCTAAACATGGAAATATATAAAGAAATCATAGTTGTATCTATAGGAAGAGTGAAAATGTGTTTAACATGAAAAAAATACCTACAGGATCTCAGACATAGATATTTCGTACTTAAATTACTATTTGTAAGCTATATGTAATATAAAAATATATGGAGATTTCAGCACTTTTACCATTTGATATATTGCTTCAGTTACTGAAAATTCTTATATATGCATTAAATCATTACAATTAAATTCTATATTACTTCACTTATTTGTACTTCAGGACACAATTCTAAATCTAGCTTTTACAAAACAATCCTTATTCAGCAAAACAATATTATATAGAAGTTAATTGGCTTACAATGTCAAAATAGATTGGTGTGCCTAAATATAAAATATTAAAAAGACCATTCTAGAGGAATTGGGAAAAAAGGGGAAAATAGCAAAACCACATAGACTTATATATCATTCCATAATACTTTACAGCCCTCTCTGAGAAGTTTACAACATCAGCATATTGTTCCCAACAATCTGGTCTTCATTTTACCAACCTCGAAAGGATGGAAGGATGAGTCAATCATTTTTTTTTTGTAAAAAGTTTTATTTTTTCTTTCCATATACATTCACAAATATACATTCTCATAGGTACTATTAATATTTCTGTAGACTTCTAGCATTTATCACAATATTTTTAAGGATATAAAAAGCACAATTGGGATTGTTTTCTTGCCACCCCATATATCCATCTTATTTTGCAACAACCCTATTCCTTCTTTCTTCCTGACCTCCATTCTATGCCTTCTTCTTTCCTCCTCTCCTTCCTCTTTTCTTCTTCCCCTCCCTCTCCCCCATTCCTCCTCTCTTCTCCTTCTTACCATCTCTCCCATTCTTACTACCCCTCATTTACTTCCTCTCTTTGGAAGGCTGAGTCAATTTTGAGCTGATCAGAATTGAATTCCTAGCATTGGGCAGAGTTAGCCCACAATACAGCATTCTAACCACTGTGCCACCATAGCTCTAAAAAATAGTAAAACATGGCTGGAGAATAAAATTATGTTGAATTATGTTGAATTATGTGAATTATGTGCCATCAAGTTAATGTTGACTTTTAGTAAGATAATTTCTCCATGAGAATCTACCCTAGCCTGGTTCTTTAGATCTTCCAATAATGCACTCAATAATGTTGTAATTGAATCTATCCAACTTATTTCTTCTTTTTATCTTTATTTCCATCTTTTATTATAGAGTTTTTAATGAGCTAGATCTTCATATAATGTGACCCTATCATTTGGCCCTTGAATGAGAACAATGGGTCAGTTGGTTTTATAATCCATTTGTTTTCTTTTATTATTCAAAACTTAGATTGACTCACAATGCTTCATGTTCCTAAAACAAAAGTTACAAAACCAAGAAAACAGGTTTCTTTCATCCTTTCTCAAGTCAAGTTATTCTTTATTTCTCAATCTATATTATGTTCCCCTCACACACACATACACAAACACACAAAAACAACCAAAGTAACCCCTCATGTATATGATCACTTTAAAAAATGTTATTTCCTGTTAAACAAACCTTTATTTGCCTTCTTTCCTACAAAAAGAAACAAGGAATAGATAAGGGAGCTAGTCTATGGAATCAACTTCAAGTTCCAATTTAACCTTGGAAAGGGGGTATATGATTGACATTTCTATTCCCAGAATTTGTCTGAGCCATTACAAAAGCCAACTAAATTTTATTTTGCCTTATCTGTCAGTTATCATTCTTACAAGAATTATCACTTTCTGACAGAATCTTGATTTAAGGCTTTCAACTCACTTTGGCACCATCTGAATCACAAGGTCATAACACTCCAGGGTGTTCACAATACATATTTTCAAGTCTCTCAAAATAAATTCTGCTGAAGATTTTACCTAGCCTGGTGATGAAACATTCAGAAACCAATACACAAGCTTGAAGAGGGAAGCTTCACCCTCATATCTTAAAATAGCTACATGTATCTCACATTCTTGTGTTCAAAATAGAACAAATTTTAATGTTGTCAAATGGTTCATATTTGTCTCTATTTTGTCTAATCTCCATACCTCTGTAACATTTAATCATGATAGGATATATTTAGTTCCAGAGATTTTCTTCTGTTGGTCTCTTCAATATTGCATTGCATCGCACTCATGGTAACACCGAGGTACTTCCAGGTTGAATGAATTAGCTGGTGATATCACCTAGGGGACACCGAATTGGGAGCTCCTTTCAAGACCCTGCAGGAGCTGGAGTGAAGAACGACAGCTTACCCTGCACCACAGCATCATTTAGACCTCAAACCCAAGCCATTCATAATTCATTCTTACTATTTTATGTATTATCTTATTCATTATATATAATAAAATTATTAATTATTCTAATTATGTCTTATTATATAATACAATTTGTATTTCAGACTAAATGTAGCAAATAAATAGATAAAATGCAAAAATGTTAAAGGAACATATAAATAATCTGATATAAAAGTAAGCATTTTTTTTTTAAAAAGATCACCTTATTTCTTTTAAATTGTCTGGCAGCTTTTCTATCTTACCAAACTAGTAAATTACCATCTTATAGATCCCTATAATCTGTATGGGATCATACTAGTCAATTTTTTCATGAATTATTTTAAACTGACAATGCTAAATTATTATGGTGAATACAGAAAATACCTGAAAATGCCAATCTTCTTTCTAGAAACTTTTATGAAATCCTAAATTTTTTAAAAAATGTGTGTCTAGTGTTTAGTCCTCAAGGCTACGACTGATAGCCAGCAACAGTCAGGCTGTGCCTGATTGGCTAAGGCGCGGCATGGCTGAGAGCGGGCTGTCAGACGTGTGCCTATTGGCCTCCCTGCTTGACAGCTCCGTATAAATAGTTGTCAAGCAGGGCAGAGTCCCGACCTACCGCTAGCCTGTCTACTGTTCGCATCTGTTAATAAAGTGCTGTTAACTTACCTCAGGAGCCTCCTGCCTCGTTCTTCCTCGGCACACTTCACTGGTGACGAGGACGGAATACACAGGCCCTGAGTAACAGCTTAAGACAGAGACAGATAATTCGTTTTATCTCTCTCCGCACTGTCAAGAGACCTTAGCCACTAGAACCATGGCCGCTATACCCCCGTTTGCTCCTTTCGGAACCACCGGCAAGTCATGGGCTGGGTTCCTAGAGTGCTTTGAGTGTTTCCTGATAGCTAACAACAGGCAGGGATACTCACAGGCATGCAAGTGCAGTTTTTTTCTTAGTGCCTGCGGTCCCGAAATGTTCGGGACAGCCCGCTCTTTTGCGGCTCCGAGGCCAGTCTACAAGCTGAGCTGGGACGAGCTGATGGCTGGGCTGAAGAATCACTATGCTCCTACCCCTTCAAAAATTGCACGCTGCTACGCTTTCTGGCAGTGCGTTCAGAAAGAGACTGAATCGGTTAGCCAGTTCCTCCAGTCCCTCAGAACTGCTGCCATACACTGTGAATTTCCTGAGTTAGAGGACAACATTGTTGAACAATTTGTTTGCAGAGTGCGGGACATCCGACTCAAGCGGCAGTTGCTAGCAAAAGCGGACATCACCCTGCCACAAGCCATTGATGAGGCTCAGGCAGCGGAGCTGTCTGAGCTGTCCACCATTGAGATGGCCAGGTTCCTGCCTCCACCTTCTCTGCCTGCGCCACAGGCCTGCCTGATCGACAAGCTGGTACCACTGCCTGATCTGGACGAGGAGGACCAGGTTGACCGCCTGAGGCCCATTCCGAGATGTAAGCCACAAGCGCTGTCCTGCACCACTGCACCAGCAGCCACCTGCCTTAGTTGTGGAGGCAAACATGCCCAGGCTTCCTGCCCTTTAAAGCCTCTGTGTGCCACCGCTGCAATAAGAAAGGGCATCTGGCGCAAGTCTGTGGGCCACTCTGCTGCTTCCTCCGCATTCCTATACGCTGCGATACTGTCCTGGCAAGCAGCTGGGGCACACCGATGCCCTTAGCCACTGCCCCTTCCCCTACATTGACACACACCAAGTCCCGTGTCTATCGGTTCTGTCCATTGCAGACTTGGACCTTCCTCTGTCAGCCACTGATGTGGCTGCCCACTCTCAAGCCGACCCTGTCCTTTCACAGGTCATGGCATGAGTCCTGAGGGGCTGGCCTACAGGGGGAGTCTCGCAGGAGTTCCGCCCCTTTAAGGCACGTCAGCTTGAGCTGTCCCTACACAGCGGGTGCCTGTTGTGGGGCGACAAAGTTGTCATTCTACCCTCTCTCCACCCCCAGGTCCTCTCCCGTCTCCATGCGGACCACCCCGGGGTTGCGCGCATGAAGGCGTTCACCCAGAGTGACGTCTGGTGGTCCCGCCTGGATGATGAGATTGAGGGCTAGGTGGGGAGGTGTGTACCCTGCCAGGTGTCCCGCCCTGCCCTCCCCTCCGCCTCCCCCCAGGAGTGGGAGTTGCCTAGGGCACCTTGGTCCTGACTACATCTCGATTTTGCGGGTCCCTTCCATGGGTGGCGAAGAGTTGCGGCAAGGCCCACACTGTACTCTCGGCCGTGGTGGAGGACATGAGGATCAACTCCACCCAGCGAGAGTACAGTGCGGGCCTTGCCGCAACTCTTTGCCACCCACGGGTTGCTGGATATCATTGTGTCCAACGATGGCCCGCAGTTCGCATCCAGGCGTTCCAGGCATTCCTGGCCATGCAAGGGATCTGCCATGCGCCATTAGCCCCTTAGCATCCAGCCAGCAATGGCTGGGCGGAGAGGGCGGTCTGATCGGCCAAGGAGGCTTTGGGCTGCATGGACCGTGGCGACTGGCTGGCAAGGGTGGCTGCTTACCTTATGGCCCAGCATTCCACTCCTTGCCCCATCACACAGAAGAGTCCCGCGGAGCTACTGATGGCCAGCGCCTGAGGACTACCCTGGATAGATTGCACCTTCTCTATTCAGGGGATCAGCCTGGCAACCTGGGGACCCCTTCCCATTCCTTCCAGGTGGGAGACTTGGTCTGGGCCAGGAACTACACCGGGGACCCTTGGTGGGTGCCTGCCACCATCACCAAAATAACTGGTACCTTTTCCTACCGGGTCCACCTACCCGATGGCACCGAGTGGCGGCGCCATGTGGACCAACTGCCGCCTTGCAGCCAGCCCCAGGCCCATCGCAGTTCGCAGCATCCACTCTCCTACCCAGTTGCCTGTTACACCATCTCAAGCTGACCTGACATTTCCTAGTTCATCCAATTTAGGCCTTCTGCTACCAGGCCTTCCCAGCCCCCTTGCCGCTTGCTGGCCAGTTTGTATTTCCCCGCCTGTTCAGGCCATGCCCCTGCCGCCCGGCCTACCTTTTCCTGGTATTCCCGCATCTGGACTAGGCCTTCGTGCGTCACCTGGAGCTCAACTCCCTCCGGGGAGGAGCTGCTATGGGGATGTCTTACCTCTCCAGTGCTGACTCCCGAACTGAGGCGTTCAGGGCGTCTCCACCACCGTCCCGCCTATCTTCACGTGTACACATGCACCACGTCGACGCATGCGCCTCGCTGGGGGGGAAGAGGTGTTTATTGCTCAAGGCTACGACTCACAGCCAGCAACAGCCAGGCCGCGCCTGATTGGCTAAGGTCCAGCATGGCTGAGAGCGGGCTGTCAGACCCGTGCCTATTGGCCTCCATGCTTGACAGCTCTGTATAAATAGCTATTAAGCAGGGCGGAGTCCCGATCTACTGCTAGCCTGTCTACTGTTTGGATCTGTTAATAAAGTACTGTTAACTTACCTCAGGAGCCTCCTGCCTCATTCTTCCTCGGCACACTTCATCTAGGTCAACAACCCAGACACAAAAGGATAAAAAACAACACTGTTTGGAATAAGAGTCTAGAACAGTGTTTCTCTGTCTTGCCAGCTATCAGGTGTGTGAATTTCAATTCCCAGAATTCCCCAGCCAGCAATGAAGTCTGAAAACTGCCAAAATTGAGAATACTGATTGAGAGAGCTTTCTATAGTGTTACATATATAAGTTCAACTCTCCCCTCTTTGTATCTTTGATATATAAAAATATCTAGTTCCATTCTTTCCTTAACAATAAACTGCTTTTATTATAATAGTGTAACTTCCTTATCTGTTGGATGATAAAAACTGCTTAACTATCTTTTAACTTTGGTAAAAACAGCTTAACTTGTCTTAACTTTGGTCACTATAATTTCATAAATAGATAACATTATGATTAGGAGACTTTTCAATGTTGATTGGTGTATGCGTTTTTTTTCTTTTGCAACTATGATAATTCATGAATACATTCTAAGTCACATTTCACTCTAATCAATCATATAAATAATTTAAAATAATTACCTGGAACAAGATATACTGTAGACTGAGGATGGAAACCTAGTACCTTTGGGAATAAGATGTAATCTGAGAAAATATCGTAATTGCTTAATCATAGAGTCTTTCAGCATATCGTACAAAACATTGAGCAAGAAGTTGATTCACTGGGATGTCTATCCAGGTGGGAAATTACTTTTTCAAAGCATTGCATAAATACTAATTTGTCTAATACTGTATTACTTTTATTTGATGTATGTATGATGCTTTGTAGGAATGTGGTTCTGAAAAATAACTAATGAATTATTCAAAGAAATTTATTTGGCTTGGGAAAATAGCAAATATGAATCAATGTAAACAAATGAAAAATTATACCTAGAAAAGCATAGAAACAATTATATATTGCTATTCTATCCAACAAAGAAGAGTCATGGATTGTGATACATATGTTGGTTGCAATAAAAAATGTTGGTTTTATGTAGGGCTGTTGTAAAAACTAATATTAAAAACAAAACAGTAAAAATTACAGCATTTCCCACTGTTACAATATTATATAAATATGTAGCATCTCACTTGGAATACTAAATATACTCCTTGGCCATTGCATCATGAGCTTTTTGTGAGTTTTCAAAATTTGATACAAAATCACTCTTGAGAATCTTTCCTTCTCTTTCATTAAGAGAAATCACATCTATTTTAAGTTTAAACAGCATTTCTCAGCAAGCATCAGCAAGATTATTTACAACTAAAGCTCTTCTGTTTTTCCTGCCACTGTCTACTGATATTCAGAAAAGAAGAAATGAAGCCATTCAGATTTAACATGAATTGTAAAAATAACTTTCCTCTTCTGCCGAACATTATGCAACAACTGCATCAGCGGTGGGATTCACTTGCCTTCCCTACCAGTTCGCAAATGTGAAATTTGCTCACACGCGTCTGCACATGCATGCCATGTCTGTGCATGCACACCGCCTTCTATGCATGTGCAGTGCTCATGCATTATATCAGGGCAGGTGGGCAGAGCCTCACGCAGCTGCCGCTACTGGTTCGCTCGAACCAGAGAGAACTAGCTAAATACCATATCTGAACTGCATATGTATGCATTCGGTAATTTTAATTTAACATATACAGTATGTACATTTCTAAAACTATTAATTCCTGATTTGTAGAGTTTTTTTAAGGGCTAAGGAAAGTTGTCAGTATTACCTATCTCTATGGTGGACCTTGATTGGTAGAACTTTCCTGTCTTTCTTTTCAGGTTCCTGCCAGAGTTCTCTGTGGAAGTAGATTTCATTTCATACTGTTCCCCTCATTTTTTTCATCATGCTCCTCTAGATTGTGCCCTGGTCTGCTTTATTAATGTCCAGGTTCTTCTTAAATCAAAAGTCCTAGCATTGATCATAACCTCTTGATCTCTCCCAGGTTTGTTAGCAAATACTCAGGTTAGGTCTATCTTTGTTGCCAGTCCTCACCTGTCCTTCATCACAATATTCAGTCTTCCCAAAAGCTCCCCTATTTTTTTTTTTTAAATATCTACATTCCTTTGCCAGTTCAGCAAAGGGAAAATTTTCTTTTGGAAAACTAAGTCATCTTTTATTTTTGGGTTCTATATACCATAGATTATACTGGCACAAGATCAAGCCTCGAAAATAAATAAAGTCTGACTTGAGAAGATAGCAACAGACAGCACATACTGCCTCTGCAAAGAAGCTGAAGAAAAAAAGAGACCGCTTAGGTAGCTGCTGCAAGAAGATTGCCCACACTTATAGCAATAGTACTTAGACTTACTGTATATACTGCCCCAGAGTATATACAGCATTCACTGAGAGGTTTATAATGTCAGCGTTATTTGCGTATTGCTCCCAATAATCTGGTTCCTCATTTTACTGACCTCAGA
Source organism: Thamnophis elegans (assembly GCF_009769535.1). NCBI lineage: Eukaryota > Metazoa > Chordata > Lepidosauria > Squamata > Natricidae > Thamnophis > Thamnophis elegans. The sequence goes on from NC_045546.1 coordinate 44,515,348, forward strand.
AGGATGGAAGGTCAATCTTGAACCCTGTTAGAATTAAACTCCAGGCAGAGATTGCCTGCAATACTACATTCTAACCATTGCACAAGCAGGACTCCTTCCTTATTACAAACAAAGGCATGACAAAGCAGCAACAGTAGTACATTGAAATGTGCAAGAAATATTCGCTGCCTATAAGCAAGAACTGGTGAGACCACAAAATAGATAAAGTAATAGAATCTGCAAAAGGTAAAGTGATCTTGTCAAACAGACTAGTATATGCCACACAACACCCCTGACTTAACAATTGTTGGCAAGAAATAATAATAATAAAAGGTCTGGATAGTAGATATTTACAATTCCTGGAGAGAGCAGAAGAGAAGAGAAAGAACTGCAGAAGATCACGAACTATAAAACCTGACAATAGAAATAGAACAACTGTGGCTAAAGAAAGCAAATATTGTACCACTATTGTGAGCTTCTTGGGTAGCAATTCCAAAATATGTGGTGCACCACTTGGACATTACTGGCATTCACAAAATTGAAAAAGGCAGCTTTATTTGACCAGTACATCTTGTGACAATAACTTTGATATTATTAAACAGCAACATCTGCTCATTCCAGGTCTTTGGAAAGACTCAGTAGATGAACAAAAATGCCAAATCCAGGCAAAATATCTGGCTGACTATGCAATCAACTGTGATAAGTAAAACAAGAAAAACAAAACCTTTCATTCACCTTTTTGTGAAATTATTTGGTATAATATAAGATTATTGCTCCAGAATTAGCTAATAGAATACCCACTACTCTAAGACAAAAAGTGTTGCCACACAATTCTGTGTCAGAGACCCTTAGGAAGTAGAGTTACACATTAATTTTCTATTCATGTCAGTTAGAAGGATCTTTCTATTCCTCTGATTTAGCCTATGTATTCATTAATTAAACTTTATGGTTTATTGATTGACCTTTTGAACAAATCTTTAAGACTGGATTGAAATTAAGATTTATTTACAAAGTCTACAAATGATTTGATTACTTTCAGTGTTATATCACAGCATAGTGCATTCATAGGAAAGCTATGCACATTCATTCATTATTTATGAGTAGACAAAACTGCTTCACTCATATATGTGCCTCATTTGACCTTTTATTATCTACTTGATGCAGAGTGCTAGATGATACTCAATTAATGAATGAACTGTCTTCTTTAGAAAAAAAGAATTTACTAAGCTAACATTTGATGGTATAATATTTGTATCTATGTAATTTGTAATCACTCATAAATGAGATTAGGTCATTGATAATCTAACCAGTCATGTCAGTCTAAGTTACATTGTAGGAATAGTATGAGTGGTTAAGAGTGCAATTGTGAATTAGTCTTGAGATTTCCATAATATTGTTTAATGTTAAACAAGCCACATAATATAGGAGTTAAAAAGAATAGTTAAGTATAATTCCAGATTTTAAAAGATACATATACAAGTAATTCAGCTTCCAGCTATAAATGTCAAAACCATGTGTGTATTGACATTGTGTATACATGCACACAAATTTTTCAGAATCAAAACAGGACTTATATCTTTCACTTTTAGGCCAGTTACACATGTTCATATAAAGTTCATAAATTAACAAGTCTGCAAGTCTGTAAAATAGCAAATAGGATCCTGACTGAAGTACAAGTCAGAGAACTAGTAACTTTTTCAAATACCCAATTTGAAAAGCCTGATTTTATTGAACAATAGCTGGGGAGAAAGGTTTCTGCCTACTTTTTTTTGGGGGGGGGGATTTACATCTTGCACAGCACCAACAGCCACATGGACAGTTAAGTATTGTTTCGTTTGGAATCTCTTGATTTTTAATCTGTGCTACTTCATTGCTATGGCTTAACAGTCTGTTCTATTTTTCACTGACCAAACTGTACAGATAGTATTCTGTTATTAGTACTTCTTTTTAAATTTCATATTGTACTTTCCACTTTTTGCATTCTTAAGGTGATCTGTAACATTTTTATTTCCAATTTTGTTGCTTTTTTTAAAAAGAAGAACAAATTCTCCTGGACAGAGTTACTATACAGAAACAATAGCTGTAACACAGCATTGCAGGGTTATATTATTTGGACCCTGTTTCAATATTTCAACAAAGAACTTTAGTGGACTATTTGAGGTACAATAAGAAATAACAAATAGTGTGATTCGGTGAATTTGTTTCCCCTAGAAATGCCTGACTTCAGTCTTTTATCTGAAATGTCAGATAAAGGCTGCAATGAAACATTTTGTGATACTTGACTGAATGGGTGACCTGGAGAAAAGATGAATTTTCCAAAAGTATGTTGAACAAAATGTAGATGTTGATTCACGTGAATGGGTTTAAACATTTTTTCCTTCACAGTGTAATGTTTGCTCATGGTTCCTTGATTCACTTATTATAATTCAAACTCAGTTAATGTTTGGAGTTTTTGACATGGGGAAGAGAATGACTCACTGACTTCATATGGTATCTCTACCTAATACAAATTTATTCAAACTCTGGAAATGCTTTTAATTAACGAAATAGCACCTCAGGTGCTTTCAGAATTCAGAGATAATGAAATTATTTAGTTCTTCAAAAGTAGGAAATAAAAATGGAATAAAAACTGTGTGTACTATCAACTTTCTAATCTATCTGTCTGTCTGTCTGTCTGTCTGTCTGTCTGTCTATCTATCTATCTATCTATCTATCTATCTATCTATCTATCTATCTATCTATCTATCTATCTATCTATCTATCCATCCATCCATCCATCCATCCATCCATCCATCCATCCATCCATCCATCCATCCATCCATCTATCTATCTATCTATCTATCTATCTATCTATCTATCTAATCTCCTGCTTCATTCCAGACAAACATTCCAAAAACATATGCCTGTATATGCATCTGAAGTAGAAACAGAAGAAAGTAATATTGCTTTGGGTTCTGTTTTAAGTGAAGAAAACAGAAAGACAGCACTTTTCTCCAGAGACTGTGCCAGGGCATACCATTTGCCCTGAGCCAAGGTGGCTCAGTGGTTAAATGCAGCACTGCAGGCTACTGCTAGATCAGCAGGTCAGCGGTTCAAATCTCACCGGCTCAGGGTTGACTCAGCCTTCCATCCTTCCGAGGTGGGTAAAATGAGGACCCAGATTGTTGGGGGCAATATGCTGACTCTCTGTAAACCGCTTAGAGAGACCTGAAAGGCCTATGAAGCGGTATATAAGTCTACTGCTATTGCTATTGCTATTGCTATTTGTTCTCTAATTTCTAAAAATACAAAGCAATTAACAACTACAATAAGTTTTTATTTATACTGCTTAAAAGAGACAAGAAGGTTCCCAGTAGCAGCTGTTTTACTTGTTTATAACTAAGACAGGCTAATTTACCATTGAGAGTGCAACTTTTAAGCAGCATACTATGTAAGTAAAAAAACATAATCTTACACTGTAAGAAATTAATATTGACCATATCATTATATTTTATTTGTTCATGTAACTATAAGCATCACGTAAAATATATACTAGATGATCACTTTGAAATATTTTAATTACACAGATGAGGGTAAGAATATAAAATCTTACTGAAATGTTGTAAGACAATTTACATACTACTAAAACTCTCATTATCATGATCTTTACCTAGGTGAAATGATGCATCATATTGAAACAATTTTTGAACCAAGGCAAGCCAAATAAACTAATTTACAGAAAATATCCAAAATCAAGTAAATATTCCTGGATTCCTGGGTGACTCCTGAAGGAATGGGTATTTTTGCTACTTTGGTGCTACTGGCTCTGGCTGCACTGTTGGGCTGCTTCTTGTATCACATAATCTTCATTTTTCTATGTTCAGTGACAGTTACACAACTATTTGAGGTAGGTTGGCTGAAAGTCACCAGATGAGCTGCTATGCAGAGGGAGTAGAAACTGGATCTCTCTGGTGTCAATCAAACACTTTCCCACTATACCTTAGTCCTTGGTCAGCTTTTTAATTTTTTTTAAAACCGCTTCCTATTCGGAAACTGAGTGTAAATTGGTCACTCTTTCAGTTGCCAAAGATCATGTAGATTGGTCTTTCCCTAGCCTTCAAAAGGTCATTTTGCCTTCTTACAACTCAGTGGAGCACCTAACAGGGATTCCCAACTGTTCTGAGATGAGAATGGCAAGCTGAAATACCAAACTTTAATATACCTAGATCCAGAGCTGCTTAAGCTTGTAGCGAAGCACATATTTCATGGTCTGTATTACAGCAAAAACTCACTGTGTTGGGTATTTACAGTAGCACTGTCTTATTTTTTATTTTTTTTACAATTAATACACGTGGCTTTCATGTTCATAGGGTGAAAGAAAGATAAAAGAATATACTTAAACAATTTCTTTTCACAAATGATTAAAGATAGATAAAAGAGATAAACTGCAGAAAAGATGAAAAAGTACATATTAATTTTCTTGCTAAAAGATATCAAGACAGAATATAGGAAGTATCATTTCCATATGCACTTGCATAGCATTATCTAATAGACTGTACTAATTTCCAGTTGTGGACATTTTAGGTACTACAAGAAAAAGTTGATGTTTAAATGGCAAATAGTTCATCTTTAACAATATACCGTAAGCAATGCAAACAATCCGGTACTGGACAATTGGTGGTCATTTCAAAACTAAAATACTTATTACATAAAAATCAAATTTTTATTACTCTATTCTTTAAAGAAAAATTAAAATTCTCTATGCAGTTCAGAGTGCATATCAAGTAAGTGTGATTACGAAAACATCATTAATATGGAAATTGTGAGACTTTGATTAGCACTTGCATCCCCCTTTTGTAAAGAAAAAAAAGGAAGGAACTAACCAGATTGCATCAATTTGCATAATAAAAACTCAGTGGTGGCAGTTCTGCCAGTAAGTGGAACCAAAGAAAGCTATAATATCATTTTAAACAGTTTAATACAGTTTTTAAAAACTACAGAAGAAAGGAAATGAAAATATTTGTCTCTAAAGAGACAAATTATTCCAAAGGAATAAATCACAGGTTGGTGATACATTTTAGGATGAAATTCTAAATGTTAAAAAGAGTGTGTTTAGTATTGTTGCTTAACAGTTCTGGAGTAATGGAAAAAACTTTTGGTATTTTAGTAAAAAGTATGGTGATAGCCACTGGCCTTGTGAAAGACAAGTAGTTATTACAGGGAATATTAAATCCTGTTTGTTTCTGTAGTCTACCAGGATAAGAAGTTAAGGATAGATGAGAAGAGGGGCTTATGGGAATAGATGGTTCATTAGAAGCATTTCTGCCACTTAAACATTACAATTAAAACTGGCAGACTAGTCAGTAAAATGGAATTCCATTAAATCATTTTCTAGTTCTAGTCTGCCTCACTACTAAGTAGTTAGGTGAGCAGAGTGTAGACAGGTAAATCGTTTTAGCCAGCTCATCATGATATACTTTGAATGGTGCCATGGCCCAGAAGTGGAGCTCTCACCTCACAATCAGGAGGCTGTGGGTTCAATGTAGGTAGTGGTAGATATTTCTCTCTCTGGGCACAATCAGCTGCAAACTCTGCACTGGTGACAGGAAGGACATCCGGCCAGTAAATACTCAATTCCATTTAGTTGCCCCAACTCCACCCTGATGCAAGGGATTATGGGGTCATTAAAAGACAAAAAAAATAATGATACACTTTCAGCATGTTCAGCATAAACCAGCATCATTCTTCCCCTACAATATTTATAGCATAGAGTAGGATGAGAGCTAACAAACTGGTACTCAACCCGGACAAGACCGAATGGCTGTTGTGTTTTCCTCCCAATAATTTGGCCAGTGTTCCATCGCTCAGGCTGGGGGGTCAAATTCTACACCCCTCAGATAGGGTTCGCAACTTGGGAGTCCTCCTGGACCCACAGCTGACTTTTGACCACCATCTGTCAGCTGTGACCAGGGGGGCATTTGCCCAGGTTCGCCTGGTACGCCAGTTGCGACCCTACCTGAACCGGGAGGCTCTCACAACAGTCACTCGAGCCCTTGTGATCTCTAGGCTGGAATACTGCAATGTGCTCTACATGGGGCTGCCCTTGAAGAGCATCCGGCGACTTCAGCTAGTCCAGAATGCGGCCGCGCGAGTGATAGTGGGCACACCCCGGTACGCCCACATAACACCCATCCTCTGCGAGCTGCGCTGGCTACCTGTTGATCTCCGGGTGCGCTTCAAGGTGCTACTTACCACCCATAAAGCCCTTCATGGTAGTGGATCTGAGTACTTGAGAGACCGCCTTCTGCCGATTACCTCCCTTCGTCCCATCAGATCGCACAGAGTGGGCCTCCTCCGAGTTCCATCCGCCAGTCAGTGCCGACTGGCGACTACGCGGAGGAGAGCCTTCTCAGTAGCAGCTCCGACCCTTTGGAACGATCTCCCCGTAGAGATTCGCACCCTCACCACAGTCCAGGGCTTCCGCACAGCCCTTAAGATCTGGCTATCCCGTCAGGCCTGGGGATAAGATCTTCATACACCCCACCCGAATGTTGAATGAATGTTGTGTTTTATTGCTATTTTTATTTGTACTCACATATTATTTTACGTTCTGTCTTGCACCCCCTTCCCATGAGTTGTAAGCCGCCCTGAGTCCCCTCAGGGAAAAGGGCGGCCTATAAGTGACAATAAAATACTAAAAAAAAAAATACTAAAATACTAGTTCTTCATTGGTAATTAAATCTTTGTTGGATGTACAATAAGAAACAATGAGGACATTACTAGTAGATATTAAATTAGGTGAGAGTATGCAGCATTGTCACACTCCTTTGCAACCTGAAGCCAGACTGTTTTACCATGTTCTATTCATACTGTGCCTTCCTAACCTATATATAAGATTCTCATGAGAACAATGAGATGTTCTGGAATTCCCATTTTTCTGAGCATATTCCACAGCTTGACAAGAGCAACACAACTGAAAGGTTTTCTGTAATCAATAAAGCACATAGTGACTTATATTTTATATCCTTTGGCTTTCTGAATTATCTAGCATGCACCAGCAATAATGTCTTGTGTTCCTTAGCTTTTTTTTCAAAACCAGCTTGAACATCTGACATCTTTTTTTATGTAGGGTTAGTAGTGCATCTAATCTGTATTGGATGATCCTAAGCATTATTTTGCTAGCATGTGACATCAAGGATCTTGTACAATAATTTGCACATTCTCTTAAATCTTCCTTTTTTTGTATTGGAATATAAATTGACTATATAAAAGGACATTAAAAAAATAGCAAAATCCCAGGAAGTTTCTATTTTGTAAACATATGACAGCTCAGTAGAAATTAAGTGGAATGTGAAGAATATATTCTGAAGAGTGAATGCTAGAGGAAAGAGGAGGAAGTGGAGAGGGGAGGAAAAGGGAAAGTACTCTTCTATGGGCCACATAGAAAATTTGTATCACCCAGTTCTGTTTATGGGAAAGTAAAGGAACAAACTGATATGATTCTGTGTTGTAGCTTATTTTCATAGTTACTTATTCCCATTGTGATATATATTTCATTTCTGAATAATTGCTATTGTGCAAAAGCCTTGTATACTGACATAAAGTTAGATTGTTTTCTGGCCTTGCATAGCTTTTTATTCAAAAGCCCAGAATCTCACAATCACAGTGACTGCCATTCAAAGCATTATGGCAACACACTGCAAGTTTGAAAGGACTTCGTGGGTCTTCCTTCTACATGTTTCCTGCTTAATCAGCTAACAAACAGGACAAATTAATTTTGACAGAACTATCTGCACAGATTTTATAGGCCCATTTATGTGACCTTATTCAATAGAACTAGAATCTTTAGTGAATGGTTTATACAGCTTCATAAGTATATTCTAGGGCATTTCTATTTCTATGTAGCTCTTTGCTAGATAGATTGCTGGTTTGTTTTTAAAGGGGGAAATGTAATTACAATATCTCTATGCTTCTAACTTAGTGTTCTTGCTCTTATTCAAACACATCATTTGGTTAAAATCTTTATAACAGAACTACAATAAATGCTATTAATAAAAGATATACTGTATTTGTAAATTAGATGAAGTTCATAGGGAAATGAATTTTTTTTAAAGGAGAGCTGTTTAATACACAGATCTTTTGTTAAGAAAGTGTAAGATGATGCTCTATTAATCTGTAGCAGAACTGTTATACAACGGAAACGGGATTTTTATTTGTTTATTAAAATTTATATGCTTCCATTCTTTATACATTTTGTTTATTTATAATGGATATGTGCAAAAACTCATAGCATACTCAAAACTGGTTTACTGCGCACGGGGCCGGGCAACCTAGTTGGGCACGCGCGCTGCGCACGTGTGCATATGGTACCGGCCTGCAACACCTAGCTGCTTGGTGGAGGTTACGCAGGCACCACACGCTATGTGCATGTGCGCAATTGGCCGGTCCTGTTATAAACTGTTATAGAACGCGAGCAGGCGGGTGGGCCAAACGAGCCACTATACTAGTACAGTGGTGGGTTCCAGACCCCGTCGCAACTGGTATGCTGCGCATGGGGCCGGGCAACCTAGTTGGGCATGCGCGCTGTGCACGCATGCGCATGCCACCAGCCTGCAACACCCAGCTGCTTGGTGGAGGTTGCGCAGGCACTGCATGCTGTGTGCACGTGCGGAATTGGCCAGTCCTGTTATAAACTATTATAGAACACGGGCAGGCGGGTGGGCCAAATGAGCCACCATACCAGAACAGTGGCCACTGCTCCCAGTTACTACCGGTATGGCCATACCAGGCCATACTGCCCACAACCCACCACTGGCTCAAAGGTTTTGTGTTATATTTAAAATACTCTTAAGTCAAAAAGAATTAAATTGATGCTTTACTCTAATGTGTACATAATATACAATTAATTTACAGTTTAAGACTAGTGAAAGTTAATAATTCAAATCCTAACCAAGGTACTAAGAATTATTAAGATAGCATCTAAGAATGTAGGCATTTTCAAGCAGGGTGGGGTTTTTGTGAAATTAGGGTGTTCAAGTCTGATAAATTCAATATTTCCAGATATCAAAGTAATCCTTTAGAGATTGCTCCAAGGGCTCCAATCACAATTGATATGCAATGAATATCTTTTTCTTAATAACAATAATAATTGTATGACAAATTGACAATACATTTAAAAGATATTATTTGAAAGAAAATACATAATCAAATATAAATTACAGACTGATTTATAATGTTGAGCAAAGAATCATGTCAGTGTTCAAAATTCACACAGCTCTCCTAGTATTGTAAAATAGTGAAGCTGATAGCCTATGTTCATTGTTTTGATAGAACTCCCCACTGAACTCAGTGAGATTGATTATTGTGTGTGTGTGTCTCTCTCTCTCTCTCTGTGTGTGTGTGTGTACAATTTCCCTCTTAAATTGGTATTACTATGTAAATACCGCATGATTTCTTTCTAACCTAGATTGCTGTAAGAAATAGAAACTTCCATCTGCAAGATCTTAAAAGACAGAAATCACAAGAGAATACCTGCATCAGGAAAAACAGATTTGGAATTTTAAAGTAATGCAACCTTTGTTTTATTGTTTGATCTCAATAACGTCAAGGACAGCCGAGGATAAGACAGCAGAGATATATCTCTGCAGCTATGTTTTTTTTTAGCATCACTATATATTTTCAACCATATAATTAGCTGTGATGCCTCTTTATTTACCCTGTATTTCAATAGAATTAAATAATATTATTGCCAAGTCCATAAAAGCAGATACTGACACTCAGTTCCACCCCATTGTAGAACAAACTGTTTAAAAATGATCATTCTATTTTGAGTGAAAAGGGGAGGAAGCATACAAAAAGAGAACAAAGCACATCATTGCTGGCCTCTATTGCATATATTAAATGGCTGGCAGAACATTTCAACAAGGAAGCCAAGCGGGCTCAGAGGCCTACCCTATAACCTCTAATCTTAGGAAGCTGAACTCTATTATTTGCCATTAAAATGAAAGGATGCCACAGTGAAACAGATGTCTTTAGCAGACACGTCCTCATTACAGATGAAATTTAGGCAAATGGAAATTGAGCCACAAATTTTATTCTGAAGATTATGGGTCTAAAGAGCTTTGTGGTTGGGCCTGGCATTTAAAAACATGCATTAAGGAAGCTCTCAAAAAGCAAGCACTAATTAATGACCTGGCAGTTCTGCTGAATCCCAATGCAAGTATGAAGAACATTAGAAAATGAGTAGTTTAGCAATAACCAGTACCCCAAACATGGAGGCGCCAGGTCATCAGGTTCTTGACACTGTTTAGTTGGTCCATGTTGTGCATCTCAATAAAGCATTTTCATTAACTCAGCAATATGAGAGACAGGAGTCCTCTAAAGAAATTATTCCATGAGGCCTTCAATCAAAGCAAACTGAAAGTTGGGCTCAGTATGATATGAAAATTTTATGAACAGATGTTATAGCAGGTGTTTGGATGAAAACTAAGAGATTTTAAGTGATACCTGTTCTTATGGTAGTTAAACAAACAAACACAAATGTAGACACGAGTCAAAGTTATTGCAACTTTGATGTCATTATAATGTCATTTAAACTGATATGGCATATCAATGTATACAATCAAATTATTCTCTTCAGTTTAAAATGCTTAATATAAAACCACAAGCATTTTATTTCGTATCTTTGGCTTTCATTTCCATTTGCCTCCAGCACTGGTTGAGAGAGTCTGGTTTCCAGAGTTCCGTGACTATTTCTCTTATTTTACAAATTGTTTTCAAATGTACTTTAAGTTAAATGAGCTTAATCATTTCAACATATTCATCTCTGCCTTTGGGCACAGTGAAAAACAGAACTTAAATACAGGGTTCATGTTTGGTTTTACCGGAAAAGCACAGCCCTCCTCTTGTTTCTCTTATGGTAAAATAGAAAGTATGACATCTAAAAGAAAGAACTTTGTCAGTTTGATCTGTGCTATTCTACTCCTTGAAACAAAAGTATAACTATGAATATTATTGTAAATTCTTATGTTTCTATAGAATCATAAAGGATTTCTATAAATGTCTAAATTCACATGCTTCTATCTCTGTATGAAGAATTAGCAGTAGCAATAGCAATAGCAGTTAGACTTATATACTGCTTCATAGGGCTTTCAGCCCTCTCTAAGCAGTTTACAGAGTCAGCGTATTGCCCCCAACAACAATCCGGGTCCTCATTTTACCTACCTCGGAAGGATGGAAGTCTGAGTCAACCCTGAGCCGGTGAGATTTGAACAGCTGAACTGCAGAACTGCAGTCAGCTGAAGTAGCCTGCAGTCCTGCATTTAACCACTGCGCCACCTTGGCTCTTTTCTAAGCTACAATTAGACTGCAAATGACATTGTTCTGCAAGGATCAATCAATCTGATTGAAGTTCAAGAAGCTTTGGCAAAATACCAGATAAAGAGAAGAATCCTGGACCTTAGCATTAGAACTTAGGAGAATAGAGAACAACAAGGGTGCTGGGAATGTTTTCAAATATTTATCCAGAGTACTACCATGTTTCTCCAAAAATGAGACCCGGTCTTTTTTATTTTCCACCCAAAAAGGCACCAGGTCTTGTTTTTGGAGGAAGTCTTCCATTGACTCACCCACTTGCGCGTGTCGCCCCCAGCCTCCTTTTCACTGTCAGAGGCCTTCAGGAACTTCTTCTGCAGCCGTTAAGGTTGGCAAGGTTTTCCTGAAGACCTCTGCAGCTGATAACAGAGCGCTGGATCAATCCTGCTATTGGCTGCAAAGGCCTTCAAGAAAGCTTTGCCGGCCTTGACGACTACAGAAGAAATGGGCCGGCAAAGCAGGTGTTGGGATGTGCGAGGCCTGGCTGCAACTGTATGAAGGTAAGTAGTAAGACAGCTCCATCCCATCTCCACTCTAGCTTAATTTTTACCTGTATGCCTTGACCCATCCTGTGAGTCTTAATTAGGGCTTATTTGAGCGGGGGGGGGGGGGGTAGGGCATACATTGGGAACATATGTAAAAATCAATTTACAGCTTATTTTTGGGCAAGGTATTTTTTTTACCAGGGAAACACAGTATTAGAATAATGGAGATGGTTGCCATTGATTTGGCAAAACCCTTTTTTTTTTCAGTTACAGCACATGGTTATTTAAATCATGACATGTCCAAATCACATATGAAGTATTGTAAAACCCAAAGATCAGATTGTTGTGGATGATCCACCACTTTTTAGATGCTCATAGTATTTGTTTATCTGCTTTTGTTTCACTTTAACTTACCCTTGATTGATGAAAACAGTCTTGTTGGGATAAAATGGGAGAAGTGATTAGTGTAGTGAACTTTAATAACAAGAAATTAGAACCAAGTATCACCCTTTTCTTTTATATTTAACATGGACAGATATAACTTCAACTTAAAAAAAACTTTTTGGCTGAATTGTTATTATGCCTATATACTGTGTATTTAATTTTTCCATTGAGTAGCAAGAGATTCTTGATTGTTAATGCTCTTATTCTTAGGGACAGTTTTGTTCACATTAAATATAAACATGTACTATAAATATATTATTATTTTTCACCGATGAAATGTTTTTTGATCCTGTTTATAAACATGCTTTAATCTTCATGTGAAGTAAGATAGTTGTTTTCAAATAATTTTTAGCTATCTTAAAAAATGAAATTGTTGGAAGTTCAAATCACATCTAAAACATTGCTACCTCATATTCTGAAACCTTGCACTTCAACCTTATGTGTCCTAGAATCCTACAACTCTGTGTGTTGTTATATATCTGGGTCATTAAGAAAATATCAATGTTTCAGTTGGTTTCGTTCTTTTAATATCTGCAATGTACTGTATATAATGTCTAACTAGTTTCTATTTTCCTAAATGTGTAGAGTAACATAAAAGCATTTTATGAAATTGCTTTTTTGGCTAGTTTTTGCCATACTTTCTTCCCTACCAAAATAAAATATTATTGGATGAAATGAAAAGATTGATGTTATCAAATTCTGTTCCTGCTGTTGTCCCTTCCATAAGGAAGTAAGAATTTAAGATTACATGCTTACAGTATGACTTAGCTGTGTTTTCTATAATAGCTAACCAGAATGAGACCAGATGACCAGAATCATTTAAAAAAATATATAATTATGTTCTTCCAGAAATATCTTGACAGAGATCTAATTGCTATGCTCTGAACCAGAAAAATAATCATGTTTGAAGAGGTATTCATTATATAAAAAGTAGGTGTCAATTGTTACTTGCGAATATACCTCCTTGTCATTCATTTTTATTTCTTATCTGGTCTTTCTATCTTTAATTCTGTGAAAACTTCCTTCAATTAATTAGAATAACCAATAAGATCACAATGTAATTATTCCAAACACAATATATATGAACAATGATAATATCATAAAACAGTATCCATTATAGGTGTGTGTGTGTGTGTGTGTGTGTGTGTGTGTATACATACATACATACATACATACATACATACATACATACATACATACATACTAGCTGTACCTGGCCACGCGTTGCTGTGGCCCAGTCTGGTTAAATGGAAAAGAAAGAAAAGAGAAAGCACAAGTTTCTAATATGTTTAATTTCACAATGCTTGTGGGTGTACAATATTTTTTGTTGTTCCATTGTCTGTGCAGATATAGAGATTGTCTGGTTTGCCGACTCTAGAACACATATAATTTTCCATGTGAAAAACAATTTTCAATTGCTGGAAAGACATTGGACTGGGCACATTTACCAACAGCATGCGAAGAAAGAAACATTCCCAGGGTTGTTCCCTCCGGGCAGGGTCATGCCATGCCATTGCCAGCAGCAGCAAGATTCGTAAGGGTCTTGCCCACCTGGCGGGCAACATTTCATAACTGCTTCACTTAATGCCAGAGTTGCCAATCCTAATTAGTGTCATTAAGAGAGGACTACCGCTAGTTCACTTTTCTATTTGAATTATAATGTAGACAAAAAACATTGAGAAAAAAAACCTGTATTATAGCTATATGGAAGCACAGCATATTTTTGCTAAAAATCTGAAATATGTATCAGAATGGAACATAATAAAAAGGAATACATAGCTGAAGTCCATTGACAAAATGATTATAACACTGCACTTGATAATCTCTATATTATTTGCACATTTTAAAATAATCCAAACCTTGACTAAACTTTTGTCCAAATAATTATGTGTCATTTTGAACTTTTTATAATCCTAAAGGAAAACAAGGAAGGAAAAATTATTTGCCCATCTCACAATCATTTGGTTTTTAGTCAAAATCAAAGGTATGCTGTTGGTTTCAAGTCCTATAAAGAGATGGTTGTAAATGTTGTAAACCAAGATAAGTGAGAATTATCTCAATACTTTTTCAATGAGCTGCATAACTGTACAATTAGAAACCATAAGTGATTATGTACCATTAAATTGATGTGGACTCTTAGCAAACATGTACATTTTTAGGATCATCATATTAAGTAGACACTGTAATAGCTGTTCATTTCTAATGCATATTAGAAATATAAAAATAGGAAGAGCTCTGCTTGCAAACGCATATAAAGAATCATCATAGAAAACAAAATTATCTTTTTTAAGCAAAAATATCCATATTATATATATTAAAAAGTATTATTTATTGTGCCTATTATTTTAAAACAGACTGTACTAAAGTAATACAAAAAGTTTAGAAACCAAATGGTTTTAAAATGATACTAGCTAAGAATCTTAGTCCAGTATCCAAAGGATATTATTATACAGAAGGTAACAAAAGTGATCCACCTATACTCATAATGGTTTCTGTATACTCTTTGTGGGTATGGTCATAATTTGTTGCTCCATCTGTTCAAAATATACATTCCATGGGTTTATAATAAGACTATCAACTAAACAGCCTTGCAAATTGCAAGAATGTTTAAAATACACAGAAATAATACATTAGAAACAGAAATGCGTTTCCCCCTCTCCAAAAATGGGTAGTTTGAACTATATACCAGTCTGGATACAATTACCTTTTGTTATAGCTCAGGTGTAGGCTATGCAAACAAGACCCAATAGCCTTTTTCATAAATAGCTAAACTTTCAAGCAGATATATGTAGTTCAGGATTTTATATTTGGACTATAAGAAATTCATATATTGAATTCAAGGAAGATTTCAGTAGTAGAAAATAAAAAAGTTAAAATCCTACTTTAGGTTTGTATTTCTAATTCTTTGTATGCATACATACACATACACTATATTGAATATTACAAAAAAAAACTGTTTCAAAAGAAATGGATTTTTAAAAAGTTCTTTCCATGAAACATGCAGTTCCATTAACATTTCCATTCTGAACATGTTATATACACTACTCAAAATAGTAAGAAGAAATAATGTAAACTATTCATAGGAGTCAACCAAAACAATGAGAAAATCTAAAGATTAAAATATGGTTGCCCCTCTCACAACACAGGGAAGAATGATTTAACAGAAATTTACATAAAACTAAATTCTTGAAGCATGTGGTTCATTTTACTTAAAATCTTTTCTCATCCTTAGTACACAGAGAAATACAAGTTTTCAGAACTGTAGTATTGCAACAGAGATTTTATTCTTTACAAATGGTAAAATCTTCATAAAGCCCAAGATTTTCTTTCATATAGTATATAAATGGCTCCAATTTGTATAATGGAACACTAGAATGAAATTATTGAAACATGATATAAAATTATAGAGGATCATAAAGTTTATTCCTGATACACTGCAGGAAATCAACAATGCTCATTCTGTGTGAAATGGTAGTCCTGGGAAGTTTCATTGCTTTCCATTAGAAATAAATGATTCTTGAAATATTATCGTTTGTGCTCTAATTTTGTAGAACTCCTAGTGTACAGACTGATTTATTCATCTCTATTCCTCATGTAGTTATTGCAAGCAAGACAGTTGATGTTTTCAAGGGAAAAAATCTAGTAATAATACATCTCCCATAGGATGGTTTCTACATTTAGAAGAAATCTGAAGAAGAATTTAACTTATTCTAAAGGCACAAACACAGCAGAGAGATCACAGATGTTGCAGTGTTAAAATATTAATACAACTCAGAAATTCAAGTAAATTGAGTTAGCAATATTGTAAAAAAGCATGTGACTTAAGATAAGTGAAAGAATTAGTGAAGACAATACTGTAACCAGTATCTATTACTGCTAATGGTCATCCAAGGGGAAGATAAGAATAATGCTTTCTGAAAGCAAATTTCCAGAGTTATAGATAAATAGTCTAGCATCTATTGCAACAAAAGTCTACTAAGCTTAGTCCTTCCAAGAAATTTCTGCGTAATTTTCATGATCAAATTTTTCCTTCAGAAGATAAAGGAACATACTAAATCATGTGCTGTGCTTGTTTTAATATTAATCAATAGGAAAATTTAGTTGAGGAAATGGAAATACAAAATAGCACCACGATTATGATCTTATAGTGAGGTTTTTATTTCAAGAAACATTAACATTTAGAATTCTAAATATATACTTTGGACTAAAATTATTTGAATAAAGTTATAATAATCATAAGGAAGATTCATAACTAAGGGAAAACATTAACTTAAAATCAGTGGAAATCTTAAGAAATTAGCTTAAGACAAATGGAAGTTCTTAAACTTTAGTAATAATAATAGCAACACTGCGCTGTGGTAGCATAGTGTTTAGAATACTGTATTGCAGGCTAACTCTGCTGACTGCCAATAGTTTGATCCTGACCGGTTGAAGATTGATTCAGCCTTCCATCCTTTTGAGGTCATTAAAATGAGGACCCAGATTGTTGGGGGCAATATGCTGATTCTGTAAATTGCTTAGAGAGGGGTGTGTATACTCTGTGAAGCAGTATATATGTCTAAGTGCTATTGCTGTTGCTATATGTATATTCTGACCACCTTTAAAAAAAATATTCAATAAGGAAAAGAATAAGCAAAAGTAGATTTTGTCAAAATAAATTTCATGAAGATTTGAAAATGGCCTGCCTAAGAATTAAAAAAAGAGACAGGTCACTAAGGAGTATTATAGATTTTCCAGAATTGTGAAAATATGTTGGAAAGACCAATCTCAAATGGAGTTGAATTTGGCAAAGTAGAAAACATTTATTTTTTAAAAGATTCTTCATTATTAAAAACAAAAGAAAGATCAAACAATCAGTTTGCCTGTTGATCAACTAATGTGCAAAATGCTAACAGATATTAAAAGAAAGGGAAGACTTCTCAACCTTTGAGGAGGCGGAATAAATCCGACCAAGTAATTGTGAAAGAGCATAAAGAAATCACTGGATTGCAGCATGAAAATAAAGAAACATAGTACAGGTATCAATTTATGATAGATGAACTTAAATGAACAAGCCATATCTCAACTATCTAACACAGAAGCAAACATGGTCTGGAACCATAGAATTGGGATTTATTTAGGCACAAATTGAGAATGTAACAGTAGCAGTCCATTGTAAAGTCAGTGCTGGGAGCTACTGCCTCCCAGCGCTTTTTGTAGGTGGGACCATGCCCCCTCAGCCCCATCCACTCAACCACCATTTAGCATCAGCATCCAGTTCCTTTACAGCAGGCAACTCTGATGCAGCATGGGTTGCACAGGTAAACCCACCAGTGGCTGGCCAGGTTAGGTGGTCTTAATAGAATGGACCTTATAAATTCATTTTAGTTTGGCTTTTCATTGTAGTGCCCTGGAGTCCCAAAGTTGACTTTTAGCTGGAGTGAACCTTCTCCCCAACTTCCTCATAAGTATTACAAATAGGGCTGAACAGTGTGGCAAGACCCTGTAAAGTGGGGGCACAGGAAGTGAGAGATAGAACAGAGGTAAAAGCTGCTGACAGCTTAAGATGAAATAGGAACTTCTCTTTTTTATATTTCTCCTATGTACTTTGCTGTAACAGTCCAAGTGAACTTCCCCTTTTGAAATGTCATGCTTGTCTCGTGTATGGAAACGCCTTGAGAATGTACCGTGTGGAACACGGCATAAAAGTAGGATCCTGGGCAGAGCTCAGTTCAGTTCAGATTTTGGTGTGTGAACACGCTGAACTCGATGCATCCAATAAACCTGTTTCTCTCACTTTCGTGGTCTCAAGTCCTGCTCTTTCGTAAGTAGATTACAAACCTCAATCTGCTGCTACAACTCGGTCATCTCCCATCATCCAGTGCCCCGTTCCGTAATGGCCACCGTACCCTGGCCCTTAGCCGATGCCACTCTGTTACGCCATTGCATCTGGCACTGGCCAGCTGGGTTCCGGGAGGCCGACGGTCAGCTGTACGTGTGGTAATACCACCATTGCTGCTAAATCAAGCTGCACCCTTTGAACCCAAAGCTGTCCCAGCTGTAGACCTTGTCACCGTCAAGCTGCCACCCGACAAGCCACCACTCAGCTTTCCTGCTGCCTTGCTCTCCAATTCCCCCCAGCCCCAGGTATGGCAAACTCATCAGGATTTGACACCATATGTATTATATGTTGAAGAAACTTACTGATAGTCTGGTTTAATTTCTACATAGTTTTCCAGCAAAATCATAGATAATAGGTGAAGTGTCAATTGATTTGAGAATGTAAGCTTTATCTTCAAAAAGGAAATGAAAAAGAAGAACTAAGGGACTACAAACCATTCAGTCAAACAATATCTGGGAAAATTTTTAGAACAGAATGTAAATGTGTAATTTACCAAAGTTAGCAAAATTGTTCAAGATTAATCTTATCAAACTAACTCTACCTCATATTTCAATTGGGTTACTTCTTTGATAGATTAAATATATACTTTAAATCATATATGTCTTAATATCAATAAAGTCTTTGTTAAAATATCCCATGACATTCTGATTACTAAATTAGGATGGTCTAGATGGTATGGTAATTAAGTGTATACATAGCTGATTTAACATTCTTTTTTGATGAGTGGTCATTAGTTGAGCCATAAGGAGATGGAAAGAGATATTCAATGGATGTACAAGTGAATTTGTGTCCTATAATCTTTGACATTTTTATTGATTTAGATGAGGATGGAATGCTTATCAGTTTTGGTATAGGAACAAAAATTAAAAGGTAAAGGTAAAGGTTCCCCTTGCACATATGTGCTAGTAGTTCCCAACTCCTGGTGGCAGTGCTTATCTCTGTTTCAAAGCTGAAGAGCCAATGCTATCTGAAGACATCTCCATGTGGTCATGTGGCTGGCATAACTAAATGCCAAAGGTGCAAATAATACTGTTACCTTCCCACCAAAGGTGGTTCTTATTTTTCTACTTGCTGTCAGGCCAGCAGCCATCTTTTCTTTTGGATCTTTGGCCTGCCACACTTTCTATTATTCTACTATGCATTTTCTATTGTGGGAAAATGGGAGGGGAGATTGTATGGAGTTTGATGCTACGTAGCCATAGCAAAATTCTTTCTAAAAAGGTAAGGTCATCCTTTGTCTTTGCACTTCCACACCTAATTGGAACTGGATGGGTGGAACTGCCAGCATGGCAGTGGAAGATTAGACCATGTAATGGACTTGTGGGTGTGGGGGCAAGATCTTGAACTTTCAATTGGGTGGAGAAAACTGGGAAGCTTTTAGATTTGGGTTTTCCCAGATGTACCAACATGGCTCTCTTAATAAATAGGAACTTTCAGCAATACTTTGCCTTGGACTCTGATTTACTTTTGGATGCTATTTGGAACCATGGCACTTGCATTTTTACATGTTTTTGAACTGCTAGATTGGCAGAAGCTAGGAAAGTAATGGAAGCTCACTCAGTTATGTGGCACTAGGGTTTGAACCACTGAACTGCCAACCTTTCTAATCAACAAGCTCAATATCTTAGCCACTGAGCCACTGCATCCCTATAGACCAGCGATTATCAACCTGTGGGTCGTGACCCCTTTGGGGGTCGGCCTTAGACCATCTACCTCCATGCCCTGAAGCAGCAGGTGCATGAAAAACATCAGGTGGTGAAGCAGCCTCCTCCTGGCTCTGGGTGCAACCCAGATGCCTCCCCACTCAGTCTCCATGCCAGGGAAATGCCGAGGTGCTGAAGAGGGAGACGGGTTTTTCTGAGTGGCGGATCAGCCTCGGTTCTGATGGACATCTGAAGCGAGCACGGTTGGCGGTGCCGCTTCAGCCCAGCTGCCTGCATAGGGGCTTGAAAGCGCCCGTGTAGCAGGAGACTGGCGGGACACTCGGGCCACCTGCTTCAGCCAGGATTCAAGCCACCTTGGGCCTGGATGGTGCCTTTGCCACCCCCGCCGCTGGTCCTGTCCTGTGGGCTAAACTGAGCTCAGAGGCTTTTTGACTGGCAGGAGAGGTCGGAAGGGAGGACAAACCCCGCCCACCCATTTCTTCCATCCTGAGGAATTCCACTCGGGATGGAAGTATAGTTTGATGTCTGCTTAAAATCCAATTTAAAGGGCAACTTCTTAATCTGTGTTAAATTGATTGCTCACATGAATTAACCACTATGCACTCTCATGCCTGGTTGTAATGATTCGAAAGAAAGAAAGAAAGAAAGAAAGAAAGGGGAGGGGGGAAAGAAAGAAAGAAGAAAAGGGAGGGAGGAATGGAAATAAAGTAAGAAAGAAAGAGAAAGAAAAGGGAGGGAGGAATGGAAAGAAAGAAATAAAGAAAGGGAAGGAGGGAGGAATGGAAAAAGAAAGAAGAAAAGGGAGGAATGAAAAGAAAGAAAAAAGAGAAAGAAAAGTGAGGGAGGAATGTTAGGAAAGAAAGAAAGAAAAGGAAGGAGGGAGGGAGGAATGGAAAGAAAGAAAGAAGAAAAGGGAGGGAGGAATGGAAAGAAAGAAAGAAAAAAGGGAGGAATGAAAAGAAAGAAAAAAGAGAAAGAAAAGTGAGGGAGGAATGTTAGGAAGGAAAGAAAGAAAAGGAAGGAGAGAGAAATGGAAAGAAAGAAAGAAGAAAAGGGAGGGAGGAATGGAAAGAAAGAAAGAAAACTGGGTGGGTGGGTGGGTGGAATGGAATGTAAAAAAAGTAAACTTAATAAAGTGAAACTCCTGTAAACCACAAACTGCTGCTGGAGGCAGGCAGGGAGGTTGTTTTATTCTGGAAAATCCCAACCTGGCTGATCTTCTCCCAAACCAAGATTGGCAGATTAATTTCTATGCTTTAATTATGTTCAATTTGTAATAATGAAAATACATCCTGCATATTTACATTACGATTCATAACAGTAGCAAAATTACAGTTATGAAGTAGCAACGAAAATAATTTTATGGTTGGGGGTCACCACAACAAGAGGAACTGTATTAAAGGGTTGTGACATTGGGAAGGTTGAGAACCACTGCTACAGACAAAAATTAGGAGACAGTTAATATTCCACGAAACAGTAACATTCAAAATGACATTACAGAAATAAACTAATAACAGAACAAATTATATTTATTGTGTTAATAGAGACAAATAAAACCCTTTTTCAGTAAGAAACAAAAATGAAATAAGAATACAGATGGGATATCACATGGCAAAATAACATGTGAAAAGGGAATTGGAATAGTTGATCACAAGCTGGATATATTTTTAATGGGTCGGGTCTTACCATGATCCTGTTCTTTATACCACAATTTAAAAAGTACTGATAAAATGAAATAGATTCTGAGAAAGACTGAGGATGATCAGGAATCACCATGTGTCATATAAAGAGCAACTGAATGAACTGGACAAGTTTATCATTTAAAATAGGAGACTGAAAAGGATGTGATAGTGCTGCATAAAAATATGGAATAATGTCACATAGAAGAAAGGCAAGACATTCCCCATCTTCTCCAAATATAGAATGAATGAGAATGAATAATGAATTTAAGTCACACATTGTGACCAAATGTTATAAAAATATTCCTAACAGAAAGAGCAATTAAGACAGTGGAAGCAATTATCATAGACATGGTAGGTTCCTTTCACAGGATGTGGTCACAGAAAGAATGGACAGTCAGCTGTAAGGGATGTTTAATTCTGATTCCTGCATAGAGCATGAGTCTAGACTCAATGGCCCAGTTTTGGTTTTATGAACCTATAATTTATAATTGAAACCATTTTAAACACTGTTGCTTGAAAGAAATGAATTAATTAATGAATATGCGGAGGAGAGGACATTTCTCATAAAACCAAGATAAACTGTTCTGTATTAAGTCTATGCAGGATCTATTTGCATGACACAATTGAGTTAACCACTTACCCCAGCAACAGACTTACATCTCTGTACAATTAGTACATGATTAAAACAGCATTTTTTTGTATTCTAGAAGACTAGAAGGCAGTGACTTCCTTGCAATTTTGGTCCAGACTACAACAAAAAAGGAAATAAGAGTTATAATCTAACTAAAGTCAGGATTATTGTAGACATAGTTTATTTATTCTACTTTCCCCCCCTTCACCATTCCATTTATTTGTTTGTTGAAAAGATCAACAGAAAAATAGAATAGGATTGAGATTGGCTGTGGGCAGGCTTAGATATTTCTGTGTTTATTTATATACTCCTTTATTTTTTTTTAAAAAAAAACCTCAATTCCATCTTTTTTTTAAATTCCTAGCAGCAAGGAGATATAAACTTTTTATCATGACTAGTCATATAGATAAAGCACAATGATCAGAGAGTGTTACCCCAATGATATCAGCTATGGCTATTTGTTGTTACTAAAACTATCACCTCTTGTCACAGTTAACATTCTATATATGATTATCTAATCCAAGATATTTCAATACTGCTGTAATTAAATAGAAATTTTGAAATATTTGGAAAACTCTTGACAGATGTGGAAGAAAGTGAAGGTAAGTGAAGGTTTTACAAGACATTTGTAAGATTTCACTCTACCCATGATCTTATTTTTGAAGCATAAATGTAAGGTCACTAGGTTAACTTGAAATTATCCTTAAAGCTACATTTAAAGATATAGTGTTGCTTAGGAAGATGTGTAGATGTTTTCTAATGGTTCTGTGAAGCCAAACCTTAGATCATCCCCACTGTATTCCACTTGACAATAAGATGAACTTAAATGCTGTAATTAAAAATAAGAACCACTTTCATTAAATACCGAACTCCCATTGTGCAAATTACCCTAGGTGCACTTTGCATAATCCTTCTGAATCTGTAATAGGAAGCAATTCAAAGAAAATATTGAATAGGTTAAAAATATTCAGTGGTTTAGTAAAGGTAAGTAAGAGACCTGCCTTGTTCACCAATACTAATATTAACATGTTAATTAATACTCCGAATTGTTAATATTTTATAATAATTCACATATTTATGATGTTACTTTTGTTTGTTTGGGAAGTAATTATGATCTAGTTCACAATCTTTTTATGAAAAAAAATCATGTAGTCTAATGTAATCAATCGAGCAATACAAGCTTGATCCAGTAAGCTTTTAAAATGCAAATCCCTCTTGGATTTCTTGAAAGATACAATCTGTAATTCTGTTATTCCCTTTTCTATAAAAATTAAACAGTATTTATTGGAATAAACTGCTCAGAACCACAAAATAGAGTATAAAACATTGTATACGTGGTGTTAAGGTTTTATCATCACATTTGATTCTAGTATTATTCTGTACAGTGTGCTTAGTGAAATAAATACATAAATAAGCTATTTTTGCTTCATTGCAAGATATAAACAGAATCCTCTCTATTTTTTTAAATAACTGAAAGACTAGTAACTCAGACATGTAACTAAACTTAGGGTATGTTATGACATATGCCAAGGGAATCTTTTGAGCCTTACGATCTGGGAATTAATAGCAAATCAGGTATTCAACAGCTTGGTAGAGATAAAATCAACAAGTGCTAAATCTGCTAAATCTCACTTTGTAAAAGAATTTCTTTCCATTCTAGAGGTTCTCCCTCGCAAGATATTACCCGTCATTTATTTATTTTAACGATATATTAAATTATAAGTCTGGACAACTCTGGACACCATAACTCCAAAATAAAATGAGATACCCTGAGTTATGATAAAAACCTTGTGATATTCTTAGTAATACCAAAGTAATTTTCTATTGCAACCTTGAATTTTTTATCTTTTATTTTAATTCTGAGTCTAGCCTCTAGTTCAGAGGTGTTCTAGTGGTCTTCTAACTGTACTTATTTTAATTCAGATAAGTCCTTCTCCCCATCTGATTCGAGTTGATAGGACGGACATGCTCTGAATTACTTCAATTAAACAATGTTACCTCTCAAGAGTCAGGACACATGAAACATACTTCTCTGTCTGGAATAAAGTCAGCTCCCACCTTGTTAATGTTCAAAGATCTATAAAGACCTGACTCCTCTCCTAGAACTTGGGCTAGGCAGTTAGTGCCCTCTTACTGGAGGTCAGTTGCTGGTGGGATATTTTTGGATTTGCTATTTGTTGTTCTTCCTTTTGTTTGTCTGAGTGTGGTTTTGTTGTTTCTTTTGTTATAGTCTTATACACAGTATGTGTATGTGTGTGCATGCATGTGTGTGTGTATGTTGTGAGCCACCTTGAGACATCTGGAGTTGAGCTGTATCAAATACAATAAATAAATAAATTTAAAGTACATCAATACAGTCTTTCCTCTCTAAGAGAATTTTGGTGTTTTTTTTCTTTTCCTGATGTGAAATCAATTCTGTAGTCAGTGACGTCACTATGTTTCAATTCCCAATATTAAAAAATAAAACATGCATTGCTTATCCATCATTCATGTCTCAGAGCTTCATCATGTAAGTAGCATCTTTCAGAAACAAAGAGAATTAATATGACCTTCTATAACAATAATTAGAATTACTACAGTGCATGGCTCTGTTAAGGAATCTGTGTGTCTGTATGCACATGCCCATGTGGAAAAGGAACCAGTATATTAAATTGCTTGCTTTGCTGGGAACAAAGGGAATGTCAACAGAGACTATTTAAGGTCATTAATTCTGGTTTAGAGAGGACCAGAGAATGAGACAATCAAATTCTCTTGGAATGGAAATGAATATTCATGAGGAGGTTTCTTTCATGAAAGAAATATTTGCAACATCTTTCACCAAAATATGATGAAAAATAATCTTAACCGGATTTCCCCCCCTTTATGGGTTCTACTGTGCTATGTTTTTTTTTAAAAAAAAGAAATGGAATGAAAAAAAATCAAATGTATTGCTTGAGCTCCAGAAATCTTTACTGAAATTCAGCAAGCTCTGCACAACAAAAAAGAGCATTGTTAGCAGAACACCATATGGATTGTGATCAAATTTTGGTAACATGCTTTTATGTGAACAAGAAGAAAAAGGGTTTATCTTAAGTCTTTTACATAAACAGTTGGTTTAAAAGCCAAAGGTTAATCAAATGCATACGATTGCACTGCTCTGATAAAATGTTTATTGAGGCAGTAAATGCCTCAAATAAAACAGCTACAGAAATTCTTGTAAGTCTTGATAAAGGATATTTCTTTTTCTTTTGCATATTTGAAATTACCTATATATTACATGGTAATTTGCATTGTTCAGTCGCCTCCTTCCACAAAGAAGCTTCCTTTTAATAAATGCTGTATCACATATGCTTTCTTAAGCTATAAATATATTAAAATAATCTCACAACCCATTAGCTGCTTTTAATAAAAGCAAGAATATTTCTTAATAATTACCTTATCAAAACATTTGCCAAGATTGAATGTTGCATTTTCTATTTATTTCCACAGACCTAAGCAATATTTTAAATTTTAAAAAGTGACTTTTAAAGATCATTTAGGTTGCAGTGAAGAATACTTTACTACATGGGCTGTATAAGGTATTAGTAAATACATTTCTTGGGGAGGGGAGAAGAATGCTCTGTCTGTATTCTTGTCACAATATTCATCAATCAGAATCAAGACTGAGAAACACTCCAGATCCCATCAGCCCTGCCTGGACAGGGATAATGAAAACTGAAATTCCTGCTGAGAGGAGGGAGAAGAAATTTACAGTAAGGGGAAAAGACATCAACTTAAATATGCACTCAAAATAAATATTAACAATTTGTAAACATCAGACAGAGAATGGACAATTCTGTATGCTCATCCATTTGTACATGCAGTTTTCTCACCTTGAAGAAACTAGAGTGGCATTGAAGGTGACCTTTATTTTAGTGTTTCATTCAGTTTTTACAACAATGTTGGTTAACATAAAAGATGAAAGGTGTCATTACTTAAAATGCTCAATGGTACTGTTTGCATAAAACACTTTAGTTGCATTTCAGATTATGTCATAGATCATTTTTATGATCGTTACTGTAGTTACTGATGTTTAGGATGAAAAATATGTTTTTCTGTGTCACAATCTGAGTTTGATAGATATATCAAAGAACTACGGAAAAATATCCAAGAATATTTAGCTATAATTTCTTGTGCAATTCTTTCCCCAATAAAAAGATCCGTTTGTAAAATTAAGCTTTACTTACATAGATTCAAAGATTCACATGAATTAACAATAATCTCATACTGATCCTAACTCATATTTAGTCTAAACAGGATGTCATACACACACACACACACACTCTCTCTCTTTGTGTCTCTGTGTGTCTGTATCTGTGTATCTGTGTCTGTCTGTCTGTATGTCTCTCTGTGTGTGTATTATGTCCATGAGTTTGCAAAGATCTTGTAAGAGAGCTCAAATCTTATTCTACCAATTCATATATATGGTGTAACTATATATATGACAGAAAATAAGTTATCCTGAGTTTGCTTCATCCAAGTTCATTCCAATCTGTTGCATCGATATTCTGAAATGATCTTCAGGGTGATTCCCTTACTTTTGCTGGGGTGCAATAATACAGACATCTCAGAGATATTGATTGTCCAGGTAATTTGTCTATCAAAGTGAAAATAATTGACAGGCAACAGTAGTTTTTTTATGATTAACTTGCATTTGATTTCTGGATACACAATCTAACAATTAGCTACCTTCTACTTCCTGCATAGCTAAGTAAATTATAGAGATGTAAAGCACCATATATTGGACCCATCTCACAAAACAGGAAAGAGCTAAAAAAGTGTTGTTGTTTTCACTACTGTCATCCATCACCTTAATGAGCATTCAAAACTCTTTTGAAAATTAGGTCCCTGTGATTACAGATTTCCAAGTATAAGCTTCTGCAGTCTCTGATTCTGAAACATATTAATATGAATTTTATGCTAATTTCTATTCCTTTGACCTAGAGTTTATGTCAAAGATTCAAGAGGATATTGCCTAATTAACAACCTCCCTCCCTCCCTCTCAAAGCTCAACTCACCTTCTCATTTCATTAGAAGGTTCTCTACCCTGCATATTTTCTTTTTTGAAAGAACAAATAGACAAGATGCTGAGGATATATTCTATTTATTGATGCCTGGAAAAGTACTTTTCCCTTGCATATTAAACTGTGTGAATAAAAATTAGTATTCTACACCTAGCCTCTCTGACTGATACTGTGTTAGGGATTCAAGTGCTTCTTTCTTTGTTGGAATTTCAGGGGAGGGGGAGGTAAGACATAAATAAATAAAACCACATACAATTTTCAAAAACTACCTGACCTGCACAACTTAAAATCATAACTTAATAAGTTAGAATTTCTTTTTCATGGAACCATTCAAGTATTTTCTTCCAATATTAGTGCATTATTCGTACATTATATTAGTGAACTAGCAAACGAGGCTGTCAGGACTACATTGTATCTAGCATTTTTAGATTTCCATGACATTGTATGCTATATGCTAAATAAATAATAATTAGTGAAAGCTAGGAAACTTTTAATTCAAAGACTTCAAGATTTTTGCCTTTTAACAAAGTAACTTCAGTATGGAAATAAAAAGACATTTATAAATAAATATGAAGAAAGGATTAAGAATGTGAAGGGAAAAATCTATTTCACGTTTAATTTTTTCACAGAATGCAACATATTAAAATAGGTAGACTATCTTTAAAGTCCGATCCAGTAACTTTAAAATAACTGTTAGCTCATACTTGAATAAAGCTCAGAGAATGATTAAGAAAGTCATAGGTCATTTTTAGAAGTGGTTTAGATCTTCTTGGCTGTGTCATCTTGTTTTCCAATCAATTTGACCAAATAATAGAGGAAGCTTACTTATCACAACCAAGATTGGTGTGCTTCCAAAAGCAAATTGCTCACATTGTAACTAAATTGAAAGAGAAACCATATGAAATGGAATTTGTTGAACTGTTATAACTAGATCAAGGAAATTATAGAAGAGAGACATGGAATTGAATTGTTATTATTTTTATTGGACTTTTTAGGTAAACCTTTATTGTACGTTCCACAAACATCACAATGTGATAACATTATATTTTGGATACTACTATTTCAGAATATAATAATGAATGGATGCTTCCATAAGAAAAATAAAAATGTAAAATCCTTTCCTAATTATTTTTAAAGAATAGAATTTCATTGTGATCTCAAAGCTTCTTCTGAGATAAATACAATGCAGATGTACTATAACTTCTAAATAAGCATACAAAACCAATACTGCTTTTACATTATACATTGACACCTACAGCTACAGCCACCATTTCTACCATCTCTCACTACTGGGCATATTTCTTAGGGATGATGGAAGTTGCAGTCAGCAACAACTGGACTGCTTCTGGCTGCCTATCCTGAAATATATTTGCTAATTTCAGAGGTATCATTATTCTCACTCAATAACAGCATCCAATTGCAATATATTCTTAGCTCATTTTTTACTGTCACAATAATGTAATAAAGCTGAGTAGAAAAGAAGACTGTTAAAGACAATGCATGGTACTGAACAGATAAATTTATTAAAAAATTGTATAAAAGTGATTATGTGTTGCCATGAGACAATAATCTGGTGAAAGTAGAGCAGATTTATATTTAAACACTTACAGCCCTTCCTGATCACAGGTTCACTGTGATAGATAGTAGTTCCATTTACACACTCCTTATCTCTATACAGTATATAAAAGTAAAAACCACTCACGTCGGATCACGAAATCTCCAGAACCATAAAGCCTACAAACTTGAAATGTGGCACGTATGTTCCTTCTAGGTGCTTGCTTAGAAAGAGTTTTTCAAAATGACCATCAGATCATTAGTATTTGTAATATTATTATTAACACACTCTGATGCTAAGGAATTCTACTCCCCCCTCCTCACTTGAAAATATATCTGTTCAAATTGCCACGGGTGTGGTCAGTGCATGACTCATCTGTCCTGCTGGCTGGGAGTTTGGAGAGGAGCCTGAGGCAGAGAAGGAGATAAGATAGGAGAGATTTCTGTGGGTCAGCCTCCCACCCAAGCAGCCTCCCACCCAAGATCCAACACAGGACAAAAATAATTAGCCACAATAGGAATTGCCCAACACCCATGCAGAACACAAGCCCCTTCATTGCACCATTCCCAGAGCAGTCCAATAAGCCAAAGGTTGACCAGATTAGCTCAGACAAACACCTAGGATTTGCATTTCTTCTTTTGCCTATAGAGCCAGCTATGTCCATTACATAACCCCTACATAATCCCATAGGAATCTGACAATAGCCAATAGAATATTAAAGGACATATTCTTGCACAGGAACAGGAAGCTCAAATACGAAGCTCAAAGAAGGTATAAAAAGCCACCCACTCTCAACTCCTTTTTGTCAGCTGCTCAGAATCACATGTGGTTCTGCTTCATCAATAAACCATCTTTCCATTCAGCCTCCATGTTATTTCCAGTGATTTTTTCCAAGCTTGGAAATGAACCAGATGGATTTTTCTTCCAACAGTAACATAAGGAATAGATCTATCTATCTATCTATCTATCTATCTATCTATCTATCTATCTATCTATCTATCTATCTACCATTTATCATCTATCATTTTAAAACTTTATTCCTACGATATGTAAAAACAATCTGCAGATAAAAATCAGTGCAAAAATTAGAAATGTAAGAATTAAATCAGAAATTGATATTTTAGATTGTAAAATAGTAAACTGAAAAAGTCCAGTAATTTATTCACATAAAACAAAAAGCAAGCATTTGAATTTAAAAAAATAATAATTTCTAACAGTTATGGCATACATTTTGAAAATAAACAAATGAAATGACTCTCCTACAAACACCTAACGTGTTAAGTATATAAGTACCAGTTCATTGGTTGGTCATGAACCTAAATAAAACTCCAGGACATTTAGATATTTAAAAAAACAGATTATTAAAACCCTGCCAATATTAAATATATGGAAGAAGCTATAATTCATATTAGAAAATGATTCATTTAACTTTATTTCTTATATTTCATGTTTTGTGTTGAATTATTTTCTTAGGCTACTTGTTATTAATAAATTCTTACTCCTAATGCTACATCAGGAGTAGATTGTTGAAAAACTTGATATAACAGAAAAAGAATAAGTGAGAATTCAAATACAAGAAGATGTATAAATTAGCAGTCACATTTGTTTACAATAATTGAAAATTGTGTACTATGCATAGAGTATATCCAGTCCAAACACTGAAGAAATAAGTTTGAGTGTTTACTGTATGACATGCATTAAGATTAAATTGGTTTTGTTTGCTTACTTTGTTTGCTGCCGGAGTGATGTATTATTCTGCAGAGTAAAATCAATTCCCACAGCTATTTTAACATGTCTACATATCGCAGAATTTTCAACGAGTGAGAGCTTTCTGTCCCAGTACTTCATTTTTTTTCTGTGCTTGCTCTGGAGTGGCAGATATCTTAGCTTTCTCCTGTTTTCCTTTCTGGATGGAAAAAGAGTTTTACAGAAAACAGAAAAAGGAGAAATACAGAAAACAGCTAGAAGGATAATTAAACCTTTTTTAAGCTGATCTTTTTGTTGATTGTTCTATTTTATTGTCATTTCTTCCACTTGTATATAAATGCCATAATGATAAATATAGAGGGACTAGATTCCAACTACTTTTTCACAAGTATCATGTTTGTGTGTGAGGATTATTATTATTATTATTATTATACAATTGTATCACAGCGGCCAGTTGTTTCACCGGATTTGGCATTGGTTACTAGTCGGGCCCCACCCAGGGGCCTAGGACGTCGTAACGTATTTTCTTAATATGCGTGCAGATCCAAGCAGTGCGGCTTTTTGCATTTGACTGATGGTGATTTTGTCAATTTTTAACTGTTTTAAATGTAATTCCAGTGCTTTTGGAATAGCACCCAGTGTGCCAATTACCACTGGAATTACCACTGCTGGTTTGTGCCATAGTCGTTGAATTTCGATTTTTAAGTCCTGGTATCTTGTGATTTTTTCATGTTCCTTCTCGGCGACCCTGCTATCACCTGGTATTGCGATGTCTATGATTGTGACCTGATTTTTCTCAACCAGTGTGATGTCTGGTGTATTATGCGCCAGTATTTTGTCGGTTTGTATACGGAAATCCCACAAGATCTTGACCATCTGATTTTCGGTGACTTTTTCAGGCTGATGTTCCCACCAGTTTGTTGCTGTTTTAATATTATAATTTTTGCACAAATAGCAATAGCAATAGCAATAGCAGTAGACTTATATACCGCTTCATAGGCCTTTCAGGCCTCTCTAAGCGGTTTACAGAGAGTCAGCATATTGCCCCCAACAATCTGGGTCCTCATTTTACCCACCTCGGAAGGATGGAAGGCTGAGTCAACCCTGAGCCGGTGAGATTTGAACCGCTGACCTGCTGATCTAGCAGTAGCCTGCAGTGCTGCATTTAACCACTGTGCCACCTTGGCTCTTCCAATGGATCATTTGTGCTACTGAATTGTGCCGCAATTTATAATCAGTCTGCGCGATTTTTTTACAGCAGCTGAGTATGTGATCAACAGTTTCATCAGCTTCTTTGCAAAGTCTGCATTTGGCATCATCAGAGGATTTTTCGATTTTGGCCTTAATGGCATTTGTGCGGATAGCTTGTTCTTGCGCAGCCAGGATTAGTGACTCTGTTTCTTTTTTTAATGAACCTGTTGTTAACCGTAACCAAGTTTGTTCACTGTCCACTTTATCTTTTATTTTTTCCAGAAATTGGCCATGCAGTGCTTTGTTCTGCCAACTCTCCATTCTTGATTTTATCACATCTTTTCTGTATTCTTGTTTTGTCTGTTGGGCCTTCAGTAGATTTTTGTTCTTTACTTCGATTAATAGATGTTCTTGACTTTCTTTTAAATAATCAGCCAGTGCATGTTTTTCTTCTTCAACTGTTTGCTTCACTTGTAACAATCCTCTGCCACCTGTTTTTTGGGGCAGATATAGTCTATCAGTATCACCACGTGGATGTAAACTGTAGTGCATTGTCATTAGTTTCCTGGTTTTTTGGTCCAAAAGGTCCAAATCAGCTTGTGTCCAGTTAACTATACCAGCTGTGTATCTTATAACTGGTATTGCCCAGGTATTTATGGCCTTGATTGTATTTCCACCATTCAATTTAGATTTCAAAATTTTCCTAACTCTGTTGGTGTACTCTCGCCTGACAATAGTTTTTACTTCTCCATGCTTGATGTTATCCAACTGCAGAATGCCTAAGTATTTGTAGGCTTCATTTTCTTTGCATTTAATTAATTGGCCATTGGGCATTTCAATTCCCTCACATGCAGTGATTTTGCCCCTTTTTATGGATACAGTGGCGCATTTTTCCATGCCAAACTGCATTGAAATATCGGTGCTGAATACTCGGACTGTGTTTGTCAATGATTGGATTTCTATTTCTGACTTTGCATAGAGTTTCAAATCATCCATATATAGTAAATGCGAATTTTTTTCAGCTTTTTTGGCTGTTTGGTAGCCTAATTTCATTTTTTTTAGGATTACTGATAGTGGGATCATTGCGATGATGAATAGAAGAGGTGAAAGTGAATCACCCTGGAAAATTCCTCGCTTGATATTAACTATTCCATAGATCTCATTCCCTACCTACTGCCAAGTCAGTTCTCCATTGTTTCATCGCCTTTTCAGTAAAGGATGTAATACTTTTGCTAATGCCAGTTGTTTCTAAGCATTTTATGATCCAACTATGTGGCAGTGAGTCAAATGCCTTTTTGTAATCAATCCAGACCATATTCAAGTTCGTTTTTCTGTTCTTACAATTTTCTAATATCATTTTATCAATTAGAAGCTGATCTTTTGTGCCCCTGCTCCTTCTTTTGTTGCCTTTTTGCTCTACTGGCAAGATGTTGTTTGTTTCCAAATAATCCATCATGTTATCTGCAATAATGCCTGTGAGTAATTTGAAGGTTGTTGGCAAGCATGTTATTGGTCTGTAGTTTTCAGGTGTTGTTCCTTTAGTTGCATCTTTCTGAATCAAGTAATTTTTTCCAGTTGTCAACCATTCATCAATTTGGCCCTTTTGTAAAATTTCATTCAGTTGCCTGGCCAATATTGCATGTAAACTGGTCAGATATTTGAGCCAGAAACCATGTAATTGGTCCTTTCCAGGTGATGTCAAATTCTTTACCTTTTTAACTCGATTTTTGACCATCTCAGTTGTTATTTCTAATACTTGCATTTGTTTGTTGCCAATGCTTTTCTCAAAGTCATGTATCCACTTTGCTTCCTTGTTGTAGTCCTTTGCATTTTCCCACAATTCTTTCCAGAATTCATCTGTGGCCTGTTTTTCTCGTTTTTCACTTTTGGTGTCACCATTCACATTAAGACTTTGATAAAAACGCCGTTGGTCTGATCGAAATTGCTGATTTTGTTTATATTGGATGATTCGTGCCTCATATCTTTCAATTTTTCTAGCTGTTGCTGTTATCTGCTGTTTTACAATCTCTACAGCTTCATTGATGTTTCTTGTATCCAATCTATATCTTCTGATTAGCCGATCTATGGTTTTGTTGTTTTTAAGCAGTTGCTCATGCATGTTCTTTAAGTTACTAGCATCTGCCCTTAATTTTTTGATTTTTTGTTCTAAACGGATTTTCTACTTTGGCTTTGATGCTTTTTCTGTTGTGTGACTAGGTACTTTAATTTTAATGCCTAGTTCATTAGTGACTATTACAGCTGCGCTGTACATTAACTGGTTTGTTTCCAAGATGGATCCCGGTTCAATTGTTGAAAACACTGCATTAACCATTTTCATGATAGGGGCCAAAATTTTCTTAGGCACAGTTTTTAGTGATGGTAAACGTTGCCTTTCCTCATTAAGCAGAAAATGCTCCATGATCTTATCCTTCAATTCTTTTTGTTTTTGAGTTAGTTCATCAGTTGGTTCAGTGATAATTGGTTCTAGTGGTGGTGATGTTATTTCCTCCCCGAGAGCTTCTTCTGGGAGTTCTACTATAATGTCTTTAGTTGTGTCTTGAATATCAGTTATTTCCGCTTGTGATATTGTTTTTTGGGTTTTGCAATTTGCCTGAATTTCCTCATGTTCAACTTCACTAAACACTTTATTCCGTATAATAAATCGCCTTTGATCTGCTAGTCGTTGTTCACTAACATTTGAACCTGGATATTGTTGTTTCCATAATTCATACATTCGCTTTAAATAGCCTCTTTTTTCTGGCTCTGAGTTGTAGTAACAGGCCATTATGGCACAGTTTTCATCTGCACTATATTTTTGTCTTTTTGTTGGCTGGTCCACTTGTAGCCCACTTGTCGACGGATGTCCAGGGACCCCAACATCCGCCGCGGCCCTTGTTAACCCGCGCGACGACCGATGCGGTATGGAATTCTTATTTGTTTTTTTCACCATATTGTATGGGTTGGCGGATTTTTTTTTACGGGACCAGATTCCAACCTGACCCCAACCCTCCTCCTTTCTCATCCGGGCTTGGGACCGGCAACGGCGGAGTTGTTGTTGTTGTTATTATTATTATTATTATTATTATTATTATTATTATTATTATACAATTGTATCACAGCGGCCAGTTGTTTCACCGG
The DNA here is from genome assembly GCF_009769535.1 of Thamnophis elegans. Lineage (NCBI taxonomy): Eukaryota > Metazoa > Chordata > Lepidosauria > Squamata > Natricidae > Thamnophis > Thamnophis elegans. Next base: position 44,550,099 of record NC_045546.1, read on the forward strand.
ATTTGGCATTGGTTACTAGTCGGGCCCCACCCAGGGGCCTAGGACGTCATAACGTATTTTCGTAATATGCGTGCAGATCCAAGCAGTGCAGCTTTTTGCATTTGACTGATGGTGATTTTGTCAATTTTTAACTGTTTTAAATGTAATTCCAGTGCTTTTGGAATAGCACCCAGTGTGCCAATTACCACTGGAATTACCACTGCTGGTTTGTGCCATAGTCGTTGAATTTCGATTTTTAAGTCCTGGTATTTTGCGATTTTTTCATGTTCCTTCTCGGCGACCCTGCTATCACCTGGTATTGCGATGTCTATGATTGTGACCTTATTTTTCTCAACCAGTGTGATGTCTGGTGTATTATGCGCCAGTATTTTGTCGGTTTGTATACGGAAATCCCACAAGATCTTGACCATCTGATTTTCTGTGACTTTTTCAGGCTGATGTTCCCACCAGTTTGTTGCTGTTTTAATATTATAATTTTTGCACAAATTCCAATGGATCATTTGTGCTACTGAATTGTGCCGCAATTTATAATCAGTCTGTGCGATTTTTTTACAGCAGCTGAGTATGTGATCAACAGTTTCGTCAGCTTCTTTGCAAAGTCTGCATTTGGCATCATCAGAGGATTTTTCGATTTTGGCCTTAATGGCATTTGTGCGGATAGCTTGTTCTTGCGCAGCCAGGATTAGTGACTCTGTTTCTTTCTTTAATGTACCTGTTTTTAACCATAACCAAGTTTGTTCACTGTCCACTTTATCTTTTATTTTTTCCAGAAATTGACCATGCAGTGCTTTGTTCTGCCAACTCTCCATTCTTGATTTTATCACATCTTTTCTGTATTCTTGTTTTGTCTGTTGGGCCTTCAGTAGATTTTTGTTCTTTACTTCGATTAATAGATGTTCTTGACTTTCTTTTAAATAATCAGCCAGTGCACGTTTTTCTTCTTCAACTGTTTGCTTCACTTGTAATAATCCTCTGCCACCTGATTTTCGGGGCAGATATAGTCTATCAGTATCCCCACGTGGATGTAAACTGTAGTGCATTGTCATTAGTTTCCTGGTTTTTCGGTCCAAAAGGTCCAAATCAGCTTGTGTCCAGTTAACTATGCCAGCTGTGTATCTTATAACTGGTATTGCCCAGGTATTTATGGCCTTGATTGTATTTCCACCATTCAATTTAGATTTCAAAATTTTCCTAACTCTGTTGGTGTACTCTCGTCTGTTATTAATGGTTTTATTATCTATATACCACTGTGATGTAGTTTGTCTTAGGCAAATATTCAAGGAGTGCAGAGAAAAGCAACAAAGATGATTACAGGGCTGAGGGCTAAAACATACGATGAACAATTGCAGGGATTGGATATGTCTAGTGTAACAAAGAGAATGATGAGATGGTAGCAGTGTTCCAATATTTGAGGTGCTGTCACAAAGAAGAGGGGAACAACCTGTTCTCCAAAGCACTTGAGGACAATATATGAAGTAAGAGATTGAAACTTATTAGAGAGACATCCAATCTAGATCTAAGGGGAAATTTCTTAACAATGAGAACAATTAACCAGTGGAATCACTTTCCTTCAGAAGCTGTGGGTGCTCAAACATTGGTGTTTTTAAAGACGAGATTGGACAGCCATTTCTCTGGAATGGCATAAGGTTTCCTGCTACAACAGGGGATTGGACTAGAAGACTTCCAAGGTCCCTTCTAACCCTGTTATTCTATATTCTGTAAATAATGGAAAATATTTTTTGTCATTAAGAAAAGAAATCATCAGTCTTGGGTATATAGAGTGTTCAACCTCCTATGGCTGAAAAGCAAAGTCTTCATAAGAACTAATCTGAAAGTTATCACTAATATTTTTCTCCTAACAAGAGAAATTAGATGTATGAGTCTCACAGTCAACAAAGCTTGTAATTCCTGTTGCAGAATAAGAGATCATTAACTAGACATATTTGCTTTCTGGTCATATGTTGTAATACAATCCACACCATCCCCTATCTACACAATTATAGATTTGTATAATTTTAATCTTTTTTTAAGTTTTAAGAACCTTACTATATACTGTATTTACACATACACACATACATAAACACACAGGCATGAAAATGGTTTGATTAATCTCAATCCATTCAGCAATTAAAAGCCACACATAAACATGCACCACATAAATACTATGTATAGAACAGCTCAGTGCACACATCCTGGAAGATTGAGAGGTTCCCTGAGGATGGGCTCCAGCATGAGTCCAAAAGCTTGGAAGAACAAATCTTTGGTCTGGATTGACTCAGATTGGATCCTCCGTTATCCTGAGGCACATATATTTGCCTTCATTTGCAGTTTGAGTAAAATTTAGGAAAAATAAATAAAACAGAACAACATCAGTTTCTGATAACCCAGGTATGTCTTCATTGCTAACACAATCTTCAACAACCAAAATTATACCTATAGCCATGTCCATCACCAGAAATCAAATTGACTCTATTATTGGAACCAGGAATTGGAAGAGCTTGGTTACAACAGCAAAGACATGACCAGGGATTGACAATATAACTGACCACAAATTTCTTATGTCAGGTTCCAGGTCAAGCTTAAATATAAGAACAAAACCAAGGAATATTCAAAATATACCCTGAGTGTATGCACACCATTTTCAAGGAGAACATTAGAAGCTCCTTTGAACTAAATTAGTTTACAGGAAACCAACAGAATTGTGCAATGTTGTAGTTAAGGATAAATATTAAAAAAAAAAAATCTGCCAAAATCTAAGAAACAGAAGAAAGCCAAGAGTATGTCAGAACAAATAGTGGAAATTGCCAAGAAGAAAAAAGTATCCAAAGATAAGAATGATGAAGTTCATGGGAAATTAATAAAAATTTTCAAAGATAAGTTAAAAGAGAAAAAAGCAATATTACAGTGACATGTAAAGATAATGAATGGGGAAACAGATCCAGAAAGAACATTTAAAGTCTTCCAGAACATTTCTAAACTCAGAAAGAAGTTCCCAAACTTGAAATTGGGAAAGGATGTCAGTGGGCAGATATCCCACTGATAATGGGATTTATGTTGATAATATCACTTGAAAGTCAAAAATAGGGACTTTGAAAGGTGTCAAAGTAAGTGACTTAAACATAATACAATACAATATTATAAAAATTAACATATATGTCTAATATACATGTCCTAATTATTTTGCTACTATGGTTCATTGAGTCAACCCTGACTTCTGGTAATTTCAGGAACAAGTCCAAGTTTTCTTGTCAACAATTTTGGAAGTGGTTTTCCAACCTTTTTTCTAGGTTGAGAATGTGTAAGTGGTTCAAAATCATCCATCTGGCTTTTGTGCTTAAGGGGGGGGGGGGGCTAGGTCTCAGATACTCCTGGCTCCTAATCCAGTATTTCCACAACTATATCAAACTGGCTGTCATTCTAATTATAGCTACAGGGGGAAAACGAGTTGTAGATGTAAAATAAAGAATTAAATGGAAGCTTGTTCAAACTCCCCTTATAGATAAATCATCATTATATCTATATTCCCTAACAAAACATATGCAAAGGCTACATGCACATTTACAGTTCACTGTTATACATCCTTCTCAACATCAGATCCTGCAACATTAAGTGGAAATTACTTCTAGATAAGAATACATAAAATTGCACAATTACAGGAGCAAGCTTTGACTAAATTGAAAATATAATTTCTGAGTAGTACTTGTCACTTAACAAACTTAGGTAAAGTGCATTCTCAACTGCTAATTAAGAAAATCAGGAGACATGTAATTTTTTAATAGTTTTGCATACAGCAGCCTAATTGTAAAAGAACAAGCAAGCCTTTAACTAAAGATTTCACGGACACCAGTTTATCTTCATTTTGTGCATTCCCAGCAACAAAGAACAATATTAGTATAAAGAACAAATAATGCAACAGCACTAACAGCCATATTGTCTCAGGAAACTCTGTCACTAGACATTATTTTGCACATCAGTGACATTGCTAGAGTACTCATGAAGGGAAGGGTCAATCAATATGAGTGCTTTCAGTTCAGGCTTTTATCATGCAGTCACTCTGCATCACTCATTGTAATGTTATGGAAGGTCAAGACTTTTTTTGTTTCCACAGTGCAGCTTTCCGCCGCTTTTTCTTCCATTTAAATTTTTTTAATTTTGTGATGCTAAATTAACCAAAAAGCAAAATATAAATGCATACAACAGCATTAAAGATCAACCTGACTTCAGAATCAAAAAGCATAGTAATACAAAAAGAATATAATTTAAGCATAATACTGCATTAAAATTGCCCTACAATAAATATAGGTATGTTCTTGAAGAATAATTTGCAATGAGTAAAAGAAATATCTTATAGTGCTAAATTTTTTCCCTCACATGTTCTATTTAAAATTTCATTTTAAAATTCTAGTTAAGATATATACTACACATTTTACATCTTTTGTCTAAACCAGGGATCTTCAACATCTGGGCCGTGGCCCACTACCAGGCCATGTCCTATTCACAATCAGGGTATATGAGCGGTGAGCGGGCGTGCACCCATTGCTCGACTTGCACAAGTAATGGGCTGGGGCACATGCATGCACAGCTCAACTTGCACATGTTGAGCTGCATGCGCATACACATGTGCACCAACCTGCCACTTGCTTCCCACTGGTTCCCCTCTAGCCTGGCCACCAAGCTGCGAAGTTGGGGACTGCTGGTCTAAACAATATATTTCTTAATACTATAATCCTATGGTAAATGTTGTGACTCAGCAGCAGTCTTCTGTGAGTCTTTTCGGGATGCAAGATTAATTATGCAGCTGGGGCTCGTTAGGGGCATATTCTGGGGATAAAAGGACGGATGGTGCCATGCCCTAGTTGCAAGAGTCAAAGTTCCTTGGTTCGCTCAACATTGATTGATCATCAGTCGTGGTTTATGTAAGATACACTTGGAGAAGTGCTTTGATTTCTGTAACCCTGATTCGTAGAGACTTTGGAAGAAGTGCTTTGCTTTTGTTTTGTTCAACTTGTGTTGCCGTAAGAAAGATTTGTTTTTCATTCCGTTATCTTCAGGCAGAGACTGTAATTAGGTTTATTTTGGGCTCCCAGCCAGTCTGAGCCGAGAACTGATAAAGAGAGTTCCTTTTAAGTTGTTTGCCTGTCATCTGTTTAACGAGCGGAGAAGGGGGGAGAGAACAGGTAAATATAGATGGAAATGAATTCTCATTTTTGTCTAAATAAATACTGTTCAAATAGATCTTATTATTTATTTATTACTTCACTAATATTATATAGAATAACTGAAATGCTATGGGTAGAATGCAGTTGGATACAAGATTCATCCTAGGTATTATTGCTATTTATTCTACGAAGTCTTTCATTTCTGATGGAAGTTCATCAATATTGTCTTTGCTCTTCTTATGTAGGAAGAAACCTATTGCTTTTTAAATATCTAAGGCACAAATATGCACACACTTTATATTTCTTTTGTTTTCTCCTATTGATGAAGGTAACCAGATGTATACTAATACAAAAATCATGTTATCATTATTAAGATTAAAATTGTTGTGCCGTATGGCAGCTGTCACATTCTAACTAGTCATGTGACTAAATCATATATGATGGCTGCACCATCTAGTGCAATTTTCATAACCAAATAAAATCTATAAAAATGTTTGAGAATAAATCCATCTGAATTTGAAAGGATTTACTTTTGAATAAATACATGCACAACTGTGATTATTAAAAAAAGCCATCTTATAAATCAAAGTGCAAGGGAAATAATGTGGAAATAAAGCAAAAATCATCAGGATTCAAATTCACCTACTAAATTCGCTGAAATTTAGTATTTATTGTATGCTTGGTACAAAGGCTAGTAGCTGGTTTTATTAAAATGATGCAAGTTATATTATAATACATTTAGAATATAATCGAAAAATTTACTCTGAGTCATAAAAGACAAAAAATGGGGGGGGGGGGTTCTTTTAATTGTAATGTGCATTGTACCACATACTATTCTATTACTTCATTTTAAGAATTTGTAAACTTGTACATATTTCTTGTACACACATTTCAAAGTTTAAAATAATAATAGAAGAATATTTCCAAATAAATAACATGTAAATTATTCATATTTTAAATCTTTTACATTGCCTAGAAAATATTAGATGCCTGAGACCAACTCAATGTTCAGGATTGTTTTACTTTTTGTTTTCTTCAGGCACATTAGTTTTTCTATGCATAGATTACTATCCTTCTACTTTCACACTGACAGATTTCTGTTCATGGTTTTAAAAAAAGGAGATAAGTTTTTTGATATGGTGCAGATATAGTGAATATAATTGCCACGAATCTATCCAGGTGTAGCTAAATGATTTTTCAGGCAAAGAACTAATAGCAAAGCTTTTTATACAGTAATTTCCTTGGGAAGGTTCAACTGAATGAAAACTCATCAGAAACCCTGCTGGGATTCCATCAGCAGGCATTTATTTGCAGTTGCTTCTACACCTGCTTACACAGTAATAATACACTAGTGAGTTAAACATCTATGCCAATGCAAATTAGCTTTATTTTGAACCAAACAGTGGATTTTAACACATAGATAAATAGAAAAAAATGTGGCAATGTGCAGAAGGCACTGCACATAATGTGCACACACATTGTGTGTGTATGTGTTTGTACATGCATCTGTATGTACATTTTATTTCACATTTTAAAAGCTATTAAGTCCCAGAATTACTTAGCCATTGCTATTTATAGAATTACCTGGAATGCTATAATAACTTTTTCCTATTTCTTTTAATCTGAGCTTTACTACCTAAAATTCTTTCTTTGTACTATACAGGAATCTTTTCTCTTCGGAACAGTTGTCCTCTATATGCTTTAATTTTATGTGCGTCAAAGATCCCTATAAGCAGCTTTAAAAGCATTCTAAAGTGGCTGTTCTGTGAACCCTTAAAATTTAACATCAATATTTAAAGTTAGAATAACTGAAACACCACTTTAAAATGCTTTTAATTCCTCATTTTGCCAAAGTTTGGATTATATAATAACATGTGAAGAGACTTAAAACAGTTATCATTTACTCTACTTTTCTGATGTTTAAGATTTTTGTAAATCCAGTGACAGTGCAATGCAAGTTAAAGTTTTATGATTATAGTAGCATTTTAAAATTAGCTCTCCTTAAAGTAAAGCAAACTTTATAAGACACAATGATATCACCAAGACAGACAATGTGGATGTAAGTAATCAAGAAAGAAGAAAGAGTTGGAAGAAAACAGACTGGATATTCTACTCCATTCATAAGCCTCACTTCTTTACTGTCTCAAAGGTGCTTTTCCAAAAGGCAATTGCACTTTCTTGTTAGAACTGAATTAGAACTGACGAAGCTTCTTGGATGAGAAGCAAAATATTTTCAAAGAAAAAAAAACAAGAAAGGGAAGTTGGTTTTTGGAAAAGCACTTTTGGGACAACCATGACCTGGATGATTGAGAACCTCCGTAGACATCCATCTCCCTACTTTTTTCTCTGTTTCTTTCTATCCATTAATCTAACATGGTTTGATTACCAGGCCATAAACTGGTCTCCCAAAGGGCAATTACTTTTCTGATCCAACTAAAGAAATGAAAAGGAGCTTTGCTTCCCCTAACCTTTTCAAACAGGATAGAAAAGATGCAGTGGTTTCCATTGGAGGGAAAAAATGTCTTAAATGGAAAAAGCAATACTCTTCATTGTACCACTGCTAGTGATAGCATGAACATGGAAAAGTGAAGTCAACACTAAGCCAAATTTGCTATGACCTTTGTGTTCACCCCAAGCACACAAAGACACCACTTTGGAAGCAGTATTCACATAGAGGTGGACAATTTGTTAACTGCCATTTCATGAGCTTTTAATAAGCTGGTCTTGTTTTCCCTTGAACTTCCTATGGTAGAATAGAATTTTTGAAATAACTTTTAATATAATCAAAAGGCATTGCAACTGTAATTGTTTTGTTTCTTCAAGCTTTAGCTTCACTCTGCGCGTTTTTGAAGGCTCAATTTTTTCTTTACTTTGATCAGTAAGAGATCACCAAGTATAGAACAGTGGTAGCTTATGATTATCTTCAGAGAAGCCTACAGTAGAGAATATTTTAGCTTAAAAGAATGTTGTGAAGTAATATGGACTACTATTTAGTAATGGAAGAGAGTAAACATGGACAAAAAATGAAATGTGCTAACCTATACAACTTTCTTCCTTATTAAGTAAGATCATTAACAGATTTGTTCTGTGTGATAAATACTGCTGAGTTTTAATTTGTCTTTATTTGAAAAGAAATTATAACTGTTAAAAGAAGGGTTGAACTACATTAAACATGAATGACTGTCAATTTTTTGATGTAGTCAGGATCAAGAGACAGATTTTGTAGGATTTCAGGAATATAACATTATTATAGCAGAATCCAAATAGTTTCTTTCTGTCCATTATTAATTAAAGAATACTAAAACAGGGTTATTCTGAGTTTTCTTCAAATGCTTCCTTCAACCTCTGAACTATGTAATAATTTTTCCAAGTACCTTTACCAGTTTTTCATATCGAGGTCATCCCTAAATTCCTTTACACCAGCTCCCCTGATGATTTCATTCACTTCTCTCATGTGCCAAGTTTACGTGAGTTTCTGAGTCCAATAGCTACCTTGGAAGTATTATTCCTAAAATGGATTTTAAAAATGCATCCCTAAAGTAATGTAGAGAAGAATAAAATGGAAGAAATACACTAATTCAGCTAAATATAAATTCAGTTCAGTAAGATATAATATTTAAGAATTTGAAATAAATTTGTTTGGAATAGGATTAAAAATTCATACTGACCAGCAAGTTACTATTCAGCTACACACATTTTCAAACATTTTTGTTGACATTAATATTTTAATGGTCATTAAAAGAATCCTATTCAACTTGGTGCTTTCCAGATTTTTGGGACTACTAGCACCTATCATTTTCACATAGTGAAATTATGACAGACGTAGTCTAAAATATATAGATAGCATTGTATGGGGAAGTTATAACTTTTTTCTAAGCAGAAACTAGATTTAAATATTATATTCAGCCTTTCTATTTTCTCAAAAGGGTGAGTAATGACCTTCCAATTGGTCCTAAAGATTAGGAGCATGAATTAAACAAAGATAATATAGAATTACTACAATATCTATAAATTGCTAGAAAGTACTATATACTGTAAAATTTACACTTCCAATTCTTTATTAACAATATGTATAATTACTAGATAGTAAATCCAAGCCTTATTTCTAACAATTAATAAACAACTCCTCCTCCTCCTTCTCATTCTTCTTCTTCTCTTTCAAAATCAAGTAACTGTGGTTTGATAACCAGCAGAAATAGGGGCCAGGGAAACGGGCTGTTACTAAATCATCAAAGCAAGCTGTGTATAATAATAAAGCCACAATTATTTTAATGTAATGGAAATATAAATACAAAACTTATATTTAATCAAAACAGGTCTGACAGAAAATAAAGCTAGAGATTTTTAATAGACCATTGAGATATTGCTATTCTGTACCAAGTAGAAATATTGCAAAGATATTTTGCACTAACAAAATTTAGTCAACTACATTTCAGAGAGTGAACCCTTGGGTGTTTTGCTCTTTATAAAATACATAAATAGTTTTTGAAGTTTAGTTGAGAAACAATATATCCTACATCTCTCTTTCCTTTCATGTAATGACTCTGAGTCCTTAGGGGGTGACAAAAAAAAATAGTTTCATTTGCTGGGTCTTGAATTGCGGTGATTTTAGGCCTATAATTTTGTGATAGACAAGTGCAATATTACTTTATAATTTATGTCCAAGAGTATCAAGAACAAATTTGTGGTATGGTTGAAAGTGTAATGTTATTTTTTTTAATTTTTTTAAAATGATATAGCTGATTCATTGTTTATAAAAAAACCTTTAGAATAGTAGAAAGTACTTTTCTGTCTCTAGGAGCTTATGGTCCAGACTTTGTCATTATAAGACAAAAAAAAGGGGGTTAGGTGGGAGGGAGAAAATAAGAAAAGAAGGAAAGATAGAAGCAAGGAAAGAAAAAAAGGAGAGGAGAGGAGGAAGGAAGGGGAAAAGGAGGGAAGGAAGGATTGATTTAGAAACAAAGCCAGTTGTTTTAGAAAGTATTCCTTTATTATGCAACCAGCAAAGTTCTAAAACAAAAGTCATTCAAAGGATCAGAAATTTTTATTTACAATTTATTTAGATAATCAATAGGCATAATTTGATCTACTAAAACACAGAGAATTCTCAGGATGGCACAACAATAACACAAAGCAATGTTTGTAATGGTCAGTATAAATGCTACAAGTAAAAAATATTAATTGCATTCAAAATTTCTTAATCAAATTATGTTTGGGACAAGAAAAATATATAGTAAAGAGCTTCTTTTTTAAACAATTATATGCATTCATGCATTTTTCACTAAACAAATGGTTTAATGAAAATGAATATTAATGAGCCTTTTAGATATACCTAGATAACAACTGACTAATAATTGCAAAGTTTTGTTAGTTTCCTTTTACATTATCATTATACATATATTAACAATATAAGATATATCCAAATGTGCAGATGATAACTTTAATAGGTATACATTTTTCTGATAGGAATAGTACAAAAGCCAACTGAGAATAAAAGAGAACAAATAAATGGGATCATAATTTATTTATACATAAAATAGCAACTAATAGCATATTTTAAAGAAGAAATCATGGTGTCCTGTCTATGACAATAGATTACATAGTAGATAGATATAGGCAATATTTGACACATACATTCTATTTTCTCAAATTGTTTCACTTCTCAGTTCTGATAACAAAAAAAGTGTTTCATTTTGAAAGTTGTAGTACTTTGCCTGCAAAGATTTATACTATTTCAAATTATGCATAATGGAACAAACAATATACTAGAAAGGCTTCCTTAATATTTTATTAGTCATTAAAAACAGTGAACAGAAAACTTTGGAGTAAATAAATACTCTAAAACTTGTTTAATTTTTTGTTTCATCATTGAGGAAGATTTATTAATCCCTAATGATTTCACTCATATGCTTAAATAATTTATTTAACCTTTTCATTATATAATTTATTTGATTTATTCACAGAAACAAAAGCAAACTATTACATCAACTTCCTTCAATATTGAACAGTTGTTCTTTGTCCCAGAAATAAAAGGAGCTATTATAAGCTCCTTACTTTTTAACAGCTATTTTAAAGTCAGCTTATTGCTACAGAATTCTATTTATATTATGTTGGACTTTTAACAGTAAACATATGTTGTAAGCATTAAAACCCAAATATTTTTCTTAACTATAAAAAATTTTTTTATGACTTAACTTGTTGCAAAATAAAATATCACTTCCTGATGAACATGTAATTTAACCACGTATGGATAAATATCTACAATCTGACTGTTCAACATAGTGCATCATTTTATATTTTATTTTCCCAATCAATAAAATACAACAAAAATAAAACACAGCTGAATAAAACCAAATATCTCCTATAGACAATACTTAATATTACCTTTTCCCATTTTTCTTCTGAATAAACTAAAAAAGTACTTTGATATTGTGCAAATTCACTAGAAAAATGTTTTTAGGAAGAAGTAATTTGATACCATACAGTAAAATTACATTTCTCATATGGATGGTTAAAAAAATGTAAAGATTCATTCTTATCCAAAATCTAGGTATTTATAAACTGAAACAAATATAACATAGCCCTATAACAAGTTTGTAATGTTTAAAATGGGACCTTTAGAAATTATTTTTGAACTGTGCCTTTCACAAAATCCTGCTCTCACATACAGGCTACTAGCTGATAACCTGGTGTTGCCTGGGTATTTATTTATAGGGGAGAAATGTCTGGACCAAATTTCTAATGTTGGATTTTCCTTACTAGAGGGAATCCCCTTGTGGAGTACTGCAAGAACAACTTCTCTCAGAGCCTGATTCCAGTGACAATTAAATTAGTTAAAAATGTTTTCCCTGTGCCCCCAGAAGCATAATTTCTAATGTTGGATTTTTCTCTTACCAGAGGGAGCCCCCTTGTGGACTACTGTGAAGCCATTACCACAGCAACTCCACTGCGCTGTACAGTAGAAGCTATTTTAAGGCAGTACAGTAGAAGCCATTTTAAGGCACAACAGACTGCATCTTAACAGAACACACACACTGAGAGGTGTTAGGGGTGTCTTGCCCCAAAAGTATTTGTTTCCAGAGAGTAAGTCATCTGTGTACCAAGTTTGGTTCAAATTGCTCGAGGCGTTCCAGAGTTATGCTGGAACACCCACCCACACAGATACAGATACAGATGCAGATGCAGATGCAGATGTGCACGCACGCATACACACACACACACACACACACACACACACACACACAGTGTCTGGATGCCATTCTAAAGATATCCTTGAACCTGCTGTATGATCTGCCAATTATTTTTAAAGGGAAAAGCTAAGCAAGTTTTCTATATAAAAATGTGTGTGGAAGCAAACAGAAGTATAGTATAAACACCAAACCAAACAGAGAAAATATATACAGTATATGGTGTATTTAATTAAAATTTGGAGTAGACATTTAATTATACAATTTATCAAAGGAATCACAGTGCATAGTTATTCACATCTCTACCTGCATAGCTCCTTCACTGGTAGCTAAATTACTTCTACAATACTGAAGGCAGGTTCCCTGTTATATTTATTTTCACAGAAAGAGTTTTGACCACTTCAAGATTATTGATTGAAAAACTCCACCACAAATCCATAATATTAATTTTTGGAGTTGAAATGTGGATGGTGATGGTAATGGTGATGATGTTGATAGTGACGATGGCGATAATAATGGATTTTAATTAAATCAATGTTTTCTTTTAGAATTCAGTTTGACTCATAACGAAAATAGATGCATGGAATTAAGTCTGAGATAAAGGCATTATCTCAAAGAACTCAATAGGTTTTGTTCACCCCATAAAAACAAAAGGAAGTAGAATTTTCTCACAACATGTTTTGAAGGTTTTGCTGATTGTTCTGCATATTTATCACTAATACTACAGGGTAAGAAAATACTGTGGTTGAATGGGATCTTGCACTGTTCAATAACATGCATGCTTTCTCATTATACAAAAGGCCTATGAAGCAGCTGTATGGATAAAAATGAAGACACCTGTTTTTCCAAGAAAGGATTATTTGGAGTTTTTAGTACAGCTATATTGTTACAACAACAATTACATTCATTGTAGCACTTAAATGAAAATTCCTTACTCAAAATGCTTCAGAATTACACGTGCATAAACAAATAAAGAGTCTAGAGTACAAATCACCTTTTCCACTCTCAGTTGAATGCTTCTAAGTGATTTGCAGGAAATGCAAAAGTGTAGAGTTTTATAGTTCTGTCTAGAATATGCCATTAAAATACCACTTTAATGTTCTTGGCTGTCTGACCTAATTCTACCATTTTTTAAAACTATAATGGTATGGAGTGTGTGTTTGTGTGTATGTGTGTGTTGTTTCACTTAATATTTTTCAAAGAATGAGGGAAACATTTTTCCTGCATTCCACTGAAGTGGATGCTAAAGTAAGGTCTAGTTTGGACAATTATCAGAATGGCCCAGAAAATATTAATCATGATAATATTATTTTTTGTAAATAATGAAGGCATATACTGTACATAAAATACAAAATAAATACATATTGGAGGAAAACAAGTGGAATTAATAAATCAGGAAACAGGGAGAGCACTTGATAAAAGGTTTTAAAAGGCTTCTGATTCATTTAATCATATATTGAAGAATTGGGTTTCCTGATAAATCACCATTCTAGCGATGAAATATTGAATTAGCCTCAAATACCTATATGAGAAGTTTTTACAACACTTCAAAAGTACAATAGGTGGTACCAGGGGTGGGTTCCTGCCAGTTCTAACCTCTTCTATAGAAGAGGTTCCATAAATCTACCGTGCCATTTAGAACCAATTCCAGCTCCCTCCCCCGCCCATCCACACCACACTTGCCCCGCCCACTGCTCACTGATTGGATGGCTCACCAATCACCCCGCCCACCTCTAAGAGTCCTATCTAAACCTTAAAGTTTTAAAGCTGTCAAGTTTGAACATCCCTGAGGTGTTTTTTCTAAAGGGTTAGGGGTGCAAGGGTCTTGTAACTTGACAGCTTTAAGATTTGCACATTTCAATGCCAGAGTTCCTGAGTCAACATGACTGCAGGAGGAATTCTAGGAGTTGAAATCCACAAATCTTAAAGCTGTCAAGTTTGAACACTTCTGGGGTTTTTTTTCTAAAGGGTTAGGGGTGCAAGGGTCTTGTAACTTGACAGCTTTAAGACTTGCATGCTTCAAATGCCAGAGTTTCTGAGCCAACATTTTGGTTGCTAAGCAAGAGCGTTGTTAAGTGAGTTTCACCACATTTTACAAGTTGGCCGTGCCCACCCAGTAACATGACTGCTAAGCCACTCCCACTTGGTCACATGGCCAGCAAGCCATTCCCACAAAGCAGGCCACACCTACAGAATACAGAAGAGGTTCTAAAAATTTTTGAAACCCACCACTGGGTGGTACCCATATCTGTGGGGTTGGCTGATATCATCACTTAGAAGATTTTGGGCAAGCTTCTTGTGTATGATATTCCTCATATTTGGAACTTTCAGAAATGTGGAAACCTAATTAATATAATCCATTTCCCCATTTAGTTTTAATAATGGTAATGTAGTTCTACAGCAAGTGCTCTAAGACAACCTTGAAGGTTAGACTGTACTTTAAGTAGTATGTCAGTATGCATCCCAGAAAAAGAAATGAAATATAAATCCAATAAGATATATCTAAGAAATATGCTACTGAATTTAATTTTGCTTATCCTTAATCTGATCTTTTCCAAAGCCATTTTTCTCAAGTTTACTGTAAAATTTTCTGTTTAAGGAGAAATGTGGGCATTGTAGCATATGAAAAATTTATTATAAGATCTTAACAAGACAATTTTTACCACCCATTTAGATATTATTAGAAAAGATCTAACTTGTATTTTAACTAGAATGATTTCTGCTGTCAGTCATGCCTCTTTCAGTAACCAAGAAAGAAACCTCCCAACTCCATTGTTTGTGGAATTAAAAATACTTTTACTGTTTATGAATAGATAGCAGCGAAGTAAAGCAAGGTCAGAATCAGAAAAGTGTGAAATCATACATATCAAGCATTTGCCCAGCCCCCTCCCTCCAACAACCCCCACCCCATTGCCCAATCTGCAACTCCTTTGGGTGTCATGTGGGTTGCATCTCCAAGAAACATCATTAGGTTGGTATGCAGGACAGTTGGCCTTGACCAGGTCCAAACATCGGCCATCAGCATGCACAGAAGATGGTGAGAACAAAACTCCCTTTTTGACTATCACTCCTGTACCATTTATTCCCATCCCAAATATCATGCCCCACTCTCCCCATTTCCGTGGCAGCCAAAAGCAAGCAAGTGAAGCAGAGGCTGACATCTGCTTTTCTCCAATACTGTATCTCTATTTTTAATAGCAAGATTCTTTCAACAAATTTGATAATAATAAATTACCAGATCATTTTCAGGTTGGAATTATAGGAAAGTTATTCCAATCTAAGCAAAGAAACTGTTGAAGAGAAAAACACTGTTCAAAATATATTTTAGAAAATAAAACTTGTTATTTGGGATTGAACCGGTATGCTAAATGTATAGGAGACACTGAGGAAATAATGATTTACTTAAATATGAAATTGTTACAAATAATTATGTAATAAGCCTATTATACAACTATTATTTACGCAGTAATAAATATATTTTTCAAAAAGAAAAAAAAATCTTTAATACAATTTTTATCAAGATAAACCCTATAGCTAAGGAAATAATATTTATGTACTTCATCATGTGCTAGTTGTTCAGAAAATCTTTAAGCAGTCAAATTTATTACTACTAGTAAAACATGTCAACTTTCTATGGAAAGAAAAACAAAATGTCAGGTATTGTTAAGATCAGTATCTAATTTATTATTTTTTATTCTGTTACTTCTGTTGAGCTAGTCCAGCATTTGCTATTCATTAATTTTATAATAAGTATCAATATTCCCAGGACATTTCAATTTTTATCTTTCCCATCATTTATCATTCTTTCTGTATAACATTATTTTCCCCCTACATATCCACAAATCTTGAAAATACAACAGTAGCAGAAAGCTATAATTCAACAGCTGCATAAATCATTTGTGCTGAGACACATACACATTTCCTAATGCTCCTCAGAATGTGATTACTGCCTCCCGGTAATTTAACATTTCAACATTTCATTTAAAAAAAAACACTGGAACTTTAATCCTTCTAAAATGCCTATATGTGAATTATTTCTTTACATTCTCTAGATACACATGCACAGAACTTTATATATGTACAAAATTGAATTGCTGAAAGGAGATCATGGAACCCAATGCTACAATTCAACACATTGCTTTTTAGACATAAATGTACATCCAGCTAATATTCCACCAATAAAACTATAGGAAGGAAGGAAGGAAGGAAGGAAGGAAGGAAGGAAGGAAGGAAGGAAGGAAGGAAGGAAGGAACATATGCTCTCAGCTGGTATAAAAATATTTTTGGCTGGCAGAAAATAATTAACTAATATTATGATTGTACTATTAGTAATTTCAGGATGCATCAAAGTGTGAAATCTTGTCCAATATTATTATGGTTGTTGCACTGTCATCCAGATATATAGATATATAGACTGGATTTGGCAATTTTATTCTCTTAGCAAGTCTTTCCCAAGGACCTGAGACAGGAAGATATTCTATTTCATCCTGCTAAAGGTATCATCATAGGATGTAAGCTGCAACCACTGTTTTTTACATTGACCGACAGTGATTTTTTTCTTTGCCAATAGTATTCAAATGGGGCTCCAGATGTTTTGAGATTGCACCTAAGGCACCAATTGCTATTGATACTATCTTTGCTTTCTTTTGCTACATTCGTTATTATATACACAACAATTACAGCTGCCAGTTCTTTACCTGGGTGTTGGCCTTCATATGCATTGAGTTTTTTTTAAGAACTTAGGATGTCAAATATATCAGCATAGTACACATGTGTATTCAAGTAATGTGGCTTTTTGTAATTGACAGATAAATAGTTTATCTATAGGCATATTTTCTAAATGCCATCTTCAATTTTTTTAAAAAAAATGCATTTTATGTCAATAATTACTAGGCTCATAATGCCTGATTTATGCCATTGTGCCACCATACTACTTTTTTTTTCTAGCATACCAAAAATCACACTACAAAGAATCCTTTTGTTTTGTAGATACATTTGGTGGCTTAAGAGATAACAAGGGTGACCTTAGTCTTCTTATCTTTAGCAAGAATAAGCAGCCAGTTTTCCACTAAAATCTTCAAAACTTAAAGGGCGGGGGATAAGTAGAAAACCTTAGGCAGTAACCACCGCCACATAAAAAAGTATTTTAAATACATAAAGATAACATCTGCACATATAACACTGGATTAAAAAGAGAGTAAGAGACTCAATTCGGAGTAATGGTGAAGGCATCAGAGTAGAAATCAGAAGACCCTGAGTATTAGTCCCAACCTAGGCAAAAGCCATCTGGGTGACCTTGAGCCAGTCATTGTCTCTCAGGCCTAAGAAGCAGGCAAACCACTTCCAAAAATCTTTGTCAAGAAAATGGAGGAATTTGTCCAGAAGTTAACGCTGATTTAAAGACATGGAAAATAAATAACAAAATAAAACCAATGATAATTTTTTAAAAGAATCTATATGAATAGTCATATTAATTACAGGTACTTCATTATTGTGGACTCATCCCATTCTATGATTGTAAGTATAATCTTGATTACATGAATAATCTGCAGGATAGCAAGTTTATTAATATTGTCTAAAGGAATTTTTTGCAAATGTTGGGACTGAAGATGCTTATGTACAGCACTGTTTTGGCACTGCAGAACTAACTGCACGCTAAATAAATTGCTACTTATTCTTACATACATATTTCCATAAGATCTTGTATGCATTTGTGTTGGCTGTTCTTTGGTTTAAAAAGAAAACTATGGGCGGCTAGGCCAGGGCTAGGGTTAGGTTAGGGCTAGGGCTAGGGCTAGGGCTAGGGCTAGGGCTGGGGCTAGGGCTAGGGCTAGGGCTAGGGCTAGGGCTAGGGCTAGGCTAGGGCTAGGGCTAGGATTGGCTCTACTATTTTATGGCAAGGCTTGTATGCTAGCAATGCTTTTCCAACTGCTGTAATATACTCATGGTTATGGGTTACTGTGGTAACTGGAGTAACTGATGTGGTAACTGGGAGTGGGAGAACATTGTAAGCAATATTTACCTAAGTACATAAAAAAGACCTGACTTATGTACTGCCTTAAACAAAATGGAAAGAAAAAAATAGCTACTAATGCTGAAGTATGGGAAGCATAGCTCTGAATTTGTTTAAAGAAAGAAAGGACAGGCTAGAGAAGGGCATCTATTTGATTCTTTTTACAAACCTCTATTTGTCTTCTGTATGAATTTTCCTTTTACATTCTATAATAGGCCATGCATGTGTGTGTATTCACTAACTTTTTGTTTGAACTACATTTTTCTTAATGTCAAGGAAGTAGAAATATCTGTCCTTTAGAGGACTTGAGGAAAGGTTACAAAAGAATGATATAACAATGATTTTCACAGAACTCCATTAAAGCCTTCTTACTTAAAGTTCATGGCCTTCAAATAGCTTTAGATATATGTCATGAAACCAACAAAATCTAATGGAAGCTGTACACATTTATTCTCTACAACCTTACATGGTTTGATTTAGATTATATAAGAAGTTAAAAAAGAATAGCTGCCTTTAAAAACCTGCTAGAAGAAATCTTTTAAACAGTACAGTACAATCCAGATAGCATTAAAATAACAACACGGCAGCCCAGGAAGTAACTAATATGGCAAGAAACAATTTGTAGATTTCCTGTTGCATGTATTCAGATATTAGTCTTAAGGTGGACCTTTTGAAAAGGTCTGAATATTTTATTATGCAAACCCAGCTAGAATAACTATGCAATGCTCCTTAAATCTTGTTAGGTCATAGGCTTATTTTAAAACACCAAGAATTGAATCTTCAATGTGACCTATAAAGAAAAATTAGCCACAAATGTTTCATTAAAAATAAATGGAGTTGTAGGTCTAATTTTCACCGAATACTGCTGAAAATGTACCCTGAGTCTATTTTTCCTTTCTGAAATTGAACTAAATGAATAATTTATATAGTTCAAGTTTTTTCATTATTCCATGGATTTATAAAATGGATGAAGTTTTTGTATGACTTCCCTTTAAAAAAATTAAAATGACTAAGTAACTATAATTTCTAATAACTGAGAGATTGGCTTTTGTTCTTTATAACACACTTTTCTCCGTTAAGTTTATAGACCCGAAAGCAAAGGTTATTAAAACAGAAACATGATAAAATAACAATAGCATTTGAAATTATGTTGAAATATTCTCAATTGTTTATAACATCTAGTTCAGAGGTGGGTTCCTACCAGTTCGCACCTATTCGGTAGAACCGGTTCCTCAAATCTACCAAACCGGTTAGAAGAGGTTCCACCAGTGGACCCGGAAAGCAGGCCACACCTACAGAAGAGGTTCCAAAAATTTTTGAAACCCACCACTGGTCCTTGGATATGATTATTCTACATTATCAAGCTCATATTTATAAAAACACAGTGCCTCTGTGAAGGTAAGGATGACTACTGCATTTGTGGTGCAATCAGAACATTGTGTGTGTTAAATTTGTTTTAACGCAAACCAAAGATGCCTTTAAAAAAAAAGTTTACATCATATTCTTATGCACGTCAGTGCTGTGTGTGAGGTAATTTACGGTGGTTCTGACAAGTGTTGTCGGCATCTTCATATCCGGTCACATGGGCAGCAAGCCACTCCCATCCAGTCACATGGGTGGCAAGCCACTCCCACAAAGGAGGCCACACCCACAGAGTAGGTTTGAACAATTTTTGAAACCCACCACTGATCTAGTTGCAGAAAAGACTACTATTTCAATGAATGTAGACTATAGCAGGTATTAAATTGTATTTTCTGAGTATGATCTGCTCCCCGTGAATATTCAAAGCCTAGATAACTTAGCTCATATTCTATTGATAAAGGTATTTAAAAAACTTTTCTTTTGAAAAAAGTGTAACATACTGAGAAATCCATAAATGGGAAATGTTTAACGAATCTTATTCTCCAGCTCAGATGTCCTTAACTTTATATTAGCATAATTCCTATATTATTTACTACAACATTTTGCATTGGTATTTTATACTATGTGTCAGTGGGAGGAGGTTTTTCCCCTTTGAAAGGAGGAGGGTTGGGGATGGGGAATTGTTCTCAGAGAAGGAAGAGGAGGGTGACCTATTTCAGTGGTGTCAGGTAATGAGTGATATATGAGGCAACGGTGGGGCCAGGCACAGGAACACAACCTCGATGTTTAGTACCGGTCTCATGTTCTGCCCCCTTACACTCACCTCCTTTACCTGTTCAACAGATCTGTGGTGGCCCTGGTCTTAGGCTGCTGCTTTTAAATGCCAGATCAGCCCATAGTAAGGCTAGCCTTATTGCTGATTTAATCCTCAAAGAGAAGGCTGATCTGGCTTGTATAACCGAGATCTGGCTGGGCCCAGAGGGAGGTGATCTCCTCATAGAAATGTGTCCAGTGAGTTATTGAGCAAGGCACCAGTCTGGACCTCAGGGCCGGGGAGTGGGTGTGGGTGTTATTATCAGAGAATCTCTAGTAGCGTCTAGAGCAGCAGTTCTCAACCTGTGGGTTGGGACCCCTTTGGAGGTCAAACAACCTTTTCACAGGGGTCTCCCATCGGAAAACAAATATTTTCAAAAAAATACGGAAAACATAAAATAATTTTATGGTTGGGGGTCACCACAACATGAGGAACTGTATTAAAGGGTCGTGGCATTAGGAAGGTTGAGACCCACTGCTCTAGAGGCACTGCTCCACAAGTCCCTGGCTGTGAGACCCTTTTTCTTAGGTTGGGCTCAAAGGATCAGGTGGGATTGCTGCTATTATACCAGTCTCCCTGTTGTGTGGCAGCTTCCTTACCCGAGCTCCTAGACCTTGCCATGAGGCTGGTGGTGGAATTCCTCAGGCTTATAGTTCTGGGGGATTCTACCCTCCCAACCATGGGGGTGGGATTGGAGGTAGCCCGGGATTTCATAGAAACCATGACTTCCATGGGCCTATCCTTGGTCATCCAGGGCCCAACTAGTAAAAGTGGTCAAACACCAGATTTGGTGTTCTTGTTGGAGCAGTGAGAGTGCCACTGGAGGAAGACAAGGGGTGAACCTGATTGAACTGGGGTGGGGTAAGAGCTGCCTACCTCGTGATGATTCAAGTGGTGAAGTGTAAATATTTCTTCACACTAATTGCATCTGCAGATAATTGTCCAGGAACTCTCTTTAAGGTGAGACTCCTCCTCCTGGGGAAGGAGGTGATTGAGGTCCACCTGAAGGGGCACACTGAGGAATTTGTGGATTTTCTGGAAGACAAAATTGCTTGACTTTGTTCCCAGTTAGATGCCAGCATTGTTGCTGGTCTGGTGGAAGCCCTGAGGAGGTTCTCGCCCTGTTATCTGGGAACATTTTGATCCAGTTGCTCCCAAGGAAGTTGACAGGATCCTACGGTGTATGCACACAAACACCTGTGTTTTAGACCCATGTCCCTCCTGGCTTGTGAAATCTTCCAGGAGGGGACAGGCGGGTGGACTCTGGTGGTGATTAATGCTTCCTTACAGGGAGGGGTGATGCCCCAGCACTTTAAGGAGGCTGCGGTCCACCCACTTCTTAAGAAGTCATCGCTGGACTCCACCTGGTTGGTTAATTTCTAACCTGTCTCCAACCTTCCCTTTTTGAATGAAACAGATTATTTTAACTCCTACCAGTCAGGATTCAGGCCTGGATTTGGGACAGAAACAGCATTGGTTTTGCACTTTTGAATGATCTCTGGTGGGAGCACAATGGGATAATGCATCTATCCTTGCTCTATTTGACCTCTTGGTGGCTTTTGATACCATTGACAATGGTATTCTCCTGGGGTGGCTTTGGGGGATGGGAGTGGGAGGCCTTGTGCTACCTTGGTTCACTTCCTTCCTCTGCGGCTGCTCTCAGTCAATGTTGATAGAAGGGGAGAGATCCAGTCCCCACCCACTGCTTTACGGGATTCTGCAGGGCTAGGTACTCTCTCCTATCTTGTTCAACTTTTATATGAAGCTGCTGGGTGAGATCATCCATCACCATGGAATGAGATATTACCAATATCCTGATGATACTCAGCTGTATGTCTCGTCCTGTGGTGAGTTAGTGATGCTGTGTTCTCTCTCTCAGTGCCTGGAGGGTGTTAGGGGCTGAATGGGGAACAACGGGTTAAAACTAAACCCTTGCAAAACTGAGTGGGTCTGGGTTTGGGGTTCATTGACTCAGGGAGAATTGCTACCTTTGGTCCTGGATGGGATGGCATACCCTAAACAGACCCTGTGCATGATCTAGGGGTTTTCATGGACTCACAACTCCTGCTCAAAGAGCAGGTGGTGGTTGTGGCCAGGAGGCCTTTGTGCAACTGCAGGTTGTGTACCAGTTATGCCTTTTCCTGGACCAACAGTCCCTACTCACAGTCACTCATGGACTAGTCATTTCCTGTCTTGATTATTGCAATGCACTCTACATGGGGCTGCCCTTGAAGAGCACCCAGAAGCTCCTGTTGGTTGCAAAATGCAACAACCCACATGGCTTTGTGCTGATTCGGGTGTGCATATGTATCACGTCTCCTGCGGGAGCTGCATTGGTTGCCAGTTTTCTTCTGGGTGCAATTCAATGTGCTGTTTGTCACCTTTAAAGTCCTTCATCGCTTGGGACCAGATTATCTGAGGTACCATCTCTAGCCGGTCACATCTACCCAACTCATCAGAGCGGGGAGACAAGGAATGTTGCAGGTCCCATCCCCAAGGGAGATACACCTGGTGGGACCCAGAAGAAGTGCCTTCTTCACGGTGGCTTCTTCTCTCTGGAACATCATTCCCCCAGAGATTAGAATGGCTCCCACTCTAATACTCTTCCAGAAGATGCTGAAGACCTGGTTCTTCCAATGGACTTGGGGAACCCAGAACAGGATGGAACCCATTAAATGGCTCATGTGATCTGCTGTTGCTGGGGCGAGGGGTGGAGGGTGATTTTGTTATATTGCACTATATTAATTTATTTGATTCTTCTTGTTAGTTTTTATTGTTTTAAATGTGGTCTTTATTCTGAAGCCACCTTGAGGCACTATGGGCGAATAGCTGGCAATATAAATTCAGTAAATAAATAAATAAATAAATAATAAATAAATAAATAAATAAATTTTGCAAGTTTATAATAAAAAGAAACAGGACTTCTGTTTGATGTGATGATGTTTGCCGTGAATCTTGTAATATACCATGCACTATCTCTTTTAAGAAGCATAAAATTCATACATAAAATCTTATCACTTGATGTCTGTCTTGTCATGCTTGTGAATAGTTTGGCAAAATCCTGAAAAATATATGCTGCTTAGTATACAGGCAATAGATTATTATTTTAAAGTTACCGCTAAGTTAATATAGAATAAACTATAAACATAAGAACAAAACAAACCAGTGGGTGAATGATAAAAAAACCTGTGCGCACGCACCCCCCACACACAATTTCTCTTACTTCCTACAAAAACAGTGCTCAGCAACATACCTTTATTTGACAAACTCAAAGTTCATACATATGTATTCCTTTATGTTCTAGAAAGCTGATTTATATTGTTAGTTTAATAAAATCATTGTCTTAAAGTGAGCTGTGCAATGTTTTCCACAATAAAAGCATCTTGTTTTGTTTTTTTCCTCCTACAACAAGTTTATCAATTCATCTTTGCCTACATATTATTAAAGTTAAGAACTACTGCTATGCCAGCAGAGGGAGCACAAAACACATGAGTAGATGCATTTAATTTTACCCAGAATGTTTAGATTCTTAAAGTGAAGTATCTTTAGTTTGCAGCCTTCAGGGTTCCAATCAAATATTGTGTCTAAGTTATGAAGTATCCTACAAGTCATGCTTACTTCCTGGTGACTTATTGCAGGGTTGTTGTTGTTGGTTGTTTTTTTTTTGGCAGCAATATAGAAATATTGCCAGTCCAGGATTCCAGGTTATTTTTGGATTTATCAATCTGCTTCTGTATTCCAGGGAAGCCTTCCATCTAAGAACTAAATAGGCCTGATCCTACTTAGCTTCCAGCTCATACAAGTTTGGCCAGACAGTTCTACCCAGTGCTGCACATCTAAAGTAGTAATTGCCTTTTTCATTGTAACATTTATAAATCAAAATTATTGGCTTAGCAAAGGCAGTATACAGTTGACTTAATAACTGATCTATGTAGCAAACTGCCCAGCTCCCAGCACTTTGCTGATATTATTTATATTTTTTTCAAATTTAAAACCCATAATCAGATGCACAATTAAAGCTAACACATGAGGGAATATTATTACCTACATAAATACTTTCAAAATGCTACTCCTTCTCAAAGTGATTGGAAAGCTGTGAACCTAAGAGACATTCTAAGGTTAGCCACAAGACACACAGGGGAAAAAATCTTGATGAAATTCAAAATCAATGAGAAGAATGATAGATATTTCACAGAAATATCAGCATTGAAATAAATACTGATCATTGAATGTATTACTGCTTTCTGGTAGACGAGCATAAATAAGTTAACTTGATATGAATTAGAGATTTAGTACTTAAGAGAGAAATGATTTGATCTGAGTTTCATATCCAAGATTCATAAACATGGCAACTTAGATTTGGTCTGTTAAAATAAGTGTCCATGGAGTATAAGAAGAAAATGTCAAAATACCTGTAAGTGCTTTATGTTTTGGTGGATAAAAATACAGTAATGCTAGAATTTATAGGGGGCATTGATTAAACCTTTCGTCTGCTGATTATCTACAATGATGTAGTGCAATAAAATATTGAAATGTTCCTGTCATATTTCATTAAAAAAAATAATATCAGAATTGAGAAAAAGAAGGTGCTGAACTGGCTTTGTCATCCAGCAAAGTGCTGAACCAATGCAACAAGTATCCAATACTACCTTAAAAATAAGAACTTTCAAAGCCTATTTGAAAAGCTCTTATTCTTTCACTTCCTTTCTGGCACAATACTTGAAAATAGTCACTGAGTTGTCCTTGTAAGCAATTAGCTTCTCTGCCTCTGATTACTGGAGTTGGCATATTAGTTGTCAATGTTTGCCCTTCCTGGGAATGACCCCTGAAGAGTTTCCGGCCTTGATTATACAAGGGCTGTGGCTTTCTGGCAACAAGCCTTAGTTAATTAGTTAATTTATTAATACAGGCAACAGAGCAGGCTGACACAGTGAGATACACTGTCTCAGAGATATGCAGATTAAAAAAACCTGGCACCAAAAATTAGTTTTAATACCTTTGCACTCTCTCTCTTAAATATACTAAATATTTAGACCAGCACTTTTGGCCTTGCACCCATTCAGTGTGTTGATAAATCTTCCCCAATTATGCAGAATTTAAAACTAATCCAAGAATACATACTGTGCCGATTAGCCTAGAGCCCATATTATGTTGAAATCTGAACTGAATTGGGAGCTATGTTGGCACAACTAGCACAGAAATATATTTTTATGACTCAAAAATAATTAGTAAAGCTAAGCTAAGAAAGTGGCTGAAGTCCAAAACAATGATATCTTAATTGACCCTGAAAAGATGTGATTGGATGGAAATTTAGAAAATTCTAAACTTTATTGGCTGCTAACTAATGGTAACATTAGAGTGTCAATACTCCACCAATTAATATTCTCCATATAGGAAATAAATTTGCACCATTGTACAGCCCAGAGTCAGCAAAAACAGCAATCCAATCACTATAGTTGATTTAATGTACAGCTCTGAAGTATATCCCTCCTCTAATTTAGGAATCATGTTTTGTAAAGTGATTCATAGCTGTGAAGATTTATATATTAGAATATGAGAACAAAGATATAATTAACAGAAGAATTCATATATGAATTTTGAAGCACTTTTGTTTAAAAAAGAAGTAATTTTTATTAGTATATCTAGATTGAAAACCTAAATATCTGATTTTACTGTAATCTACCCCGAATTAAGGGATTACCAGGTCATAAAAAGAGTTAGTGTAACCTATAGTGAAAGAATTAAAGGTCATATGATCCAATAGACCTTATGAAGCTTAGTACAATATGCACTCTATTATGAGGATGGGGGAAGAGGGAGAAGGAATTAGTAGAGATTCATTCCCAACAGGCCTTAAATATACAGTATGTCCCATAATGTTCCTCATAATGATACTAAAATTAAGCTATTAAGATTCATTTTTGTAGCAATACTTGTGACTTCCTTTATTCTAAGTTTCTCCTTCTCAAAAACCTTCATTTCCTATAACTGTTACTGTGGGTTCCTAATGAGAGGTGAGCTGTTATCTCAAAGAATCCCGAGATTCTATGATAAATTACTTTGTTATTCTGCTGTTCTGTCAATTATATTGAGCCTTGCGTATAATTGGCCAGTACTTGTCGATAGAATGTTTATGTTGCTTCTCAAGAAGGCAAGAGAGAATGCGGTTAGCAGAAAAGAAGGAAATGTGATAGGAGGAAGGAGGTAAAAACTCTTTTACTACATTGACCAAAACATAAATACACAATATTCACCTTTTTCACTGGTTTTAAGATTATTATTTGTGGTTTCTTTGAATGTTTTTTTAAATGTACTAAATGAAAAATCAAAACAAATTAGTATATTATAAGTAATAGCAAGGATGGTACCATTTTAAATGGAATATAACTGAACTTTGGCAACAGAAAAATAAATTGTTATGTTGCTTATTTTGCAATATATCAAATGATCCGGGACTACATCTCAAATTAAATATGAGTATCTCTAAGTCAGTTAAAGTAAACTCTTTTCTGAATCACCAAATTCAGTATAAAATTGGATTTTTAAAATTTATATAGAGCCATACTTTAAATAAATTTTGCACACACTCTTTCACACATACATATAGGTTTTTTTATTTTATTTTGAGCTTTGCTTTGTCCTTTGTATCTCCAATTTCAGTAACAGAGGATCTTTTATAGTGGATCAATCCTTTCTCAGCAGACAAATGTTTGAAGAGACTACAAGTGTATGTGTGTGTGTGTGCATGCATGCACACAGACACACAGACACACAGATAGATAGATATATAGAGTATATACAGATTATAGATATAGATATCATTGTATTTGATTCTCAGAGACTTCCCAGACATGTTCCTGTAGTTTTTAGTTTCCTTCAGTTTTCTTGTAGTTTGTCACTGCCTCCCTTCTAGGCCTGAGAGAAAGTGGCTGGCCCAAAATCAACCAGCTGACTTCAAGCCCAAGGCAGAAGTAGAAGTCCGCTTTCTAGCTAGTTACCTTAACCAGTAGACCAAACTGGCTCTATAGACCAAACTGGCAACTATGTATGCATAGTTGATTCTTTTTTTTTTTTTTACCAGTATAAACAATTTATTAACCCTTAAACAGTTTACAACACTCAAAAACTTAGATAGCATATGACCTAATGAATAGGAGAAATTTTCCCTCTCCTAACATGTGGACTATGCTTCTTCGAAAGGTTGACTCATTCTCCTTATGTCTTCCATATTTTCCTGCTCACGTGAGAGTTTGGATGACAAATTCTAACTAAATACTTCATTCACAGAGAGTCAACATGTTACAGCTGGGCAACCAACGGATTACAGTGGTCATCAAAGTTAAAGGAAAAAATACACTTAAAAATGTGTCATTTCTTTTCCAAATTTCCCAAATGTCTCTTGGGCAATTTCAAACATTACCTGCTCCTAGCAAGGACAAGCACATCAATTTTGTTTCCTTCCACTTTTGAAAAAAAAACTGAAGCAGACCCTCCAAACCACAATAGAATTAAGATAAAAAGTACAATAAAACCCTCAAAACAGAAGTATGCACACTAAAAGTAGTAGATGGTGGTTAATGAAAACAAAATATCAATCTTGATGTAATATCTGTGGCCCAGGTTTCTGAAATGAGATATTGGAGTTGATGTTGTACCTTTCTCTGGAGATCAGCTCCTAAAACAAATGAAAATTGAATAGTGATGTGCAGATCAAGTTCTTCAGTCTTTTCACAAACATGTGAAAATGTTACCCTGCTCTGTATGTCCTTGATCCAATACTTCTGCCAGTTTGTAGGATTCTGGCAATTATACCTTGAGCACTTGTAAAAGAAGTAACCCCACAAAAAAGTAGAGATAAATTCTTCTATCAGTCAGAAAGCGCTATAGCCCTTGAAGTATAAAGAACCAGATTAATATGCACATCATCCAGGTTACGAAACAGACATTGTCTTCACTTTTTTTCCCTGGGAAAAGGAAAATGGGATTCAACAGAGCAAGTGAGGATGGACACCACAGTCATTTTAATTCACCGAGGAAGCTCAGCAGTGCTTTGTGGAACTCCTGAGGCTTATCAAGATAGCAGGCGTGGCCAGCTCCCAACAACATGACAACTTTGGATTTGGGAATCTGCTGAAGACTTTCCAGAGACTGTATACCCAGGTCAGTATCACGCTGTCCATAAATTATCAATGTTGGTATCTCGACCTGCTGATATTGTTGAGCTGTAAAATCTTTTGTACCCACTGGTGCAATAGACACAAAGCCCTTCAGCTGTTCTCCACTAGAAAAGAGGAATGGAATGGAATATCGGCCACTCATAGATGAGCTTATCAAAATGGGCTTCTGAAGGCCCAGCTCCTTGAAGACTTGCTCCAGAAAAGAAATGTGGCCTTTTGCGGTCGCGATGCAGGTTGAACGTGGGGAGCTCCCATAACCAGGCAAATCAATAGCTACTGCACGATAGCCATTCTCTGCCAGCAAAGCCAGTGTTCCTAGAGTCTCCCATGTCTTGGATGAGAAGGACTGGCCATGCAAGAAGACCACTGCCAGCCTTTCAGTGGAGGAAGCCACATCTTTTTGTACTAGCACAGCTTCCCTGAAGAAAAGGGAAGATTGCAAAATTGTCCCTGTCACGATGGTGACATTCCCAGCACCTGTACCCTTCTCCTCTTCCTCCATGGCCCGTGGTTTAGGGATGTCTACTGAAGCAGTAAATTTTTCTGGCTGGATTGCAGGAAGCAACAGGTAGAGGACAAAAGTGACAAGGCTTCCTAGGACCAGCAGCGCTAGACTGTTGCGGATCAAAGTCATAGTCATCTTTTCTTTTTGGATTTCATCCAGTAGATGAACTGCAGACTGAATGTCCTTGAAGATGTAGGTTTTCCCCTGGTACAGAACCTTTAACTTTGCAGGGTACAATACATAGGCCTGAACTCCTTCCTTTAGGAACTGTTGCTTGAGAGCCACAAAACATTTCCGTCGGGCATATGTCAGTGGGCTGAGATCAGGAAAGAAGGAAACCTTGTGTCCATGGAAGTTTGTTGTACAGGATGTCTTCAGTATTTTCTCCCAATGCTGCAAATCAGAAAGAGTGATTAGTACAGTACTACCATTACCCACCTGGGTATTATTTGCTGGGAGACGGTAAGCACTTTCTATACAGATGGGAACCTGTTTGCCATTTAAATCTAAGGCAGCCGGTAACAGATTTTCTATGAACGTGATAAGGTCCACATTTCCAATGGCAGCTGGGATACCTGTGACCCTCAAGTTCCGAGCTTGCAATTTGTTTTCTAATGTCTCGAGCTTGTAGTCAGCCACCAACTTTCCTACTGCATAGTTGATTCTTAACGCCAAATTATCTGTAATTATATCTCTACATGTATGCATATGCAATGTGTGTATGCATAAATGCATACACACACACTTGGTTTTTTCCAAATGAATATGGGGAAAAAAATATATAAGGGAAACATTTCAGAAGAAAATTAAAATAGTTATGCTTGTGACATAACCAAAACTGAAGAGTAAAGAAATGCTGAAATATGAATGTCCTTTTTCTCCTGAATATGAGTAGATAAAATGGAGGTCATATCAGAAATTTAAATTCTCTGCTGTTCAGATAATATATGGCAAGAACATTGGGGAGATATATGACACCTATATTTAGAATTGGAGAAAAGGAGAGAAGACAGTTTCAGAATCATTGGACGGGGACAAAAAGTAGAGAACATTGTAACGTAACAGGTAGAGACTTAGACAGGTCAAAGCCATTAAAAGTGGAGGTCAAGTTGAACAAATCTGATTAACTTCTTCAAGGGAGTGACAATGACAGCTGACAGGAATGAAGCAACAGACATAATCTACTTGGTCTTCAAGTAACCTTTAGCTACAGAATTACTTCAAAGAATAGCACAAAAGGTTAAGAGGCACTGTCTACAAACCATTTAAGTAAAAGAAAACTTTGAAAGTTAATGGCTAAATCAGATTTGAATCTAAATATTTAGAATCAATACTTTTTCAGACCTTGATATTCACGTTTGAAATATAGGCCTCATCCTAGAAACTGCTGGGCAACCGAGTGAGGAAGTCAGCATCAGAAATGTGAGGATGTATATAATGCAGAGGCCAGGAATAGGCAATCAAATGCTAAAAGCACATACAAGCTTTGAATGTTTGTATTGTTTCCAGAGATTTGAACAGTTTTGCTGTTCTGTTCTTGAGTAATGGAATATTAAACTTTCATTTAGCCATGATTGATTTAATATATTTTAATTATAAAAGTATAATCTGTGTCTGGAATTTATACTGTAAGTAAACTAGTTACGGCAAGACAATCACTATTGCATTAAATAATGCCACCCAGGGATAACACTAACATTAAAACAATGATGGAGATGGAGGAGGAGATCTTAAAATTATAAATAAATGATTTTTAAAAATTAACTTTTCAGTACCTGCCTATTAAACTCACCTTGTTCTACTCTGTGTGGTACGATTCTCCAAGAGTGCAAAACTACTATTTATGATTTAGGCTATCTGTGATTCATAAATGGATATTCCAAATGCAATAAAAAACAGCATTAGTATTTGTGAGGTATAACTGCCTTAACCATGTAAAATTCACATGGGCACTCTTTTTTATGTACTGACCCAATTCACGTTGCTGCTTGCTATTCCATTTGTTTCAGTATTTATTAATATAGATAAAGCAGTAGAAATTGAGGGAGGAAGGGAGATTTTAAACTGAAAATTCTATAGCGTAATTCTACATAGGCCAGTATAATATGGTACCAGCATATCCTGTCTTATTCTGAAAGTCTGAGTTTCAAGGGCCATTGAACACTGAACATTTGTAATGTTCTGCAATTACAGAACCAATTGTGCTAAATAACTTTGCACTGTTAGTGCATGCACATGAGCATTTTCCCCATCAACTCTCCAAATTTCACTTTCTTAAAACATCCAGATTGCTCACTGGACTGGGATACTCAATGTTTTAAATTACAGAATGATTGCTTCACTCATCTCAAGATATACCTGTACCCATTTCCTTATCTTGTTGAAGTAGCTTCTGTTTATATTTTCATTTGACATTCAAATATTTTATTTTTACATTGTAGAACAAAGTGGCACAGGATTTTAACACCTAACAGTATATATTGTGATTTAATATAATGGAATGTTTAGGTGGATAAAGGTTATATCTGCAACAATCTAAGTATAAGCAGAAACTTCCCCATGCTTTTTTCCTTTTCTGAAAATGATGACTACATATTGGAAATGGAAAGAATTGTATTGCAATAATGTAATAGCTGATATTTTGTGGGACGTGATGGCTCAGTGGCTAAGACGCTGAGCTTGTTGATCAGAAAGGTTGGCAGTTCAAATCCCTAGTGCCATGTAATGGAGTTACTTGTCCCAGCTTCTACCAACCTAGCAGTTCGAAACCATGTATAAATGCAAGTAGAAAAATAGGGACCACTTTAGTAAGAAGGTAACAGCATTCCATGTGCCTTCAGCATTTAGTCATGCCAGCCACATGACTATGGAGATATCTTCAAACAGCACTGGCTCTTTGGCTTTGAAATCGAAATGAGCACCACCCCCTAGGGAGCGACTAGCACCTTTACCTTTAATAGCTGATATTACCATTTACTAAGGTGACCAGATTTTCAGATTGGTAAAGAGGGACACCTTTGACCGGGGGGGGGGGGGGGCTTGATTAAAAATTTTATACGGAGCAACAAAAATTTTCATACAACGCAAAAATAGTATTGTAATACTTTTTTTTATTTCAACATAACTACAATTTACAAATATAAATTGTTGCCAAACATCAAAATTTTGATCACGTGACCATGAGGATGCTGCAACGGTCGCTAAGTGTGAAAATGGTCGCTAAGTGTGAAAATGGTCATCAGTCACTTTTTTCAATGTCATTGTAACTTTGGTCACTAAGCCCATTATACCACCTTTCTTGCCACAGTTCTTAAGTGAATAACTGCAGCTGATAAGTTAGTAACATAAGTGAATCTGGTTCGATTATATGACCCCAGGACACTGAAACCATCATAAATACGAATCTGTTGCCAAACATCAAAATTTTGATTGCATGACCATGAGGATGCTGCAATGGTCACTAAGGTGTGAAAATGGTCCGCTAAGTGTGAAAAATGGTCATCAGTCACTTTTTTCAATGCCATTGTAACTTTAGTCACTAAACCCCATACTTATACTTGCTTTCTCATACATGCTTGACAAACCAAAATCAATAAAGAAATAAATAGCCCTGCATTTGGTCTCTATCCAGGAGTCATCCAGTTTAGCTTAGTTTAATCCAAACCTGCCAGGGGAGCCCTTATTGCTAGTGTCTTGACAGTGTGATTAATAAAAGGAGCGCACCACCTACAAGCAATGTTCCCTCTAATTTTTTTTTCAGTGTGAGCGGAAAGTATAGTGTTTGAGCTGCAAAGTTCATGCCTGAGCACCTAGAGAGCAACAGTTTGAACTGCTGTCAACGTCTGCTGGACATTTGCGCAACATTCCAAGCGTCAAGCCCCGATTGCTAGCGAGGTTTCAGCCTGAGTAATGCCAGGCATGAAAATGTGCCACTCAAACATTATACTTTTCCGCTCACACTGGGAAAAAAAGGCTCTCTGCTCAGCTTTTACATTGTTAGACTGGCTAGAGGGAGACATGGCACCAACAGCCTGGGTCCTGGCATTTTGCAGGCCACCTGTCCTCTCACATTCTTTGGAATGCAACCCATCACATTTGAATTAGATTTTGCCAATTATCCTATTAAAAGATAATCCTATTATTCTAAAATATGACTAACTCAACATTAAAAAATGGAAATATTTAATGCTGATAAATAATAGCAGTAATTGTTATTTAGTATGATTAAAATCAGTATGATATATCAATATAATTTCTATCAAAATTGGACAATAACACTAAATAACAATACAAATATATAATTTGGAATATAAATGTAATAAATATAATATATAAATGCAACATAAATGTAATAAAATAATTTATCATGAAACTCTCCCCCTTTAAAGTAGTAAGATCAATTAATAGTCTAGCAAGTTTGGACTATATGCTATATGTTATGTTACTTAAGAATATATATACCTCAGAATCAATACAACATCCACATCATTTCCAACTGAGTCATAAAATCATATGCCATGCCAAAACTATTTTAAATAAAGATATGAAATTAATCAAGTATTGCATTTATTTTTCAAATGAATGTACAATTTTTTATTATTTAAGTTTTGTACCCCATCTTTTCATCTTCAGGTATTCAAAGCAGCTAACAGATTTGTTTAAAATTGAAATCTACTTAAAACTGGTGTTAATCTAATGCAAAAAGCCTGGCTAAAAAGGGAATTATCCTTTTCTAAAACCAAAAAAGAAAGAAGAACTGCCGCAGGATTGCATTCCGTAGTATTTAATCAATGCATAGTTTTCAAATGTAATCCAAATATATATCTAAACAACATTATAAATCATTTAAATATCAGAAGATTCGAGCATTGTTTCTGATCTCTTGGCAGAAAGGATGTGTACTGGCGTTTTATGGAATTTAAAAATGATTAAGTCAATAGCAATAGCAATAGCAGTAGACTTATATACCGCTTCATAGGGCTTTCAGCCCTCTCTAAGCGGTTTACAGAGAGTCAGCATATTGCCCCCAACAATCTGGGTCCTCATTTTACCCACCTCGGAAGGATGGAAGGCTGAGTCAACCCTGAGCCGGTGAGATTTGAACCGCTGACCTGCTGATCTAGCAGTAGCCTGCAGTGCTGCATTTAACCACTGCGCCACCTTGGCTCTTGACACAAATTGCACAATAGGAAATCCAGGCCAGAATGCATTTAACTCATTGTATCACCAGGGACCAGAATTTAGCAGGCCCAGAAAAACAAGTAGGTAAAGCCACTTTATAGCTAAATTGATACCATTTAAAATTAAATAGGATTAAAATCTGTGGTTTATACTTTACCCCAGTTTTGCCATGTAGTCCACCCACTGCTTTCACCGGCATTAGCCCGCTGCACCAAGGGGCATGTAAGAGGGAGGGGAAAAACAAGGTGAGATATGGACCACAGCTAAGCACGCAGCAACCTCGATGTCTAAGTGGGGCGAGTCCACAGCATGCGCGCCCGCACGTCCGAGACAGGTCATAAAAAGGGAAGGAAAAGGCAGGCAGGAGACGACTGGACCCAGCTCTGTTTGGGGTGCCGGCTTGCACGCAAGCGAGTCCCTCAGCTCAGGGTGGGGAAGGCTTTCTTGAAAGATCCGAAGCGCAGAGAATCAGGAAGTGCCACCCAGGTGCAGCTGCATAATAAATCTCACCAATTCTGCCCAAACTTTAAAAAAAAAATGTTCTCAAGACTCCTGTTTAGCTGGAGGGGGTTTCGTTTTGATTCCACGGCCATTCTGCAGAGTACAGAGACTGCAGTCCGGCTGCACATGGCAAGTAAACAGTGGGAGGGAACAGTGCCTACAAGCCAGAGCACATTGAACACTTTTGCGAATCTCTCAGCATTTCCTTTGCCAATAAGGACAAATTTCCAAGGAATCGTGAAACAAAGTTTCCCTGCTAGCCATCCCTGCCCATGCTCGGTGCAAACGGTTAGGCAAGCTGCCGCCTGAGCCCGGGAGCCCACGCCCTGGAGGTTCCCTTTTAAAGGGATGGTGAAACCTGAACCGCTCATCCTGGAAGGGCGACAACACAGCCGCACTTCACCCTGCCGCGCGCCTGGGAGGATATTGCAAAGACGGGTAGGCGGAAAGGGAGGAAGCTCGTAGCAAGGCAACGCCTGGAGCAATCCTGCTCCGGCCTTTTGCAGATTGCAAACCGGCCTGCAGATTGCAAAGTTAGTTTAAAAGCAAAAAACAAAACCGCTTTCACCCTCTCCTTGCAATTCAGAACTGCAGGGAAAGCCCAAGAGGCTGTGTCGGATTGCTTTGCAGCCTTGGCTTGAAACGAGGCGTGGATCGGTGGTTTGCAGCAGTGAAGGGAGGTTGTGAGTATTTGCAGGGCATCTCCCAGGAAGTTGAGCGGCTTTCCCACGCCTGGATTCCTCTGCTGACGTTTCTCCTTCCCCACCTAAGGGTTTCCAACCCGCCCGCCTCCTTGAAGGGGCCGAGCGCAGTTAGGTGGTGGATTCAACGCAGGCTGGAAGAACTCAACATTAATCCTTTTGTTTCTCCCAGGACTTCTTGCAGTTGCGCCGGCATTTCTCCCCAGCCAGACGTCTCTTAGTAAGGCTGCTAGTCATTTTGTTTCTCCCAGGACTTCTTGCAGTTGCACCGACATTTCTCCCCAGCCAGACGTCTCTTAGTAAGCGCTGCTAGTCCTTTTGTTTCTCCCAGGACTTCTTGCAGTTGCGCCGGCATTTCTCCCCAGCCAGATGTCTCTTAGTAAGGCCGCTAGCTAAGGTGGCCAGATTATAACCGGGGCGACTGACGATAGTTTGAGCTGCGCGGCCGGCGCAAACTACCATCAGTTGCCCCGCGCTTATCAAAACAAGTCCAGGGAGAGTTAAGCAGGAAGGCTTCTGGCGGTTCCCGGGCGGCGATCCCACCACCATCCGCTTGTGGCTCTTCCCGCATGGACGCCCAAAGCCTCCCAGCCCGCCCGGGGCGAGTCAGCTGCAGTGCAGCTGGTGTTGGGCAGGAAGGCTTCTGGCGGTTCCCGGGCGGCGATCCCACCACCATCTGCTCGCAGCTCTTTCCCGCCTGGACGCCCAAAGCCTCCCAGCCCGCCCGGGGCAAGTCAGCTGCAGTGCAGCCGGTGTTGGGCAGGAAGGCTTCTGGCGGTTCCCGGGCGGCGATCCCACCACCATCCGCCCGCTCACTCGCTATGCTACCCCGTCCATCACTTACTCTGGGTGAGTTTGGAGAAGCGGCGGCCCCGGGAGTCAGGAGAGCCGGGACAGGCTGGCAAGCGGACGGAGCTGGAAGGGGTCCCGCGGAGGAGTCTCCGGCCACTGCGCTCACCTTGCCTGCCGCCCTGAAGTGCACGAGGGATGCTTTGGGCTGGAAAGGCGCCGCTTCCAGACCCCGCCGAGGGCTACATACACAGGTGGCTCTTTTCGGAGAGGCGGAGGCTTTCCCACGGCTTGTCCAGAAGTGGGGCTGGAAAGGCGAGCTCACTCCCCCACCCATCCGCCCGCTCACTCGCTACGCTACCCCGCCCATGCGAGCGGCAGTGGATGGCGGGGGAGTGAGCGATCGAAGAAGGCGCCAAAATTTAAAAGTGGGATCTTTTAAGAACGGCCCGGGACAAACGGGAAAAAATTATGATAAAGCGTGCCTGTCCTGCCAAATGCGGGACGTCTGGTCACCCTACCATTACAAAACCGTATATAAAGGTCTTGACTATTGCAATGGTGTCTACATGGGGCTCTTTAAAAGTAACTGGAAGCTTCAATTAGTTCAAAATGCGGTATGACCTGCATTGTTTTGTGCAAACCTAGATCTGCACATATGTCAATTCTCCTGCAGGAAATACATTGGCTGCTGATTTGCTGATTCAAGGTGCTGGTTTATAGTTTATAGTTTATAGTTTATTTATTTGTATGCCGCCCTTTTCCTTGGGGGGACTCAGGGCGGCTCACAATCAAAAGGAAGGGGGGGACAGACTTTTACATATAAGACAGTACATGATTAAAACGCAACATTCATACCATTCGGGCGGGTTACAATCTTTAGCCCCAGGCCTGACGGGATAGCCAGATTCTAAGGGCTGTGCGGAAGGTCTGGAGGGTGGTGAGGGTACGAAGCTCCACGGGGAGATCATTCCATTGGGTCGGGGCTACCACCGAGAAGGCTCTCCTCCGCGTGGTGGCCAGTCGGCATTGGCCAGCGGATGGAACTCAGAGGAGGCCTAAATGATGAGATCTAATGGGTCGTGTGGAGGTGATCGGCAGTAGGCGGTCTCTCAAGTACCCAGATCCACTACCATGAAGGGCTTTATAGGTGGCAAGTAGCACCTTGAAGCATATCCGGAGATCGACAGGTAGCCAGCGCAGCTCGCGGAGGATAGGTGTTACGTGGGTGAAGCGAGGTGCACCCACGATCGCTCGTGCGGCTGCATTCTGGACTAGCTGAAGTCGCCGAATACTCCTCAAGGGCAGCCCCATGTAGAACACATTGCAGTACTCCAGCCTAGAGGTCACAAGGGCCCGAGTGACTGTTGTGAGAGCCTCCCGGTTCAGGTAGGGTTGTCACCTTTAAAGTCTTACATAATTTGGGATGAAGTTATTTGAAGGACTCTCTTTTCTCAATCATATTATCTACCCAATCTACCAGAGTGAGGAGACAGAGAACATTATTGGTCCCCTAATCTAAAAAGGTCCATCTAGTGGAGGCTTCTCTGTGGTAGCTCCCACCCTCCACCCCTTTGGAACATCATCCTTGCAGAGATAAGATTTGAGTTTGGCACTCTTTCATAAGATCCTGAAGGCATGGTTCTGCCAACAAGACTGGGACCCCAGAATGATATGGAGCCAATCATTTGATTGTTGTTGGCAGGGGATGGGAACAGTCATTTCTTTTTGTATTGTTTTTGTATTCAGATTTTTATCTTTGCAAACCATCCAGAGTTGCTGAGAGTGATCATATATTTTTTTAAAAAAATAAATAACTAAATAAATTATTAACATGATATAAAAGTGTATAGTCTAACATTATGCTGCTTACCTCATTTACTTGTTCCTTCTGGAATGAGATTCTTCAAAGAGAATCTCCTGATGGTGTTTTAAAAGACCTTGAAAATGTGGTTGTTTTCCCCAGTCTTCAGGCAGGGTGGGTGCATTCCCATGGTAGGTGTCTTTTTGTATATAATGTGTTTTCTGGATAATTGCTGATCTTGTATATTCAATAATTTACTTTGTAGATTAGGTGTTTGTTTGTTCGTTTGTTTATGAAAATATGTAGGGCCACCCAAGCTGTTGCCAAAGTATCTCAATCTGGACAGGATTTTTCAAGAATCTATTTGAAAACTAAAATGGCATCAGGACAGTACAAGAACAATTTAAGGATGCAATAATACTATTTTTCCCCAACTTTGGCTCCTGATAAAAAGTAGATTGCTATACTTAATTTTTAATTTTCAGGTTATTGTTTGACTATTATAACATGTATATTAAAGGAACAGCAAAGTAGTATACATGACTCAATTTGTGCTACCACGTTGAGGCAAACATGATTCTTGTAGAATTAGAATGTTTTTCTAATAATTTACTTTCAGCTAAACAATAAGACATGAATGGCCTTGGGACAGACTATATGGAATAAATGAGTTCAGATAGGACTGAAACATTTCTATTGTTCCTTATTATTTTCTCAGCATAAATACTGACAGATGTTCCAGAGTTAAAATGACCCTTTTAAAATGAAAGAGTGGATCAATCTGTTGCTGGGAATCCATGCATGAAAGTTATTGTTTGAATGCTAATTTTAATTCTGTTGCTCCCTTCTTACATCTTCCTAAACCTAGCCCCAGTTTCATTTAGCAATGCATACCTGCTCCTGAGAGCAACAGCACAAATCAAGAATTGGCAGGAGAAGTATGTAGAGCTTGACATATTACACGGGTAAATTGCCTTGCTTGAATTACATTGTCTAGATAATATTCCAAAAAGGATAGGTCATCCACTAACAAAATAAGAGAGTCTATTTTAAAAATACTTCTATATTTAAAGAAGCATTTTAACTCAGTTCTGACAGCCTATTATTTCATTATGTTGGACATCCATTAGATATGGGCTGACCTACTTTGCATTTAATACAGTTTTGCCATTCACAGCATTTGAATATCATTTTGTTCTTCTTATTCTATCAGCTTTCGGGGATATGAATTAAATAAAAAGCAACTCAGTATAATTTGATGACTTGTGCTTTAATGAAGATTAGAAGTTCCAATACATTGGAAATATATAAAATATTTGCTCTGGAAATATATAAAATATTTCCAGAGCAATAAAAAAATAAAGGAAGTACCATACATTGATCATTAAAGGACTGAAATTGAATTAAATTGATTTCAGAGAATACAGATAGCAATAGTAATAGCTTTTAGACTTACATAACTTCATAGTACTTTACAGAGTCCTCATTTTATTGACCACATTTTTTATATATACACACACACACACACACACACACACACACATACATACATACATACATACATATCTATATATCTATATCTATATCTATATCTATCTATATCTATATCATCTATCTCTATCTCTATATCTATCTATCTATCTATCTATCTATCTATCTATCTATCTATCTATCTATCTATCTATCTATCTATATTAAATTATATGCAGGTCTTGGTGTATTCAGTCTTTTCCTGTGTAATATTGAGAGTATCTTGGCAATGTTTCGACAAGGTCCCACTTGCCATCTTCAGGCTGGTGCCTTCGGCTTCGTGCTTGTGCAATCAAAGCGTGATCGGAGCTGCCATCTTTCTATAAATATTGGTGGGGTGTGTGTGGAGTGCTGGCTTTGTTGCTGTAAGCGGGTTGGTTGGCTGTGTTGTTATATCTTAATTAGTTGATGGAGTTGACGTATGCAAATTAGTTGGCTGTTTCGTAACATCCTGTGTGGCTGAGGTACTAGCTGTGTGCCCATTAGTCTATTGTGTTGTAACGACCTGGGTAACGGGCTGTGTGATGACATCCTGAGCTCTAGTTTAGTGATATCCTGAGTCCTGTGCTGCAACATACTGGGAGGTTGGCTGCATTGTAACCTCCTGAGTTCTGTGAGGTAATGTCCTGAGCAGATGGCTGTGATGTAACATCCCAGGTTTTGGTTTGGCTTCGAGCTTGCGGTCTGGCCATGTGTTCATGGCGTGTGTCAGTTTGCTTTGACCTGCATACCTGTACCCGTGTGTGTGTGTGTGTGTGTGTGTGTGTATCCCCACAATGAAAAATTAAAAAGAATTAGGACACACAAACAAAACTATCCATATCTAAACCATTTACTCTCCAGTAAATGTATCTCAGTCTCTTTGGTTAGTACTGCTATAAAAGTTGTATATCTTGTAGGGAGTATAATTTCCTCATTAGTTGGGTATTTTGAATCCAGTGGTCCTGAAAACATATATTGGTTTTTGGTTTGGTTTTATTGGGATTTATATGCCGCCCTTTTCCCTGAGGGGACTCAGGGCGGCTTACAACCACAGGGGAGGGGAAGTGCAAGGTCAAAACAAACACTTTGTGAACAAAAGAAAAGTAATAAAACACAACTTTCATTCAGCAATCAAACACTCGGGCGGGTAATTGGAAGCCTATCCCCAGGCCTGCTGGGAGAGCCAGATCTTGAGGGCTGCGCGGAAGGTCTGGATCGTGGTGAGGGTGCGGATCTCCATGGGGAGCTCGTTCCATAGGGTCGGGGCAGCAACAGAAAAGGCTCTCCTCCGTGTGGTCGCCAGTCGACATTGACTGGCAGATGGGATTCGGAGGAGGCCCAGTCTGTGCGATCTGATTGGTCGATTTAGGGAGGTAATCGGCAGAAGGCGGTCTCTCAAGTACCCAGATCCACTACCATGGAGTGCTTTAAAGATGGTCATCATTATCCTGAAGCGCACCCGGAGACCAACAGGCAGCCAGTGCAGCTCGCGGAGGACAGGTGTAACGTGGGCGAACCGAGGTGCGCCCACTATCACTCGCGCGGCTGCATTTTGGACTAGCTGTAGTCGCCGGATGCACTTTAGGGGCAACCCCATGTAGAGCCCATTGCAGTATTCCAGTCTAGAGATCACAAGGGCTCGAGTGACTGTTGTGAGGGCCCCCCGATCTAGGTAGGGCCGCAACTGGCGGACCAGGCGAACCTGGGCAAATGCCCCCCTGGTCACAGCTGACAGCTGATGGTCAAAAGTCAGCTGTGGATCCAGGAGGACTCCTAAGTTGCGGACCCTATCTGAGGGGTATAAAATTTGACCCCCCAGCCTAAGCGTTGGTGTATTAGCCAAATTATTGGGGGGGAAACATAACAGCCACTCGGTCTTATCCGGGTTGAGCACCAGTTTGTTAGCACTCATCCAGTTCTTAACGGCCTCCAGACCCCGGTTCATCACGTCCACCGCTTCATTGAGTTGGCACGGGGCGGACAGATACAATTGCGTATCGTCCGCATATTGATGGTATTTTATCCCGTGCCTCCGAATGATCTCGCCCAGCGGTTTCATGTATATGTTAAATAGTAGGGGGGATAGGACCGAACCCTGAGGTACTCCACATGTTAGGGGCCTCAGGGACCATCTCTGCCCCCCTACTAACACCGACTGCGACCTGTCCGAGAGGTAGGAGGAGAACCACCGCAAAACAGTGCCTCCCACTCCCACCTCCCGCAGTCGTCGCAGAAGGATACCATGGTCGATGGTATCGAAAGCCGCTGAGAGGTCAAGGAGAACCAGGATGGACGCATAGCCTCCATCTCTGGCCCTCCAGAGATCATCGGTCAATGCGACCAAAGCGGTTTCTGTGCTGTAACCAGGTCTGAAGCCGGACTGGAAGGGGTCAAGATAACTAGCTTCCTCCAAGGCCCGTCGAAGCTGAAAGGCCACCACCTTCTCAACAACCTTCCCAATAAAGGGAAGGTTGGAGACAGGACGAAAGTTGTTTAAGATGGCTGGATCTAACGATGGTTTCTTTAGGAGGGGTCTCACCACCGCCGTTTTGAGCGCGGCGGGGAAGTGCCCTCCCGAAGGGAGGCGGTGACAACCGCCTGGATCCAGCCATGTGTCACCTCCCTGCTGTTGGCCACCAGCCAGGAGGGACACGGGTCCAGAATACAAGTGGAGGCACTTACAGCTCGGATGGCCCTGTCCACATCCCCAGAGGCAACTTCCTGGAACTCAACCCAGAACTGATGTGGCAAATGATCCTCCTGTGTCTCAGCTGGATCTACTGCGGTGGAGTCCAAGTCCGATCGAAACCGAGCTACTTTGTCCGCCAAGAATTGAGCATAATCCTCAGCCCTACCCTGCAAGGGGTCTCCCGCATCCCTCCTATTAAGGAGGGAGCGGGTTATCCTGAACAGGGCGGCTGGGCGTGACTCGGCGGACGCAACCAAGGAAGAAATATATGATCTTTTGCAGTTCTTAATGCTCGGACATAGTCCTTGGTGCAGGTAGTTAAGAGTGCTCGGTTTGCCTCGGACCTATCGGACCTCCACTGGTGCTCTAGGCATCTCCTCCGGCGTTTCTTCTCCCGGAGTTCCTCGGTAAACCAGGGAACTCTCCGGGATCCGCTGACCCGGAGGGGCCGTAGTGGCGCAATCCGGTCGAGAGACTCCGACGCCGCCGAGTACCAGGCGGCAGCCAGAGTCTCCGCCGAACTGTGGGCGAGGGTATCAGGAATAACCCCAAGCTCCGTCTGGAACCTCAAAGGGTCCATAAGTCGCCTGGGGCGGAACCACCTGGTCGGTTCCTCCTCCCTACGGTGGGGGTTTGGCCTCCAGAAGTCAAGCCTCAGTAGGCAATGGTCTGACCACGACAGGGGTATGATCTCATTACCCCTCAGACCAAGATCACACATCCACTGCTCCGAGAGAAATACGAGGTCGAGCATGTGACCCGCTGCATGGGTTGGGCCCCGAATTACTTGGGTCAAGCCCATGGCTGTCATGGAAGCCATGAACTCCTGCGCCCCTTCAGAGCGTTCACCGAGCGATGGCAAGTTGAAATCCCCCAGAACTATAAGCCTGGGGAGCTCAACTGCCAGCTCGGCTACTGACTCGAGGAGCGAGGGGAGGGATGCTGCAACGCAGTTGGGAGGCAGGTACGTTAGCAGCAAACCCACTTGACCCTTGAGGTCCAATATTCAATTAAGACAGACTCAAATTAATTTTCTGCCTTGTTTCCAAAGTTGATTTTTTTTCTTGGAACCATGGTTTGAAATCCTGAAATGTTTCAGATGTTATTGGACTCCAGTTCCCACTATTCCTGATAATGTTCATACTGAATGGCTTACTTGGCTTAGTTGGAGTAAGTGAGGCAAAAGAATCGCTTTTCTACTCCTCTAGGGAATAAGTATGAATACTGTATGTTTTGCATTTCCAATATTGCTAAAACAAACAAACAAACAAAAATATTACATTTAATTTTCTCTACCCTATTCTGTTATTCCTCTGAGGTAACCATTTCTGTTTGGAATTTGCACTAAGTGAATGGTCTGTTATTCTTTCACACCTTGTATTATGGCATGTTCTAGGATTTGGGATACCAATCCTCCTCTGTAAAATATGTTCAGTAAAATGTTGTATATTGTGAAATTTTCCTTGAGTTAAATTTATCTACTTTTAAAAGATGTTCCCATTCTTTGTCAAAGTACAAATATATCATATGCAATCTGCCAGGAAAGTATTCATTTTTCAAGACATTTTTTCATTATCATTTACATTTATGTTGAACAGGAACAATCCATTAGTAGGTAACTTTATATTATTTTTACATGGATGCATCTGTTTTGGAACAATCATGAACAATTATGTATGCATTTGTGAACAACATAACAGGGTGATCCATTTTGTTGTGGTCTGGTCACCAAGTTATTGCTAGACTGTTGCAGTGATTATCATTTAAAAAAAAATTCAGATAGCTTATCAGATGCTCATTAGGGAAATATATATAATTTAATATTCTTATCAGGTAATCAGTAATCACTCACCCTTTCGCATTTGTAGCAAAGATGTTCACACTTTTATTGTAGCTTTGTTTTTTTCTGGAAAAAAAAATGTGTTCCATGATTACCTGCACTTGAAAAATTGGAAATGGTTATTAAAATTTTTAAAAGAATATATGTTGTACTTGAGGGATAATAATTAGGCATAATAGTTTATCTCATTTATATATATATATGTCCACTCTCTTTCTCTCTGTTTCTGTCTGTGTCTCTCTGGATTATTTAACTTATCTAATATTATACTCAAAACACGACAGTTACATTGTAGTGGAAGTAAATCTTTCAAAAGTACTTTTTTTCATCTAAATATATCATTATTACATATCATTCTGTGACTTCCAGGTCACACGCTTCTGGTTTCTAGACTTAACCACTACACCAAAAAGATACACAAAGTATTAACTTTTTGGAAAAAATTCAAACATGTGTGTAAATATGAATAAGTTTATGTCTATAAATTATAATGGATTTTTTTTAAAAAAATCTAGTGTTACAAAATTATTGATACAGGACAGATATTTTAACAGAAATATTCAAGGGCTTGTTCAAACCTCAT
Source organism: Thamnophis elegans (assembly GCF_009769535.1). Taxonomy (NCBI): domain Eukaryota; kingdom Metazoa; phylum Chordata; class Lepidosauria; order Squamata; family Natricidae; genus Thamnophis; species Thamnophis elegans. Next base: position 44,594,916 of record NC_045546.1, read on the forward strand.
GTTAAAAACACTTAAAGATTCATGAAAAAGCAGAATCCTGGCTAATCCCTGACCTTTTGTCTTAATATATTTGTTGGGTATGGTGTATTATTGGAGCATCTTATGAGAGTGGCAATAAAAGAAAGCAGGTATTTTTTAGATTCTTCTAATTTTACTTTGGAATCATTGTTTATTTCACAACTTCATCCCATGCTATCTAAAAATAAATGATTATTTTTATTTTATCCACAGTTAATTATGCATACACCCCCACCCCCACCTGCAATTGGCCTATCATTCTCCCAGACAGGGAGAAACTAGGCCCAGGAGAAAGGGATTAGGTAAACCTAGCCAACTGCAATTAATGGATCAATCTAGAGTACTTGCTCTGTAGTAGAAAATATAGAGTGGAATAAAGGTCCTTCATTTAAATACATCTCCAGTGCTGTGATTGGAAGAAGGTTGATGACAGATGAAATTTTTGATCCTTGCTCAGTGTTTCTGTTCATGAATCCATACACTACTGATTTACAACTCACACGCCATCTAAATATTGTCAGATTTCTGAGCAGGAAGCCCCAGCAGCTTGATTCTATAAATAATGATATTTTTCAAATAAACCAATTATTGTAACCGCCAAGGGATTTCCCAGGGATTTGCACACAGTCTGTATCACAATGAAAGTCCTCCTAATATACCACAGTTACAGCTCCTAGACTGAGCATCTTTAAACAAGATCCACAAGCCTACTCAAATCTCTTAAAAACAAACATCTTACTGGTGACCCTTTTTTTAAACTCATTTACCAGTTCTGATCATAAAAGATCTGTTATTTATGATTATATACATAATTAGAGCCAATATTGCTCTCTTTAACCTCCCTACTTTCTTTCTTTTTCTTTTTCCAAAACAAACAATCCTTAGGAACACTGCAGGTTCCTTGATATCTATAGACTACATTTTACTTAACATACATAAAAAATATAGTGAGGCTTACTAATGTAGTTCTCAAATTATTTGTTTATTGATAGCTCAGGTTATCAATTCCGAATGATGAATGAATGTTGCTCATTATTTTATTCTATGTTTGTCTATGTTATTGTTTGTATATCCCTCCCTTGATTTTATGTAAGCCACCCTGAGTCCCCTCAGGGAAAAGGGCGGCCTATAAATGTTAATAAATCTCTAAATCTCTAAATCTCTATATATATATTATTAAGCTAAAAAAAAGAAAGGGATCAAATTTAAATTATTTTATAATGATTTCAGTTCTAGTTTAAAAATCTTACGAAATATTTGCTCATGGCATCAGATTTACACTTGGTTTGATTTCACTGAAATCAAGATATTTTATTTTTATTAAATCAAAACAAACAAACCTTGCCTTTCTCAGAGATTATATCAAAACAGCTCTCTTTCATTCAAAATATTATGCTTCACTCTTTATAAACTCTAAACTTAAAATTTATGAGATTTCTTTGTGAATGAATGAATGTTTTAGGCATATGTTGCTGAAAGCATATTCTATAAAAATAAACTTCAAATGCAAATGTTTTCACTGAAAAATAAGGCATTCACTGGCTTACTCCCAGGAAAGTATGGACAGAACTACAATCTTAGTATTATCTCTGTATATGAGTTGAATCTTGTGATTTGTCATTTAATGAAAACTGAGCATACTGGAACTTTTTTTTTTTTTAAATCCGAGAATGTGGGTTTTGGTTCTTCAGACGTTTTCTATTCAAAGCTCTCTGGCTGAGTGCAAAATTATTCTTTTAAAATGTGAGTGTTCAGCATACAAAGGGAATGACTTGGTCATGCTTCTGCCACTCACCATTCTTTTTGTACTATGTTATTTCTGTTCCTTTTCATGTTGCTGAAAGGAACATGAAAACATTACTTATAGATCAAGGCTCTGCTAAGGTTAAAGTCAATCGAACCAAATGTTCATTTTCAAGGATATAAATGCACTATTGAACATCCTAAGAGAAACTGTTGTTACGACCTTTTTGAACTGAAATCACCATTTACACAAAGAACTCTGAAATTCATTATTTTATATTACACTTAAATGAGCCTGGATTTATGTAAATTAGTTTCACGTATCATATTTTACTGGGTGTGCTAGATTGTTTGCTTGCTAAACTTGTACTTTGCCAAATCTAGTGACTCATGGCAGTTTTCAATATACTCAACTGTAAAAGAAAACATACGGTTGAATCCAGCCATCATATAATACAAAGGTAAAATTCATTTAAAATAGTCATATGGGCCAAAAGAATTGTCTAAATGCAACACTAAACATTAAAGATCAAATGGAAAAGTTCCAATTTGGTACCTTTATGGTATAATACCAGTTTTAGTATCAACTGGACCCTTGAGTGGATATTTTTTCTTTAGCTGGGATCACCCAAAAACACTGTATCTTGGCTCCTACACTTCTTACCTCAATTATGTAGGAATACCAAGCATCAGAATATGCACAGAATCCTATACTAAATGGAATGGAATGAAATAGAATAGAATAGTTTATTGACTGTCTAAGTGTTAGACACATAAGGAATTTGTCTCCATTGCAGAAGCCCTCTGTGTACATCCAAAACAATAGAGTAATAATAACCATAATACTAATACAAATAAGAGGTGGTAGTAGAGAAAATAAGGATAATAACATTACAGTCATGTAACATGGGTAAATATGCTTAAACATAAGACAGTACTGTGGGAATTAGGTACCGTGTTTCACAGAAAATAAGACACGGTCTTATATTTTTGGGGGTCCAAAATAAGTATTAAGGCTTATTTTGGGGGAAATGACATCAGGGTGATCAGCCCAGCTGGGTGCCCCCCGCCCAATGTGTGCACAAAAGGCGGTGAGTGTGCAGGGACTGACGATGTCTGGCAGAAGCTGCAGCCCACTGGCCCCTTCGTCAGCACATTCTGGGGCTGTGCAGTCTGCACAGAGCAGATGAGTTGATTCCTATCCAAGCAGCAGATGGCAGCAGAGGTACAGGGGAGAGGCACACTATCTGGAGGTGATGCGTGGGCCATGAAAAAGCCAAGAATCAGTGAACTGGAGCAGTCAGTCAGTCAGTCGTGGAAGGATTGTCTTCATGTGGCAGTACCACCAGTAGATGGAGGCAGAGGCCCAGGGGGAAGGCAGGCGATCCCAACATGCTGCATGGGCTGCAGGCAAGCCAAGAGATGGTGGGATGGAGTGAGACAGGGCTATGGGAGGATCATCTTTGCATCTATCAGCTTGTCTATGGTCTCCACGGTGCATCCAGATCATGTACCTTCCCCCGTGCCTCTTCCTTTGTCTGCTGCCAGTGCTGCTGCATGAAGGCAAGCCTCCTGTGGCCGCCCACCTGCTCTGGCCCACTGATTCTTGGTTTTCCTCCGGTCTGCGCAATGCATCCGGATTGCATGCCTCCTCCCTCTGTCTCCGCCTGCAGTTGGACATTTAATCAACTCACCTGCTGGCTGCTGCTGCTGCTGCTGCTGAATACTGTCAGCCTCATGCCCTCATAGCCTCTGGTTCTGGCCATGCCCCCAGCTGATGACCACCTTAATGAGGGCTTATTTTGGGGTAGTACTTACATTAGGAGCATACTAAAAAATCAGGCTAGATCTTATTTTCAGAGAAACATGGTACATATAATGTATGTTACAAACATTTTTTTGTTTTCTTAGTATATTGATATAGGTTTTTTGATATAGGTAGCTACCTTTTTTCCTCTTTTTTATTAATTGATTTGTTGATTTTTTGCTACATTGTAATGTTGAAAGAAAATTAATCATAAATATTGATAGCTTAAAGTGCTCACAGCTACATTGTTCTTACTTTACTGGAATGAAATATTTGATTAATACTTTTCAAGTGTTGAAGCACTTAGATCTAGCTGTTTTGAATATTAGATAGAACATTTAAATAGATGATTGGTAAAAAAATTGTTGGATGTAAATGATTTTAGCATTAAAATTCATAACATAATTGATTATTGTTGGATCAATGGAGGAGGAGGAGATAGGCAGAAAATATAGTAATACAAAAGCCCAGAAATAGATTCACAGGGCATCAGCCAGATGTTGGAAGGATGCAAGTGCCAGAGACTATAATCAATCAAAACAAGGTCTGTAAATTGATTGAACTACATACTATCAACTCTGATTGCTGGATGAAGAACCTGGTCGGTGATTCCTTTCCCAGGGTTTGGGAGTGGGTGGAAGACAACACTATTCATTTCAGCACTCAAGAAATATAGAAGTAAGGAAGATGATCCTGAAATATAGAAGAACTGGTATCTAGGCAAAAGTGCTGAATCATTTTCAAAGTCTAAAACAATGAAATAACATTCAGAACTGGCACATTCAGAAAAGTCGTAGTGGTGCAGTGGCGCAGTGGTTAGAAAAGTGGCAGTGGCGCAGTGGTTAGAATGCAGCATTGCAGGCTAATTCTGCTGTCTGTTGGCTGCTAGCAGTTCGAAAGTTCAATTCTCACTGGCTCAAGATTGATTCAGCCTTCCATCCTTCCAGGGTCAGTAAAATGAGGACCCAGATTATTGAGGGCAATATGTTGACTCTATAAATTGCTTAGAGGGGGCTGTGAAGCACTGTGAAGAAGTATATATGCTTAAGTGCTATTGTTATTGCTGACCGATGCCTCCCTAATTTACTTCAGTTGAATTAAGAGGAGATAGATCAGAATGAGACTTGCAAGATTCTTGCAATAAAAGTAATTTTAGCTTTCCTGTAAAATTGATTTCCTGATCTGATCTATATAGGGAAGCTAACAAGAAATGAAGGATGGTGTGTACAAGTAGAAAGTGCAGATGTGTCCTAGGTCTACCTTGAACCAGATTACAGAACATAATATAATAACATTATACATCAAGTAACAAAGATAATTTTCTAGAAAATTAAGAAGAAACTAACTCTCCTACTTTTGATTTGGACACAATGGTTACAGGTGGTTACAGATGTAAAAGCAGTGGAAAATCGGAATGACTATATTATCCTGAGCTTTAAAACTTACCTGAAGATAAAGTTAGTATAGTTGTACATGCATATTATCTTTCATGAGAATCAATTTCAGAAAGCTTAGAGAAGTACTAGGCAGAATCCCATTGACAGAGATCTCAAAGTTATAGATTTAAGGGGAAAAAAACATTTCAAAATATTGGAAATTTAATTGCACTTTATTTCAACAGGAAAAAAAATGAAGAACATCTTATGAAAGTGTTGTGAATGCATTGAAAGCTAATGGGGTTTAAAGGAATATGCATGAAACTTGAAAAATAGGGAAATCACCAGGGAGATGTACCAGTAAGCAGCTAATATATATTCAGAATGAAAATTATAAAGGTTAAAATTCAAAGGGACAAAATCCTTTTCCTTGTCAATAGAAAAATGAAAAGTATCTGCAATGATTATAAACTGGTCGAGAAAACAAATGGAGTCTACAAGAAATTTGATTGGGATTAATATTAGTTTGAAGCAGCTCATTTTATTGGGTGATAGCATTGAAGGGGAGGCGTAGTTAGGTGCTTAGGAGTCCATTGACAGAAGATTGACTTACTGACTGCTGTTGGATTATAATTGGAAGATTGAGGAAGTTTTCTGATTGCACATAATCATTGTGAGCTAAACAGAAGTGCTTTAGATAGCAAAAACCCCTCAGGAATTGTAAATACATAGAGGGAACCACATGTTGGGACATGTATTGCTATGAACAGGGATGGGGGAAGGCTATAAGATTCTAATAGTGGATAGAGGAAAATATGGTGAGATTTGCAGTGGTGGTGAGTATCCGTGGCTCATGTGTAGGATGAGGGGGAAGTTTCAATCTTAGAACTTGTTGGTTAGTTTCCAAATGTTTCATTACCAGGGTAGGTAAAATCTTCAGCAGATTTTAGAGGATGCCAATGTCAGTATTCTTTTGTTTATAAGGGCTTCATGTGGTCAGTAGGTCTTGTGATGGGTCAGATATGGGTGTGTCAAGTGAGGATGTTGTAATGGGTCTTGTGATGGGTCAGGTGGGAGTCATCAGAGGGAGTCAGGAATAGCCACACTCCTTCATGAATTATACAAAGACAAGATACAGAAGGATCAAAGAAACAATGTAATCTACAAAATCAATTGTAACCTTTGCAACCAATTCTATGTGGGACAAACATCATATCAATTAAAAACAAGGATCCACAATGAAAGTACTAATACATCCAAATACTCTTGAATTGGAAAAAAAAATGTAAGGTATAAAGATATCCAAAACAAACAAGGGGACTTAAAATCAAGACAAGAATTAAAAAAATCAAGGAATTGATTTGGACTGGTGGCCATATATCCAAATACAAACACGATACAAGAAAAACTTAGAACTATTTGGGTTCTACAAAGAACCCCTAGAATTAGATCAGATATTTATGGGGATAGATGATAAATTAATAAAGAAAATATATAGCTATTTATTAAATTTTAAAATGGAAGAAGAGTATATAAAAGAAACTATGTATGGGCTAAAATGTTTGGATATACTATAGAATTAGACAATTGGCAAAAACTATGGGAAAGAAACTACAAATTAATTATGTCAACAACATAAAAAGAAAACCTCTACAGATGGCATTTGCCACCAGCAAGAATGGCAAAGATGTTCCAAAACATTGCCAGAGTGCTGGAAATGTAAACAGATACCAAGTTCTCTTTACCAAATGTGGTGGACCTGTCCAATGGTGAAAAAATATTGGTTAATGATAAAAAGGTGGTTAGAAGAAATGACAACACAACAAATAGATCTAAAACCAGAATTGTTCTTGATGGGAACTGGGAAAATGCAATAAAAGAATTACATATTTAATATTAAATGTGCTAACGGCAGCGAGAATTATGTACGGACAAAATTGGAAAAATGGCAGTATATCTGTAGATGAAAATGTAATATTAGACTGTATATAAGCAATAATACCGTAAGTAATATTACCACTGGATTATATTTGATTATAGATTAAATTTTATAGGTTGATTAGAAGGGAAGATTATATTGTAAGTATTATGAGAATAGTTATAATTATGGTATGCATAAAGTCATGTGTATTCAAAAGATATTTGATATAGACCGCACGCTGCCATTGCAGAAATGGAAACATTATGTATAACAAAGAAAAATGTATAATAAAAATATATATATTTTTAAAAACAGGATCCATAAACAATGGCTGGCAGTCAAACACCATGATCCCAAATCCTTAATCTGACACCAAACAGCATCAGTTTGATTGGAGAAAGACAAAAATCATCTGCCACTCTACCATCTGCCATGCTTGTGAGTTCATCAAAGCCTGGCACTCCACAAATAATTCCATCACCAGATCCATTGACCTACAACCAGCCTACTAACCTCTTGGAATCCAAATCAGCTGCACAGCCAACAGCACCAACTTTTAACCAACCCAGGCACGATCACCCCACCACCAGCATTTCACCTCCCAATGGCCCTCACTTGATGTAACCTTGCCATCATAAAACTGCCACTGTTGAGTCACATGCATTATCAAGATGTGGCTATGACAACAGGGCTCACTGAGATCTGGCCAGTTGGTTTGGCACAAGCTGAGACCCCAGGGCAAGGAGGTGGGGCTGCAGTGTTGTCCAAAATTCTTGGAATCTGAAAGTTTTGACCCACATGTTGCTAGATGTGAGATGCTGTTTCTTAAATTGGGTACCAGGAGACATCAGGTAGGGCTGCTGCTATTGTAAAAGCATCCCTGCTAGGTGACCACCTCCCTGCCTGAGCTCATTGATTCTGTGGCTGGGCTAGCAATGAGATTTCTTGGACTTATGATGTTGGGGGATTTGAACCTGCCATCTCTAAGTACAGGGTCAAAGATTATTTTCAAATTTTCAGACACCAGAAAGATATGAGGATAATAAAACTTTAGAACAGCAGTCCCTAATCATTCCGGATTTGCAACCTGGCTGGAGGGAAAGAGGGGAACTGGGCCATGAGAGTAGTGGACCATACATACACGTGCACACTCCTGCAGCTCTTGTGCAAATGGCAGACCAGTGTGCAGGTGCGCAGCTCAACTGGTGTGAATAATGGGCCAGCATGCAGGTGTGAAAGTGCCTACTGGCCTAATGTTTGCACAAGTTGAGCTGCACACATGGGGGTCCTGGCCAGCCACTCCCATGGCCCAATTCTGAATAGGCCAAGGCCCAGGGAGTTGGGGACCCCTGTTTTGGAAGACACTATCATGATTCCAGACAATCTTGACAAGGTAGAACAATAGGCAGAAAGAAGATGACGTTCAGTAAGGACAAATGCAAAATCCTATATTGTGTAAAGCAAAACAAAATCATGAGCATAAAAGGAAGAAATCAATACTAAATGAGAAAGGAATCTGAATGACATTGTAGTATTTAAGACAAACAGGAATCAAATGTGTAATATAGTTGCAAAAAACAACAAATGCCATCTTAAAGCGCTCTGATGCTCCCAAAGGGCTGTCAAGTAGAATTATTCCAGAAAATAGGACAAGAAATCTATTATGGTTGATTGCACAGTCAGCCAGATGTTTAGACTGGATTTGGCAGATGTGTAATAATATTAAAAGTATTGTTGCAAGGTATCAGCTGTTGTTAGTTAAATGATTTGCAATTGCTAGTGCAATTGATGGCAATTTTTTTTCTTTTTTTGTCATCCTAAAGCTGTAATGAAATATTCAAACAGCTGTCAAGTAGAAATCATGGCGGGATTATTTAAAATTCTCCAGAAGATAGGGCAAGAAGATATACACATGTGAAATCATAGTTGCCAATTCTTAACCTGCTATTGGCTTTACATATCAAATTCTTCTCAAGGATGTCATAATGTATCAGCAAGGCATATGTACAAATCCAAGCAATGTGGTCTTTTGTAATTGACAGATGAAAATGTTGTCAAGGTTCAGATTTTCTAAGTATCATTCACACTGTTTTAGTTCGGCAGCCATTATTATTAGTGGTGTTTAATAAAATAGATTTATAAATCTTGCAATGGTTCATATTTACATTGATGTCATACTTTGGTTGTAGATCAGGAAAAAAGAATCCTACTGCTAAGAGCTATTCACCCTTTCAAAGCAGCAACCTGGATATTCTTTCTAAAGAGTCAACCAATGCTGGTATGTTACTTTTGGAGTTTCTTCTGACATTCCCTTCTAAGCACATCAAATTATTTTGCTTCTCTTTCAGGACTTTTGGATATATGTGAGGCCTTGGAAGGCAAACCACACTATCAGTGAGACAACTCACACAGGCATCTGTGATTTCCTCCAGGAATAGAGAGCCAAATTTGCTCTTTTATCTAACCTAACAGATGAACCTTTATAACATGCTGTCATGTGTAGGAGGCTTGCAGTTATGTGTAATTTCAATATATTCCTGTGCCAATGCATTTGTGGATGGAAAAAAAATCCATTTAGGGGTATCAAATATTACTTTATGAATGAGAAAGTATTGTCAAAGATATTGTCACTGAATATAATTAGTGAAGATTTTATATATGACTGTGTCTAGAAACCAATTTCAACTTTATTGCAATTAAGGACTGGTGACTCATAGAAACTATCTGCTCACTCAGCCTTTATCAGTGATGCTTAGCATGTGCGTTTGTCTGGGACGTGACCCAGAAAAGGTGCTGCCCTGCATGCAACCGATGGAAAATGAACTTCTGGTTTCCAGTGCGTATATGCACGCCAGACAGCTAGTCTTCCAGTTAATGGTGCACATGCCCACACAACGTTCAGCTGGCCAGAGTGCATGCTTGCACTGGAAAATGGAAGACAGCTCTTCCAGTTTCTGGCAGTGCCCCACACATTAAGGCCAGCTGATTATCGCATCCGCATGCATGCCAGAAACCCGGAAGAGGAATGGCCGACATCGTGCATACTAGGCAACATGGCTCTGCATGCCACTTCAGGCACGCATGCTATAGGTTTGCCATTATGGACCTATATAGTTCACAGGATGGTTAAAATGAACTTTTGACATCAAGACTGACACATCGAAAGTTGGAGGGGGGCGAAAGACAGGGTGTATGGAGGGTCGAAGAGGTACATTGGGTATCTATTTTGGGGGGTTTTGTTGACAAGAGGAATGGCTGTGTTTATTGTTTAATGTTATATGACCCCGGTTATGCACAGTATATATGTGACTGTACGAAAATGAAAATGGAAAATAAAAAAAAACACATTTACAGGTTAAAAGACTGACACATCATGAGCTGTGGTGGCGCAATACTACAGGCTGCATCTGCTGACTGCCAACTGCCTGTAATCTGGCAGTTCAAATCTCACCAGGCTCAAGGTTAATTCAGCCTTCCATCCTTCTGAGGTGGGTAAAATGAGGATCCAAATTGTTGGGGGGCAATATGCTGACTCTGTAAAGTACTTAGATAGGGCTGTAAAGCACTGTAAAGCGGTATATGTGTAAATGCTATTGCTATTGCTATCATCTTAGAAAATTTGCTTTCCTATGCCAGCTTTAACAGATATGTAAACCTTTGAATCTAAATTTTGCCTAAGCATCTCCAAAACTAATGTAAGCCCCCATAACTTAACATTATAGACTAATAATTGTTTTTGAAGAATCTGACAAAAACACCCTCTAGAGAGTTGGGTGATCTTATACATTTCTAAAATGAATATTTTTTTAAAAAAAATAAGGTCACCATAAAGATGGGTCTAGAACACTGGTTCTCAACCTTCCCAATGCCGCGACCCTTTAATACAGTTCCTCATGTTGTGGTGACCCCCAACCATAAAATTTGTGTCTGAGTTCCTAAGATCATCGAAAATATGTGTTTTCCGATGGTCTTAGGCAACCCCTGTGAAAGGGTCGTTCGAGCCCCAAAGGGGTTCTGACCCACAGGTTGAGAACCACTGGTCTAGAAATACATTAAACAACCAAACAACATCATACATTTTCTACAAATATAGTTTATACTATGCTTTACTTCTATTATATATTGCTAATGACATTAGCAGTTATAGAACAACCAGTGTTCAGACCCAAATTCATACAAAACATTTTGTAATTCAAATCTATTCTGTTCATTTATTTGTTTATTTATCCCATTGCTTTATTAACCTTTCTCACAGATCATGCATTTATGCTGCTAAAGTGCAAAAATTTAGTTTGGATACTCAGATTCAGTATAAAGACACATTTCATTTCCCAGATTTTGCATTTTGTCATCTATTATGCCTTTACAATTACTGTAGAATTCTGCCAAACATTTTTTGCAGGTACATTTAAATTAATTTGATGTAACTTTGCATTTATTCATGTTATTATTCCCTTTGTATAAGGGAACATTTATGGCATTAATATCCGACACTGATGTAGTGTTCGCAAACATTATTCTACATTAAGCTTCACCAATATTGGATGACAAAAACAGTGAGATATATACAATGGGAGGAAGGCTTCATAAAGTGCCTCCAGTTTTCTTGCTTCAAGTCTGGTAGTACCACATCCCATCAAAGGTCCATTTTGAAAACTCACAATATTGTAGCATGCACAGAAGACCAGGTCATTTCTAAAACAAAGCTCATGCATGTGTTCAAACAAAATGTTTTGAAGCAGCCTCTCTGAATCCTTAAATGGATATATCACTTCAAACTCATATATCAGTTCATATAGGCCTAATAATAGAACCCCAGAGTGAAGATGGCAATATATCTAACTTAATTTCTGTGGGCCTTACTCCATATTCAAAAGAGGCTGTGTATAACTCCACTTGCATGCTCATCTCTCTGTCACATTTTAATTTTTTTAATTTTCTTTATTCCAATTTGTATTTTTTCCCACAAATAAAATAAATAAAACATATCAATCCTAGACAAATAACTAGATACAGGTTTCCTTGACAAGATATTGGAAAATTCATATCCTGATATGAGGGAGTAAAGAAAGCATATGACAGTTGATATTAATTTCTGTGCATTTTAATTTGATTACATTTTATTCATTTGCTAACTGGCAAATATAAGATATACAGTACACTTTAAATTCTTAGAACTATTGAAATACTCATCTTTATTTGAAATAGTAGTAGTTAATAAACATTAAGATTCTTCCTTTAGTTATATCTTTCTCAAAGCATACAAATTGAATTACAGCTTATGATAAAAATATAAATCACACATATATGATGAAAACTAATAAAGCTTAAAAGGATTCTGATGAAAGAAGTTGAAAATTATAAATGTGCAATCTTATGAACTTGAGAAGATTAATGTGCCACCACTGTAAAGAGATTGTTTTGAGAAGAATAGTGTTTTCCTAGCACATACAGTATGTCACCTAAATTAGTGTTATACATTGTCTTTAGGCAATTATTTTCTCTACTATTTGTCAAAGGCAAGAAGTAAATTGTAAGCAGTTTTGAACTGTTATTTTGCTATAATTATACCTGTCTTCTACAAAGATATCATGATTTATACTGCTGGCTAGATGCCCCAGGATTATTGTGTGACATTTATTATATCATAGAAAGAAACAATTAAAGAAACAGGTATACAAAAGACAATCAGAGGCAAGAGTATCCATTGCAGCCTGAAATTAATTGGAGCATCTAAATATGCATAAGAGCACTTTTAGCATTTTATTATCATATTAGGTCAATTTACTGCGGTATCTTATGGAACATCATACATATATAACATATATGAAAATTTAATTTTGACCTCTGCTTGCATGTTAGGAATGCTTACATAAAGGGAGAAAGCTGCTCACATATATAAAATTCATGAATGCCATTGTGACACTCGCTTTTATGACTCAAGAAAGTTAACTTAAAGGTGCTTTTTCACCTTTTTTGGAACAACCATAACCTGGATGACTGAGAATCTCCACAGACAAGAAAGTTATTGTTAATTTTTTAATATTTTTAGATATAAAAAAATAACAATGTTAATTTTCTTATAACACATAAAATAGTCAGTGTACATTTTCCAGGGCTATGTTGCAACACACTGTTCCTTTGATATGGCTTTTAAATATTTATTGTATTATGCATGTTTCAGATCGCATCATGAGCAATGAAGTGTATCACTGCTTTTCCAATAAATAAAATCTATATTACTATAAATTTATTTATGTATCACATTTATATTCCCCCATCTCATAGAAACATAACATCGGGCAGCATACAGTAAAGTTATAAAAAACAATAATCATAAAATACTCTAAAATTAAAAGTTAAATGTTGTTATTATTTCTTAAAAAGCTGAACAGGACAGGGTGAACATAGATATTAAACACAATGAAGCCACCTCATTAAATTCCCATTTCCATGAAACCCCCAAATTATTGACATACCCATGTTATAAGGGATTTCCAGAGGGACATCAAGCGTGGGTACTAGGATAGAAAAGAGGCACACATATCTACCCATGCTGCTTTATTTTGCTTTTGCTAAAGCTTCTAGATACTTTTCAAGGGTAGCCACGTAGAATGTTTTACAATAATCCTCCTGGGAGGTGACCAGAGTATGAGTGACTGTGAACAAAGCCTCCTAATCCAAAAATGGGTGCAATTGATGCACAACTCAAAACTGTGAAAACTCTTCAAGCAGCAATCCGGAAGAGAGGAGAACTCTCAAGTACATTGAATCTATCTGGACCAGTGTACCAAACATGCTATAGTCTGAGAATAAGAAGGCCTCAAAACACAGAGCCATTCACAGGGTTCATTTGAAACTTATTCGCCATCCAGATTTTCATAACCTCCAGACAGCTGAAGACGCTGAGATATTTCAACCCTAGCTTTCAACACCATCTGCTGTGGTTCCTTCTCAATATCCACTCATTATTATTTTAAGTTGCTCATGTTGTAAGTGTGGGAAATTCCTAGTGTAGTGTTCACACAAATGACTCTCAGCCAGCCCCTATATCGAGATCAGAACGAGAACATATATCACTCAGTTCACCCTAAAAGAAAATATAAGTTTATTTTTATTTATTAAATCTCAGCATATAGAAAAAAGTCAAAAAGAAATTGACCTATGTGGCAAAAATTAGCAAACTGCAAGCAAAACAAGGTAGAAGAAGAGTCATATATGGAAGAAGATGAGGAAAGGACAAAAGATTTAACAACAGTCAACATGATCCATATTTATAACTCAATTAACAAAGAAGCACAGAAGTTTCTAGAGACCCTGGAAATAATACTGTGAGTAATTAACATGGAGAATTCTGTGGGTAATTAGCAAAGAAGATTGCTTTTGATTATTCCAGCTTTAGCCCCTTTTTGTACAAAACATAATAGAAGAGAAAGTAGAATACCTGAGGATTACTCCTCTATGCATTGTGAAGAAAACAATTTATTAAATTGGGATGTAATATCCAACAAGTTATACAGTAACTTTCATCTGCTATCTGTGCTGAAATGTTGTTTAGTGGAGTCTCAGACCAATTTTAAAGAATAGTTGTTTTATTAATCTGAACCATCTTTCTCCTATAATGTTCTGGAAAATTAACAGGATTACTATGTGAAAATATAAGCAATTGCATGTAAATGTCAATGGTGAGATGAATGGCAGGAGATCACAGCCCTGAGGCATCCCATAGTGTAAACCTCCCACCCCACTGGAATTGACCATGGAGAAAAAAGTAAAAACAGCACAAAACAGTGCTTCCCAGTCCCAAACTCCAGAGCCAGTCTACACTCATACTGTGGCCAATGTTATAGAACAATTCAGAAGGTCATAACAGTAGCATCACTTCCTTTGTGAGCTTTCCAAATGTGACCAATACTGTATCTATATTATGGCCTGATCCAAGAATGAAAGAAATGCAGATTACCCAGGACCTGTAAAGCTGAACATAAACTACCTTCTCAATGACCTTCTGGAAAAAATGAAAGGTTGATCCCTGGGGAAATGTTGTCCAACACCCAAGGTCCAAGAATGGCCCTGTCAACACCCAACTCAAGAATCCAAATAAAACTCCATGATCATTCCATATCTGAAAATCTTATTGTTTATTGAATACACTGCATGATAATGTCCAGGCAAAACTAACTCTGAAGTTCCCAAACCCATTCATAAAATTAAACAATATTTTTTCTAGTCAAATCTCCAGTCTCTCACTTAATCCATGTAAACAAGTTCTTTTTGTTGTAGGATCTGTCTGTTTCAACTCCATACCTATTATGATGTCCTTGAAAAAGTTCCAGGCTCTCACAGTCTCCAGCAGATTCATAGAAGTTTCTCCATCTAACCCATTTGAATGCAACCCCGCCCCCTCCCTTACTCTAAAGGCAAGTTGAAAGGAAGAGGCATATAGCTGCCAAAGGTTCGTCCTTGACAGCCCCCTTAAGAAGAGCATTCCGCACAATATTTTTCCAGTTACTTTAACTTTCAGTCTGGGTAATGAAAGGAATGTTATCTAATCCTATTTGTATTACTGGAGATTCTTGTAAGAATGGTATATCTTCTGAAGTGCCTTGGTATGTTGATATTTCTAGTACACAGTATTTGAGGATTGTACTTGTCATAAAAGTTGTATGAAGGACAAACTTACCATATTTCTTAGAACATAGTAAAATACTACTTTGCTTAATTATATATTCAGCCTAATTGGAATGTGCAGTTGCCACATGGGAATCCAGATCATAGGTAATTAAAAGGAATTTAAAAACTACATATTAACAAAAATATGAAAAATATAAAAGCCAGACAACATAATCAGCAGGTGATGTACAGAAGTCTAAGAAACAATTATTATAGCAGTAACAATAGCACTTAGACTTATATACCACTTCACAGTACTTTATAGCCCTCCCTAAGCAGTTTACAGAGTCAGCATATTGCCTGCAACAATCTGGGTCCTCATTTTTACCAACCTCGGAAGAATGGAAGGCTGAGTCAACCTTGAACCTGGTGAGATTTGAACTGCCAAATTGCAGGTAGCCGGCAGTCAGCAGAAGTGGCCTGCAGTACTGCATCCTAACCACCTCACCACCATGGCTCCTATAACCACTACATGGGTTTTACTTACTACATGATGATGTTCAGCCATTGTGTTTGAAGAGGACCTTGACATCTAACAGGTTGTGGACTGTCCACAATCTGTCCACAGGTGGCTGGTAAGACCTATACCGGCATGGAATGTTCTACCACATGTCGGGAAGACTTGTGTGGGCACCATTGCTGCAGCATTTGCAGCTCTGGCTTTATGGAGTGCTCACTTCTCTTGTGCCATGCTTGTGGTTCTGTCTTAGATGTCTGGCAGCCTTGGTGGATCAGCATGCTCCATGTCAATCCATCTTGTGCCAGGGTTTCCCAGGAGGTGGTGTCGATTTCCAGGGACTTCAAAGAGGCTTTCAATGTGTGTTTGTATTGCTTCCTTTGTTCCCCATGTGATCGCTTTCCTTGAGACAGCTCACCATAGAGGAGCTGTTTGGGGATGCGATGGTCTGGCATCCTTGCAATATAGTCTGCCCAGTGTGTCTACATATCTAGAACTTCAAGCCTGATGGCAAGCTACGTGTTTAAGGCCTTTAAAAAAAAAGTCGGTTGGGCCAATCTAATCTCTAAGAGGTCAACATACCACAGGGTCGTCACTATGACAGAAAAGCCTTCCTGGGCCCTACCAGATAACATTTTCTGTCAGACAGGAAGAGGCCTCTTCTGCCAGAACTAAAGGGACAGGTAGACATAACTGGGAGACATAGTTTGAGGCATTTTCTCAAATAGTCACAGTCCCAAGACTTAAAAACCTTTAAAGTTCTTCACCAGCACTTTATATTGCACCCAGAAACACAATACAATTTGCAGGACAGAGTCTAACTTGGACTCATCAAGTAGTGCATATAACTGCCCACAGAAGTCCCAGTGCCTTGTCTAAAACACACCCACATATCTCTTCCTCTAGTAGTACTGCAGCATAGTATCTATTTGAATAGGGAAAGCTGACCTTTCACATTGTGTAAGAAATAATAATCTCTAATGCTCATTTTTATACTTGTAAAAGATCAGGATAGTTAAAATTTGTGATTAGCCTTCATTTTTATTTTACAGTTTAGTCAATACATACATTTTCTGTGAAAAATATGAAGGGAAATTCTGGCATTTTGAAAGCATAGATGTACTCCTTTCTATTTTCTATTATTAGCACTGATGATGTTACCTAGTTTGGATAATGAAATGTCTAAAAGAAAACAACGAAGCTCACAGAGCATCAAGAACCCCTCATTTCAACCCTGAACTACAAATATTCTCCTTTATTGGTACATTATTCTTTATTTTGACATTTGTATTAACATTTAAGTCTATTGTTTATTTCCTCTTACCAGCATTAACCTTTATTCTGACCTCTAACCATACTGATTATGAGTTATTATTTTAAGCTGTACCCAGAAAATTATATTATAGTATCTGACCTTGGTTATACATGTATCATTTAAATCAAGGACCTACACTTCCCTTTACAATCATAAATTAAACCAAAATTCATATTTATCCACCGTTCAAACATTTAGAAATATTGCTACAGCATGACTGGCTCACTGCTTTTGTGAAACATTAACTCACCATAAGAAAAAGGCAATAGACTAAAGAAATATGTAGCAAATCATTTTGAAAGTATGACAGTTTTATCCTATATAACCACTTTGTAATACGTTAAATATTCCAGTCCATAATAGACTTAACAATTCTATAGATGAAACACGATCGTGTAAAATTAAGCTAATAAATAAAATTGTTTCTTGGGCTTTATAATAAAGTATGGCTGAAGATTAAAGCAAGACTGTAAAATATATCATGACTACTTACAAGGTTCCTGCATTAATTTCCCAGGGTTTTAATAAGCATAGTATTTACTGTGTATCATGAATAAGTTTTAAAATTTGTAACACCTCAGATAAGTAGAATCTCAGAGATTTTTCAAAAATTACCAAAAATTACCATTCAGAAAATTATCCTATTCTTACACATTTGGCCCTACTATATTTTATTTAAGACCTCTGTACCTGTGTTTCAGTAGTTTACATACAAGTCCATTTCTTGTGGCCTATGTTATATAATTTAAGGATTTTAAAAATTAGAGTTGTACTGAGTGAGACAATTATTGTCTAGTATGGAGGTGATGGCAGTTGAGTATGGTAGATTGCAAAAGTTGAAAATAATCTAGTACAAAAAAGTTTGGTGGCATAATCATAATATATGATTATAAGGACATTGCCTTTTTTGCAATCTATTTGAATCTTGATATCACTTTTAAGTTTTTTAAAAAAATGTAAAGGAATTATTTTTAAAGGATAAGAGAGTGTAATTAATCTCTCTGCTATGTTTATTTTAACAGGACAGGGCAGCTAGAGTTTTTCCAGACTTGACATATGAACCTTGCATTAAAAAATACCTTTGTAAGTGATAGTTTAAAGAGAAGGCACTGGTTTATTTCATGGCAGTGTTTATCCATCCATAATTGTATTGCTAGAGTCTGGCAGTGATTCACAGCTGCAGTAGCTCATGCTAATAGGGGTTTCCAATTACTAATGTTTAAAAAGCTATTTCTAACCAGAAGTAGGAATACAATCTTTGGTTGGCAATGATTCATAAACTATTTAGATAGTCCTGCTTCTTCTCATATTTCTTTTATCTTTTGGAAATATAAATTCAGCAGAAAATAAGGTTGTACATTACAAATAAACCAAATCATGGAAAATGATTTTAATGAAAAGATATTAATACAAATAATGGAAATAAAACATGAGATAGATATTCTTTTCCCATTCTTACTGTAAGCTATGTGCTGCTAAAGAAGGAGAACAAGAAATTATTTGACATAGAAAGTATTGAGACATTTTGAAGACATTTACATTCTATATTCCCTGTAAAATGTATTTATGGAAACATAAATTTAATACAATTTGATTCAGATCATTGAATCAAACCTCACCACGACATGTTTAGATTTGTAGACAGTTGCATTTTCCATTTGGCCAAGAGTTACAGTTAGATAAAATTGTAATGCAAAGTTTGATTAAAAAAACAACTAAACAGCAGGCTTTACAAGATAAGATAGAATATATTCAGAATGAAGCGTTTAGTTCTATGTATCAGACTAGGTTAACCATATATACATTGGAAGCTAATAATTCTTGTTGAGCTGAGAATATGCCAGTTTGCTCCACTGAAGTCATTTAGATCCATTGGACTCCAAGAACTTTTAGCAAGCATGATCAATGGCTGAGGATTTTAGGAGTTTGTAATCCCAGCACATCTTGAAGCAATGCACTTATTAATTATCTCATATAAATTTATATTGCAATAATAGATTAAATTTTCTTTTTATTTGCAAAAATATATAGTAAGTGCATTTAGATGACGAATAAAATAAAACCCTGAAAATTACTAAATATAAACAAATAAAACAGATAACAAAAATATATAAAAATTGCCAATAAATAAAAGTGTAGAAGAAAAATTAATATGTAATAGTATTCACCAAGAAGCTATAATAGTAGATATTCCCAAAGATTACAGAGATAATCTTCCAGATAACATATATCACTGCAAGGATATCCTACTGACAAGAGAGAGAGAGATTACTTCCAAGTTATGACTTAAGTAACAACCCTTCCTTTGGCAAACTTTGCAATCAACCAGCTATGGATGCCTGGAATATGCTTCATATATACATATCACAATTTTTATTTATGCAGGCCAAGTAAAAATGCTATCTAATAATTTTTGAATTGCCAGAAAATCCGTACTGATATAACATTTGTTGCCCCATTAGTATTGCCTATTGGTGAGTTTTGACTGACATCTAAATTGATGGGTTTGGCTGTATGTCAAAATCTACTCTGGTTTTGTGCAAAAACTTTGAACAGTGTAAGTCAAAGGATACTGACTCTTAACATGATATTAGAGGGCCATTTTGAAAATGGGGTAATTCTATTTCAGAGGTAACTAAACAGATGTTTACATACAAACTGAAGAACAGCTGTCTGATGTAGGAGTAGTTATAATGTCCATATTTGCAGCAAGAATTGCTTACTTCCTACAGCTTAACTGTGCATTCACCCTCCTATATCAGCCCTGCTAGTCAACTGATTTCATGCTCCAAACTGTAAGATACATGGGCATACCCTAGCTTGAAATTACTGTAGTGTTATGTTGCCCGAGGTAGAAAGGCTCTTGGGAATGGAAGTGTTCAAGGTCTGAACCAAGAGAACAGGGTATGCCATCAGCTTAAAATGATCAATAGGTGCTAGGCTGATTCCATTGCCGGAAAATCATCTGATTGTGAAACAAATCAAATGTTCAATGGAATCTCAGATTACAGTCACACAGAAACAATTAACATAACACAGGAACACTGAAGGA
This sequence comes from Thamnophis elegans, assembly GCF_009769535.1. Classification (NCBI taxonomy): domain Eukaryota; kingdom Metazoa; phylum Chordata; class Lepidosauria; order Squamata; family Natricidae; genus Thamnophis; species Thamnophis elegans. The sequence continues at coordinate 44,615,278 of NC_045546.1, forward strand.
AGAGTTGGAGATGAAAGCACTGTCATGAAGGAAGAGGAGAAATAAAGAATTTTCTGGGCTGTTATTGGGTTATATATCTTAACCTTTCTAGTTCAGGTGACACAACTAGGAAATACCTTTGTGATCATGGAAGATGCTGCTACTCTAACCTTAATAAGGGAATGTCGGGACAGTTTCTTAACTTGGTTTTACTTATTTCCCATTAACATATTTTCTCCTTAAAATACAGATATCTCTGTATATTACTAATTTACTAAAATTACCTCAGAAATAATCTGAACATTTTAAATGAAATTCTTAAATAAAATTTAATTTAGATGAAAATACATGATTTAATAATAAAAGAAGCATTGGGTTATTTTAAAAAAGAATATGTGAATGGAAAATGTCATAAAAATTGATTTCTAGATATTTAAACTTTTGAAAAATGATTTTGCATACATGAAATGAATGGGCTTCCTGCGCTTCTTCATTAAATAATATAAGTAGTTCTTTTTGTTATAACTAAGGAAAGAAGAATTTGTTTTGAAAATGCATTGCTTAAACTCAGTATAATTGCCTAACATTAAAAAGAAGTATATTTTTAATCTATTAGAGCCAATAAGAATTCTATTTTTCCCTGAACCATCTCTAAAATTAACATGACTATAATTTAGAGAGGAAATCATAAAATTTTTGTTTCAGACTTCAGAGCAGTTTATTTTTCCTAATATACATACAAATGCTGTGATTTCTGTCCCAGCCACACTTTCTTTTTAAAAAAAATTCTTTAGAAAATATAGTACTCAGCTTTCACAAGTTTAATTCCTAAATAGATTTTCATTGGAGAAAAAATATTTTGTTCAAAATTACAGATTCAATTCTGTAATTGACCTTTTATGAACTATCATCCATTACAAGCTATGACAAATTATAAGTTGCATTTATAAGTATTCCAAATATGGATATTCTTTAAAGTGAATGATACTGGATTAATACAAATTCTAGAACAAAACAGGTAAATATATCAGATTTCTTTATGATAAATTGCAAACCTGGTGGGAAACTTGGCAAAGGGCCAAAAATGAACTAAAAGCTATAGAACCTTTTAAAATTAATGATTCCTTGAGAGAAGGAGTAGTATACACAATCAATTTGTACATCGATTCCAGCAGCCTTTGTTTCTGACAATTGTTTAAAACCAACCGGGCATACATATATAATAAATTAATATTATATATTCAATGTAAAATTGATACTGGAAGGAAATTAAGATATAACCAAACAAAACACTGGTTTTTAGTCTGCAAACACAAATCAAAATATAAATGAACATTACAACCCTCAAGTCTGTTTCGACCCTATTCTTTTCAAGGGAATCAAATAGTGAGATTTTTATTCTATCATACCACTGACTAAATGACAAATTAATATAAATTAGACTTTCTTTTTCATATATTACTTGAATCATAGCATTGTAGTGTAAACCTACTTTTTCATGCTTATTCATATATTCTGATTGGTTCAAGTACATTTGTTTTAAAACAGTGACAGATGCAATAATCCAGAGCACGCACAGTTGTATAGTAATAAATATATAGGCTTGATGGGCTTTGTAAATCTATTTGTGTTCAATCAAATGCATAGGCTTTATTAACTTGATGAAAAATATTTATCCAGATGTTACAACCCCATTTCCAGGAAGTGTAATTTAATTTTTACTGTCTCTACAGAATAGCTCATAAGAATAACAGAATAACAGAATAGTTATTTTATTATTTTTATTCATTAACTGAATATTAAGAAAAGTATTAAAGATAACAGTATTTTGAGTTGAGATCAATAACAATTATGTATATCCATGCATTTTCCATAAACTTCCAGAAAGAGAGATGATTTGCCATTTCCTTCTTGTGGAATGGACTTTCAACTTCTCAGTCTAACCAATAGTTTTGGAATTTCCAAGTGGTTCCCATCCAAGAAATAGCAATAGCAATAGCAGTAGACTTATATACCGCTTCATAGGGCTTTCAGCCCTCTCTAAGCGGTTTACAGAGAGTCAGCATATTGCCCCCAACAATCCGGGTCCTCATTTTACCCACCTCGGAAGGATGGAAGGCTGAGTCAACCCTGAGCCGGTGAGATTTGAACCGCTGAACTGCTGATCTAGCAGTAGCCTGCAGTGCTGCATTTAACCACTGCGCCACCTCGGCTCATAATAATGAGAAATAATCTAGAACAAGTTAACCATCATCAGTTAGATGCTGCAATTACAACTGAATATTGTAGCATATGAGGAATATGACCATTAAAATAATTATATCAGTTTTTATTATTTCCTTAAAGTAAATCAGGGTTATCTGGGCAGACAAGTGGTTAAAGAAGGTACAATGTCAAAGCTTTGCTTCCTTTGTTTTTTGTGTAGCAAGTGATGGTTCCATGTTGCAATCAACCATCATGATTTTTTTTTATCCTCATGGTCTTCCCCAAAGGCAAACACCGTTCCATTTAAAACATTATGATCACACATTAGTTTATTGTAAGATTTTAAACCATGAACCATACTTTAATTGAATTTCTAAAGAACTCAAAACCTTAATTGTTCAACATGAAATTGACCTAAGGAGCACTAATTAGCTTATTCTTAAGATAGCTCATAGATCATGCTTAGTTTCTTAATTAATTAACATAGCAGAGATGGCTGCCTTAACAATATGTTCCATCTATAATCTTTATCTCCAAAGAACTCTGTGTAACCATATTGTTTTGATTCATTAACAAATGATACATTTTGGTATTTTAGTTGTATATGGCTAGATGGGGAAACTTTTCCTTAAATCTAGTTCACAAAAGCATATGAGATTAACCCTTAACCACAGACCTGAGGTCATAGTGACCGCAATAGTTTTCCAAAACACCCCTATTTTTAGAAATGGACCTTTCCGGTTGTGAATAGAATTTATAAAATTTGTTAATTGGATCAATAAATGCAAATTGTAACTATACAAAGTAAATTTAACAATATATCCCACCTATCATTTTCATAGATTAAGAAAATTGAATGAGGGGTCATTATGAGCTCATCTCTGTAATAGCATAGCTGAAATAGTACATCTGTGGTTAAGGGTTAATGCTTGGAAAATGTTTGTTTAAATGTTTCGAAAAAAATTATGATATTTTAGTACAATTGCTGTGTTTCTACTACAGTGATAATGTTTTATTGTTTAGTTGGTGCATAATAATGATACTTGCTGGAAATTTTCAATTATATCACTTGATGAATCCAATCTATATTGATTAAATGCCTGCTAGAATTCTTTGGATCTTTTTTCTTTTAGCCATGGTTCCGCATAGAATATTCTACCCAGCATTAAATTATCCCCAATTCTTGTCTATATCTATAGTATGTTTCCTGGCACCTTAAACCACAATGTCCTAGATCTGTGATGGCTAAACATTTTTGCACAGAGTGCCAAAAGTGTGTGCGTGTGTGCACGCACTCATAATGCAATGTGCGCCCGATCCTGCATGCACACCCATAATGCAATGCGTGTGTGACTCAATCATGTATCCCTGTGAATGTGTGTACAACCTCCTGCATGCACTCCATGCGTGCACAAACCCCACTTGTATGTCCCGCCCCACATGTGTGCATATCTCCCACATGCCCCCTGTGCATGCACAGCAGAGACCCGAAAACCAGCTGACCGGCAGGAGGCAGCCGCACATGTGTGACAGAGCTGAGCTGGTGCAACGGCTTGCGTGCCCACATACAGGGCACTGTGTGCCACCTATGGCACACATGCCATAGGTTTGCCATCACGGTCCTAGATGGTCCTTTGTTTGAGAGAAAGCCTCATTTGTCCTTTGAGTGGCATGTCAGTCGTTACAGATTAAAAAAATCTAAATGAAGACCAGAAAGTAAGGAAACAAACAGACCCAAAATAATTTGATTTCATCACATATACATGTATTTTCAGTTGAATGCATGTAATTAATATGATTCACCTTGATGTTTAATGATTTCACTCTACTGTCTCATTAAATATTATATTTAAAAGGCAGTTTTTCAAAGGGCTGTGAGAGTTGCAATCCAGTCCTGTGGGGTTGTTTGTAGCCCTCAATTTTTACGCTTCTGTGCTGTACTTTCAAAAGGCAAAGGGGTTACATAATGCATGCAATCAGGTCACATTAACTAGATATTCTTTGGGTACTACTATCAGAATGACAAGAAGTCATTGGCTTGCATTTCAGATTTCATGTACCAATTACAAACCACCACCATCAGTTTTCACTGACACAACAGCAATTATGCAGCTAAATGTTCCTGAATGAATACAAATAACCAGGAGGAGAGAAAACCTATACAATTTAAGCTACAAACTATATTCTGTCCAAAGAAAATTCAAGATTATACGGATTAAAATAAAGGTTTGTGATTCAGAACATAGACAATTCCAACCATATTTTCATTTTTACTTATTAGGATGGAAGAGATTCTCACAATCTTTAGCAAGCAATTACAACTATTTCAGGTATTCTTAATCACAAAGCCATAGCCTCTGAAATTCAATTCCTGTTTAATGATTGAACTGAATGCTATTTCTTAATCAGCCCAAGGTTATTATTTTGGGGTAGAATTTTAATATGATTATCCTCAATATATATTGTCAATATTATTTATGATTAAATTAAAACTCTTAATAGCAAAAACCCAGTGACCATAGCAAACCTTGTTGTTAATAGTTGCACAGTCTTGCTAGAATAATGGCCTATTATGTAGGTTCAACATGCCATGGAAAAATACCACCATTTGTAAGTTTTATCACAGAAAATTAATTAACAAACCAATAGCAGACTTTTATTGAACACTTTTTATGGAGTAATATGTAACAGAAATGGCCATTGATATAATTTAATCTAAAATATAAGTCACAGCTTAAATTCTATTTTCATATACCTCAGGGTAACGTATAAAAACATTTTTCTTCTATACTTTTATAAGAAGCAATTTACGATTTATTGTTTTCTATAAAATTTCCAGAAAATTGAAGGTAGTAGCTTGTCATTTAAAATCTACATGTTTCTTTAAATTAGGATATTTTAATGCAGAAAATTAAATAGGTATGATAAAAGTATAAAAATACCATGCCTTTAAAGGAATTCAAAAAAGGTATCACTAAATATTTTAGTAGATATCCAAAATATCTATGTTAGATAAATTCAGTTATGTACTACAAAGGAGAAATAACATGATTTAAAAAAAAACAAAAAAAACACAACCCAAATCATCAAATGTAGTGCTGGTAATATTCCATATAAATATTCATGCTTAAGTATTGTATAATCAAGGTTTGTAAATGGATCCAATATAACAGAGGGAAAATAATATTTTTTTTTCTTTTTTGCAACCATGCTATTGAATTATTGTTAGTTTCTGTTTTGTTTTAAATTACGGTATTCTGCAGTAATTTAATTTAGACTTGGAAGCAAAGTATTTTTGGCCTGTGCTCTATTTTTTAAATACTTACAAAATGAAAAGCTGAAAATGAGTAGCTAATGGTGTTAATATATGCATAACATTTCAGTGCTATTTTTTATGTTGTATTTTACAACTGAATACATAATTGTATCAAAATGCATCTGGGAATTTATTTAGTGAAAAAAACACAATTGTTTATTATATGTATGTATGTGTATGTGTATATGTATATATATATATATGTATGTATGTGTATGTATATATATATATGTATATGTATATTTATGTATGTGTGTGTGTATGTATGTATATATATATATATACACACACACACACACACACATACATATACATACACATACACATACATACATACATACATACATACATGTAAAAGCTAATGCAAAATATATTATTTTAAATTAAAATAGTATAAATATCCTGGTTTATTCCCCAGATGAGGAACTAACCACATGTAGGCCAAACAAGTTGTCTTTGAAAAGTACTTTCTAAACAGCACTTTGTTCTTCACATCAATGCAAAATAGAATTCTAGTAGTAAAAATGTATTTTAAAAATACAAGTAAATTCTTCAGAACCTTTCCATAAATTATGAAAAAATGTATGTCCTTCCAACCTTGTAATATCATTGTTTAAGTCCTAGAAGGACAGACAGTATCTGTTTAAACTATCATTCTCTTACAGTAGTTTTACAATTATCAATATATACATCGAACAGTAAAAGCAGGTGTAGAAAACAATAAGACTTCCAGAACAAAATTAATATAGGAAATAATGTCTATCCATAAGGGAACCACTATTTTATATGAGCACGTTATGTGAACAAGTGTTGCATATTGAGCACCACATCTCGGATAATTCACTGCACACAATTTCTTGTTCACAACTACCCTCCCCCAATTTTTAACAGATATGAATTATTTTATGTTAAATTTATCATAACATTACCTCTACAAAAATGTAAGATATAGAAACCAAAGCATTCTTCAACAATGATTATGAACTATTCAAATTGCTTATTCCAGGTCCTTCTATACTCTTGAATGTCTAATTTAGTATATTCTAATCAGTGTTTATCCATAGACTTATTAAATGAAACCCATTAAATCTTATAAACCCAAGGCAGATCTTTAGAACAGGATCTGAAGCTTTTATCAAATTAATGAAAGCAATGCATACTTCTGTATGCATTCTACATCAAATGCATACATAAAGTTTTATTTGTGACAATGTAATGTTGCCTCTGTCATTTCTCCCAGTTTTCTGTCACCAACTCTATGGATGTATTTTACATAGAACATAATCCTGACGACTGATTCTAGACATCAGAACATATGTATTAAAGACAAGAAGATTTTCCTCAAATATAAAGCAGTAAGTTTTTGAAAACATTTATTATGCATGGGTGCTTCCAAGTAAGAACAAATACATTTAGTTCAATGTACAACTATGACAAATTATTGCTTTTTCTCAGCCTCCTGCATGAACTTGAGAATAAAAATAAGCTAAGTGGATATATTTTCAATGTTCATTGATAGGTGAATTCAATGGCTCAGACCTCAAAAAACTGAATTATCTTCTTACAGACATATTTCCAGGTGTCAATAACCAAGCTGGAACTTTTGCTCTACTGTCATTTAAATGTATAAATATTTAAGTTCTTAGATGCACAGTAGCTTTGACTTCACCTTGCTTTAACCTTTATATCTAATATTATTTTTATCACTTTATTTTATAAAACTTACTCTTTTACTGTTATTTCGTTGTATTTTATGGTACATTATATGTTGTGACCTTTGTTTAAATGTAATAGTACTTGTACTATTTACTACTTACTAACATTGTTGTCTATGCTATTGTGCTAGCAAACTGAGGCTTCCCCCCCCCCCAGTATATAAAGACTGTATGTCATTGAGCTGAATTTTTGAGAGAAGTGTTCTAAGAATGGGACAGATGAAAGACTCTTAAGTTACTTTGTTCATACTTAAAACAGTCTTTTGTGTAATATAAAAAAGAACATAGACTTGTTTTAATATTTTTGTGGTAGGATGAACTATCATAGTTGAGACAATGTTGCCTTTTATTTTTGGATGATTCAGATTCGTCAGAGTAGATGTATTCATGAACTGAAATAGGGCTTAGTAACAAGGTCAGCCAATGAATAGACATGGCAATGAAGGCTGTTTGGAAGCTGAAACAGTATTTGCTATGAGAAACAAGGAGACAGCATGGAGTCTGGGCGTGGCTTAGGTTAACTTCTGTACTGTAGCTCTGAGTCGGTGTTAAAACTCAATATACTAGTCTGCTGCTGGAACTGAACTGGAACTGTTCTCTCCTCTGATTGTGTTTGCTTGCACTCTCTACCATGTTGGAAGAAACACTTGTGGTATTGTATATTTGACTTATGTGTTGTTATGTATATAAAGAAGCTATTGAATTCTGCTGAATCAGTTACCTGTGTATTCTTTCTGGATGTGATTGCTGCAATAAACTCTGACAATATTTAGATTTTTGTATATCTGCTATATGCTGCAAACGAATCATGTAAACAATTGGAAAGTTACCAATAGAGGAGATCTCTACAACTGGAAAGTTCTTGGTTTCCTGGAACATCCGGTAACCATATCTATCTTTTTAATTTAAGACTTCTAAGTGTATGTTTGGCAAAAAAAAAAAGGAGCTGAGCTTTGTGTTTTGGGTTCACTAACTGGAAGCAGGGAAAATGAAGACATTGATGAAAACAGTTTCAAAAAATTATCAATGACAGTAGCAATAGCACTTAGAATTATATACTGCTGCATAGTGCTTTACAGCACTCTGAGCAGGGTCCTCGTTTTACAGACTCAGAAGGTTAGAAAGCTGAGTCAACCTTGAGCCAGTCAAGGTCGAACTATGTCTGCAATATAGAACCACTGTACCACTATGGTTCAGTGAATGAAGGAAATGTGATGAAGAACTGAATAATAGCAGCATAATCTGGAAAGAAGGATCTTTCACCAATCATTAAGTGAAGGAATGCAGCACCTCTGAGAAACAGGCCACATTTGAAAGATGCCCTGGAGCCATAATAGACTAGAGAAGTGATACAATTGCCAAATGCCTTAAGAAGACACCACTCTCTACATTTAAAAGCTAAGACAGCAGGATAGTAGGATAGCAAAAGTAAAGCTAAGGTATCTGTTGTGGCCTGGCAGGAGTCGTTGGAGCTGTTGCCAGACTCCGACAGCGAGGGGTCTTATGAGTCGGCCTTGGAAGAGGTGGAGGACCCTGGACAGGTGTCGACTCTGAGCAGGGCGAGGAGAGACTGGTTGGCCACCAGTGGCAGCAGAGCATTGGATCAAAGGGAATGTTCAGGAAAACATTTGGGAGTTGTTTCAGGATGCATTCAGACGAAGGGCTACTTGGCGTAAAGAACAACGGAGTAACTACAGGAGGTGAATACGAGCAGCTGAGGCTGATTAAGATCCTCTCCTGATTATAAAAGGGACTGTTTGTGCCAGGCCCTGTTTGCAGGAGTCAACGTTCTCGTTCACGTTCATGATTCAGAGAAACCAACTTGGAGAAGTGGTTTGCTGTGAGAGTTTGTTTTTGCATTTGCTGCCTAACTTTCTGCCAGAATGCTTATCTCTGTTTATTTTGGGCTTGCAGCCAACAAGAGTCTGAATTGATTAAAAGTATTCTGATTTATGTTTGCTTGTGGCTTTCGTTCCTGAACAGAGAAGGAGTGGTCAGAACAGGTATCTAAAGAAGGATTTAATATAATTGTGTAATTGCATAGACAAGAAAACAAAAGGCATTCAAACATTTAAAGAACTTCAAGGAAACTATAACTGTGATGGCGAACCTACGGCATTTGTCAGGGCACGTGAGATGTTGCCCTGTCAGCTGGCTAGCATGCATGTGTGCGCTAGCCAGCTGACTTCAGCCTTCTTTTGAGGCCATTTTTTGCCCTCCAGAGGCTTCTCTGAAGCCTCCAAAGTACGAAAAACTGGCTCTATGAGCAAACCGGAAGTTCAGGAATGGACTTCTGGTTTGTTCGTAGGGCCATTTTTCATCCTCCTGAGTCTTCAGGGAAGCTTCCTGAAGGCCCCTGGAGGTTCCAGAGGTCAAAAATTGGCCCTACTGACAAAGTGGAAGTCACTATTGGTTTGCTCGTAGGACTGGTTTTTACCCTCCAGAGCCTTCAGGAAAGCTTCCTGAAGGCCCCTAAAGGCTCCGGAGGTTGAAAATCACCCCTACGGACAAACCGGAAGTCACCATTCCCAAACTTCTGGGTTCCCACAGGGCTGTTTTTTGACCTTTGGAGCCATTAGGGGCCTTCAGGAGGCTTCCCTGAAGGCTCCAGAGGGCAAAAACTGGCCCTACGAGCAAACCAGAAGTGACTTCCATTTTGTCCATAGGTCCGATTTTCACCCTCTGAAGCTTTCAGGGAAGCCACCTGAAGGCTCCGGAGGTTGAAAATCGGCCCTACGGACAAATTGGAAGTCACCACTCCCGAACTTCCGGGTTCCCCGTAGGTCCATTTTTTGCCCTCCTGAGGCTTCAGGGAAGCTCCCGAGGCCTCTGAAGGTGCCTGCGTGGGTGGGGGAAGGCTGTTTTTGCCCTTCCCAGGCTTCTAGAAAGCCTCTGGAACCTGGGGAAGGCAAAAAAAAAAAACATAGCAAAAGCAAGGGGGTTTCACTGATCATGCACATGCATGTGCACTGGGGAGGGGTCACACGCATGGCATTATGGGTGTGGCATGCTGGCACACGCCCCCTATACTCTCCCCACTTTTGGCATGGCAGCCATAAAAGTTTTGCCATCACTGCTTTATAACTAAATCTAAGATATATATTCTTATGTTAAGCCTAAAATTAATAATTTGTACATATATACAAATAGGTTATGTTAAGGATACTGGAATTGAACACTTGCTGCACAAATTATTCAATGTGTTCATATTTCTGGAACAATAAATTCACTTTAATTGGTAGAATCACCCTGAGTTATCTAAATCTATTAGCAATCTTTCACACCCTTTGACAATTTGTTATTTTAAAAAAACTGGTATTTACTTTTAAAATAAAATTTAGATGAAATAGAGCTAAGGATTCCTTTATTTCTGAAAAATAATTCACAAAACCGTAAGCCTTTTTTATTATCATAAAGAAGTATAGCATATAAATAATATGCTGTTAAATACAATCTTTTCTGCCTAAATATTTTTGAACTAGATGTATTATAACTTTGTTTTATATGGGAGTAAAACATGAGAATGTTTTTCTAATTTTTACTTCTGCCTTCCCATAGAAATACAAGTGGCTGTAAAGTGCTTTGGATTAAATTGCTAAAGATTCTTCAGGAACTTATGAACATATGTATGAACATAACTGCCTACAACTCTTAAGCCTGATAAGCAGCTGCAAAGGCAACACTTGTGTGATCACATCTGAATCACTAATACAAAATATATCTGGGGAAAGAGAGATAGACAGGTTTGAAATATTTTGCACTATTGTTTTTTCTATTTTCTGGGGAAAAAATGAACAGCTTGCCTCTTTCAACCACTGGGGAGTGATAGTTGTGTCAAATTGTTTACAGTTTCTAACATAAACATCATGTGTTTGAGGTTTTTTTCTGCATTTAGAATGTACACTATTAAAAGCTTGATAGTGGGAAATTCTTAGAACTTACATTTTAAAATTGCAAATTAATTTTAACGTTAACAAAGTTTTTAATCCTCATTTTGTTATTAACAATAACAACCCTTGCACAGTGCCCTTCTAAAGGTATTAATGAGTTAAGTCAATGGTCTGAAGCAAAACCAGCCATTCATGAATCCCATAGAAATGTCATGTGTTTTGGTCATTATTGCTTCATTACAACATAAAACTAATCAGTAGCAATTACAGTATGTTGGAAATGTTCATCCAATATGAACCATTTCAAGCTGGTAATCGCCATAGTATCCTTATCTAGGAATGAGTGGAACATTTGTAATTTCTGAACTCCCACATCAAGTACATTAATTAGTTGCTACTGAAACTGTATGTCCTTATGTAATATGTGATAATGGCTAGCCAAATGCAATCCAGCTGTTAAAATATAAAGTATGCTGAGTTCCTGTTGTTATAAAGTGACATGTATTGTAACATAAACTACTTTTATTTTTTTTTCAGTAATGCAGACACTATATGACATTAAAGCATTCCTTAGGCATTTTTAGGTGTACATATATTCTTCATGCATACATATAGTGAATATTTTTCATGTCTTAAAAAAAATTAAACTCACCAGAATCAAAATAAAATGCAGTAAAATAATCAGTCTGTCAGATGTCCATACAAAACAAATGTACCAAATACCAGAATCAAAGAAAATCTTCCAAACTATAAAGGAAAATACCTTCTATGAGCTATGAACCAAATACTGATTTTGATCTGCAGCTTGAAATGTAGCAAAAAATAAAACATACCAGAGATCAAAACTATAATTATGAATTACTTCATTAAAACAGCTTAATGTTTTAGTATGGATATTCAACTGACAAATAATTATCTGAGATCAAAACCATATGTAAATTCTACATATGGTACACAGACATCAATTTTATGTAATGTACAGTACAATTCTCTCATGAGAATCTCACAGAAATGGTAGCATTTCATAGAAGGCGCACTTACTAAACTTGGACAATAGCTGTGAAGCTGAGATGGTGATTTATCCCGAAAATTATCTTTTGGCTGCATTTTCCTAAGTCATATCTAAAAATAGCACAATTATTTGAGAAGCATCACTTCCAGCAATAAAATCCCCAGAGTCGTACTTTGTGTATAAATTTCAATTCAGAATTTGATTTATTGTCCCCTTATTTTACTTTGCCTGCACAAAGGAAATTCTAGGGAGTCTGTTATTTCTCCTAATGGAAATAAGTGTGTCAAAGTTAGCAGCAGTAAAAATTTACTGCATGTGATTCTCTATACTTACCATACATTTTCAAAGTCCCGTGGAGGCCAGTAGACAGTTGCAGTGACTGTCAAAACCAACAGCTCTTCTTTGTTTGTCTACAGAATGCTGACGTGTTCATAGATTCTGTGAACAAACAACTTATTCTGTGAACAGCTGAAGCAAGCTGTGTCAACAAGCCAGAATATGAATTATTACATTCTGTTGCATCAATTAAAGAAGGGAGTGCATGATTGGAATATGATCTCAGGAAAGGAGTAATAGTAGTTCTTCACTGGTACTATTTTGATAGAAAACATCTGCTTCCTTTAAAAAAAATCTTGAAATAGATACTTGGAAATATCTCCCAGTGGGATTATGTTGAACCAGGTCTCTGTTGCACTTCTTCTGCAATACCTGAAACTGCAAATAAATCATTTTTTTTAAAAAAAAAATCTAGGTTTACTGGTTTCACACATGTTGCAAAAATAAGGAATGTGCTTTGCCCTAGAATATCCACTGACTACAAAGCTAATATGTTTTGTAAAGCACTGTATTAAACCTATTTAAAATATCCTTAGGAACTCAACTCAGATCAAGATAACATGAGTTATTATTACAGAAATAATAAATGAATATAATGAGGAATTTACAAAGTTAATACAAAACATTGAAAATTAATCATGCATGCTTTGCTCTGCTGCCTATGATTAAGACCCATGTCCCTAGTGACTGCTTTTGGTATTAAGGTCTGGAAAGTAGTTAGTGCTTCTTTGGAGAACCACTTGATGCAATTAAGATGCTTGCTCCAGATGCAATTAAGAAAGAGCTGGTGTCTTGCGTCCTGAAGACTTCTTTGAGAAGTCAGCTCTTTTAACTGCCTATTGTTCTGTTTCCAACCTTACTTTTTTAGAGAGACTTGAGGAGAAAATAGTGCAGCTTCAGCTGCAGAAGGCTTATAGGAAACAGATTATCTAGACCCAAGTAAAGTAGTGAATAAATACTGATTCCTCTAGTAAATATTCTACCTCAAAATGTGGACAGAGAGCTTTCCTCCTTTCAGGAAACTGATAAACATTAGTGTCTCTGCTTTGATTCATGATTGACTGTGGAATAAAAAAGCAAAGTATATAATGAGTCAGATGTAATAAATTAACAGTATATGCATGTGTGTATTTATAATAGTAATATTTGATTATATAATATAATTAAAGGTTACTAAAGAAACTAGCATTTTTCTAGTGTGTCTTTCAAGGGATCAAGGCATGCAGTCAGCTGATCCCTCAATATTTTTCTCAAAGCTATCCCTCTTCACAAAACTTTCTATCCTCTTGATTGTTCTTGCTGATTGTATTTCATTTTTTTACTGAATGTTTCTTAAACTCTGGTACATTACAGTAGAACTTGTATTCCAGATGCCTTAAGTCAAAATTGAACCAAATGGAAATAAAACTTCTGCTGTTGCAAAATAAAATTGCATTTGCCTTTTTTTAAATTAGCCACTTCAGACACTTATTTTATATTTTATCAACTGTTCTTCCATTTTTTTCAAGCACTATTTTCAAGGCCCGTTTTGGCTTCCAGAGGCATCTTCGCTATTTGGTCCTTCACTATTTACAGGCCAGCCCAACAGGTCAGATTTAAGCACCCCATGGGCCAGATCTGTCCTGCAGACCTTGAGTTTGACACCTCTGTTCTACATAAAGAATAATATAATATCCTATTTGCCTATAATTTCTTTGTAAACCTTACTTCAATACATTATAAAGTATACTTTGAACCATTAATGGATATAAAATGAGCTAATTCAAACTATAATGTAAAATTTCCACTGATGTTAAGTACCATAGAATGGTATTAGTTTATATCAGTTCTTAACAGTTTTAAATTGATATTCTTAGATGGTATAAATTTAAATTTCTGGAACCTTTTAACATCAATAATTTATTGTTAGAGATAATAATAGACAACAGTGAAAGGTAATCGTGTATTGAAAAGTATGTATAATTTATAGCAAAACTTTGTTTTATGTATCAGTCAGATATTTTCCGAATATTCTGCAATAGCAATACAATTATTATAGTGTACACAATAGATATAATTTCCAGCTGAAATCCATAAATGGTTGATTTGCTTTATTTTGAATGCTGACTTTCTCACCCAGCCCACAAAAAGGAAATTACAGTCACATAATGTTTTCCTTGAATTAGTTCATTTGTTAATAAAAGCAAATTATTATGTAATGTTGTTTACTTTAGAATAATATTTCTATTTAATTCGTCATAGAGTCCTCTGTATTCGATAATCCTTGTAACGTTATAATAATATTTTTGTATAATTTATTATATTTCCAATGCTTACCTGTACAACACAAGTTTTCTGAAGGCTTGAGCATGTCCCTAGTATTTTCACAAAATCAAATAAAAAGGCCCGAGAGGGAGAGAGTAAGAAACAAAGAGAGACAGACAAAAACAGAGAGGAAAAGAGAAAAATTCTAGATGCTAGGCAAAGTGGCAATGTCTGAATACAGTATTGTATTGTTATTGTATTGTTATTAGATATAGTACTTATTAAATTTATATGCTGCCCAATTCACTGTATATCTCCAGAACATTCAAAATGAGCATCATAAGACTCCAGCAGCAGCCTGATAGAGCTGAAGCAGCTACAGACCAGTAGCATTGAAACAGCCACAACTTCCCCAAATGTAATTCTCTCATGAGTAATGAATCCCAGATTTGGGGTGTATTTTGTAAGTTAGAATATCTTAGCTACATTGGTTCAAAATTGTTTCCCTATGATTCCCCCAGTAAAGGTTATGCGAATGAGAGTTTTAGTGGTATATAGATGCCTCAGGTGGAAGATTATGCTTCTTTCTAAGCTCCATCAATTTCTTATTCTCCATCTATATTACTGGCCATCTTTCTATATGGAGCAGGCCAGCTTCCAGCAGCTAAGACAATTATTGTATTTAGGAGGCCAAACCTCAAATTACATTGGACTAGCATCCAAAATGATATAATCAAGTACTCCAAGGAAAAAGAATTAAAGACCATTACGGTATTTTAATGTAATAAGTCTTATTGTCTTTATAGAGGAAAAGCTATAACTTTTCCTGATAAACCAAAATGAATGGTGCTTCCAGTTATTTTTTGCCTTTTTTTGTTCTCTTCAATCACTTGTTATTTTTTTCTTATTCCATCAATACTAAATTTGTTCAGATGAAGACTTTGTGATATTTTCCCTGAATATTCCAGCTCTAAAAAATATTTGAAGTATGTCATATCTTTCATCTTTTTCTTCTTCAGCAAGTCTTATTTTAGGCAAGTATCACTTTAGGTGATTGATAAATTTATCTCTACTAATATTTACCATTAATTTGTCCAGAAATACCATTTAATTCAGTGGATCTTTTTTAAAAAAAGTATTACTTTCAGTGCACTGGTATAGAGACATGAACTTAGAAATATATTGCATTTTGGAACTTTCAAACAGACAGCATATGTAACAATGCTGGTTTTCAATGTTGACCAGAGAATGCTGACTAGAACATCATTTCTATCTCTCCTATTTTCTTCAATATCTTTGACTTCTTTAAAATGTCAATTCAAATACAATGATTTATCTAATTTATTTTCCACCACAGGATAAACTTTGGAAAGCAGCTTACTTTCTTCCAACAACTTCCTTGACTACTCATTAGAGAGATTGGTGAAAATTAACACTGCATGCCTTTTATAACTGAAGGTGAGCATTTTAATTTAACTTCTCCATCAGCCATTTTGAAAATGTTTTGAATTTAACCTGTTTCCAGCTTCAAATGCCCGATTTAAATTCATGCCAGTTATTTTAATCTTAAATCAAGCTGAGACTTCTGAACTCCAAATTGCCCCCAAGCCTCCAGGATGTCATAACAAGCAGGCTATCAGCAGTTTTCTACTTCTGAATTCCTTCCAAGCATTTGGAGTGAATTTTATATTTCTTTTTTTAGACGTTCCTAGTTTTGTTTTTGTTTTTAAAAAAATAAGGATCAACTCAGAAGTCAGATGTGACTCTATTGCAATTAATTTGCTTGACAATTTTCCATGTAACACTAATGTAAGCTGTACTATGCTCTTTTCAGTTGGTTCAGTGACAGATATATCTTGCACTGATGCAAGACTAGAACTAAACACAAAGTCAATAACTCCCTTCTGTTAGTGTTCCCATAAACTGTGATTCATGAGCTACTACCTTTAAAACTAGAAGCTGCATCATCTAAGCTGACTTTTAGCTAGTTCACTTTTACAGTCATCTAGAAATCATCATCATAACTTGTGAGAGTGGATTTCTCAAGTTAAGCCTTGGTGTTCACTAAAATAAAATTACATATATAGTGTCATTGAATATATAATTTGTACACTGGAATATTAATTATGTGAAACCTATTAAATGATCCAGCAGGGGGAGCAGAAGGGTAATACTTTGCTCAATCTTTCCTATTAGTAACAATTCAAGATTATATAAAGAAATATTTATGTTTCTTAATCTCCATAGTATTCATTTTAATCCATCTACTTCTTGCATAAATTAATTTACTTAGAAAGAAGTAATATCTGCCATTACTCAGTTCTAAATATCAACTGTTTTGTTGCAATTTTACCCATAATTGATATGAGAAAGTGAAAATACCCTTCTTGGGTGCCTCTTTTTCAGATGGTAATAAAATGAACAAGTTGGATAATACATTCTTCCAATAAAATAAAATGAAATGGAAATGGAAAAAATGAAAATGACTGGTGCATGAATGACTTCTGATAATTACCCAGCAGATACAATAAGGAAATAAAAAACAATAATTGCTTCGGTAGTGATAATTAAATGCTATTTATCTCAGCTAATAACATAAAACCAGGCTAATAGTTTTTCTAATACAGCACTCTATCTTCTATTAGCTATCATGCTGAAAGATATAACTAGAATTTTCAGTCTGCTTTAGATAGTAGCTGTCACAGCTTCTTATGGTAGCGAATTCTGTAATTTAGCATAAGCAGAAATCCAGTGAGGCACCAGATTTTTTCATTTTTGTTTTTATATTACGTTTTGTAGTTTTATTACTGTTGTGAACCATCCTTCTGCTCTGACATGGGTGGCCATACATTTTTACATAAATAAATAAAAATAAATACATTTTATCTACATACTTTGCACGGAGAACTACGTATTGTTACAAAGAATAACTGCTATTCTTCATTCTTTCTGAATATGTATGTATGTATGTATGTATGTATGTATGTGTGTATGTGTATATATATATATATATATATATATATATATATATATATATATATATATATATATATATATATATATATATATATATATATACACCAAATGGAGAAAAATATAAGTATTTTGTAATATTTTTGAAAAACTCTCTCTCTCTCTCTCTCTCTCTCTATATATATATATATATATATATATATATATATATATATATATATATATATATACACACATATATATATATATATATATATATATATATATATATATATATATATATATATATATATATATATATATACACACACACACACACACACATACATATACTTAAAGT